>NC_092828.1:77515407-77820271 GCF_039878825.1 Excalfactoria chinensis | reverse complement strand
TTAATTCTCTGTCTGCAGTGACACCGAGCTCTAGAAAATACTTTGACCTCGACAAGTGAAACGTCTGTGTATCACATTACTATCATTACTACTATGTATTTGCTGCAAGAATAAACTAAACACACAGCAACGTTGCTTATAGCTGAAATTTGAGGTCTGTTGACAGTTTTAAAGGTGGTAAGTACAGAACATACTGCTGGCCTGTGTCATGATGGCTGGTTTATATGAAACAATTCTTTCATTAAACTCATCTATTTGCTTGTGTTGGTGAGAAAAATTCTCATCCTAATGAACTGACTTCTAAGATACAACTTCATTATCAAGTATTTCAGTGTCAGAAGACTCCCACTTTATACCCAGCTCAAAATTAGTACATTTAAATGTTTTGGTTTTATTTAATACAAGCATTTTAGTCAAACCAATGTAATTAGCTTACAGATCAGTGAGTGCTTCTTCCTAACCTGAAAAATCATTTTTACCAAAAAATACAGTTTTCAACAAGTTCAGATAAAGCAGCATGAAAATCTGTTCAGTGTTAGCATCCAGCCTAGGTAGGCACTAGGAAATCACCTGGAGAAGGAGCTTCTGCTTCTGATGAATGTAAAGAGAATGATCTCAGGCTGATGACATCACACAGTTGCATTGCCATCAAACAGAATAAAATGCTTCTATAAAGAATTACTTGTGGAATTAATTGATACACAGGGGAAAAAAAAGAAGATACAGTCTGTGTAGACAACACTTTAAAAAAACCCACAACATCCAATAAGAACATCTAGCTTCAACAAACAGTATTGCTGTGAGCTCCAGTGGAGTCAAATGGAGTGAATGATGTCACAGAGAGGAGCTACACTGAAGATTCAGCAATAAACAGACCGGGCTCTAACCTGACCCAATACCATCACAAAGTACCCCCATGGAAAGTAGAGAACTTTGAACAAAACCTCCTAGAAGAAATGGCACTGACAGGAAAATGGAACTACTGCAGATGCTTTCAGAGAGACAGGAACGAACAAAAATCTTAAAAAAAAAAAGAAACAAAAACACAAACACTGAAGGTATTTTCTTAAGAAAAAGCACAATTAATGAAAGCACAGCTCTCTAAAAGAGAGGCAGCATCTGTAATGTTAATATGCTGAGGGACATCCAGGTATTGTAAGAGACTGCGAATTAGGCAGATGTGACACAAGAAGGAGAGTATCCAACTCTGTGCTGGGCTGCATGCCTGGAAGCATCATGTCAGAGACAGAAGAAATTGCCTCAAGTCATCTACTGTTGTATGGTTATGTCTGGAACTGCATGTGTATTTCCAAGCAGCTCATTACAAAAAAGATACTATGAAGCTAGAGGGAATTCAAAACACAGCAATCAAAACAGCAATGCTGGACACTTTCTGGTTCCTCCTCCAGCACTGTTCTCCACTGCTTTGATTGCAAAGCCTTCCCTTAAGCAAATATTAACAACAGAATGAATTCCTTAGCTAACTAAAAAGGTTATTTTCCAGTGATCCTTAGGAGCACAGTTATTCTAATGCATTACTCCACCGTGACTAACTGACACTAAAAGACGTGTAAAATACACAACCTGATTCTTTATCAAATGTATCAGAAGCCATTTATTTTCAAATCACATAAAATATGTCTGGGATGAAATTCTGCTGAGGTTGCACTATTGTATTCTCAAGGGAAAATGCACAAGAACATTTCTTCAGTAATTCACTGCAAGCCCTTTTTCTTTTTTTTTTTCCATAAAATCTCAAAGTTTGGTGCTTGTTAAGCATGTTTCCATTGTGTTCATTTACTCATTGATTTTTATGGCCACTGGATGGACGCATTTACCAGGATAAAAAACAAGAAAAATTATGAAGCCTTAAGAATTTTCCCTAGTTTCATTTCTTAGCACATGCTTTCGTAAAGTAAGTAGAATGAACTTCATTTTTAATTTTGCATTATTGATCAACAGCTTGCTCATCTTTAACTCTGTAACAGTGATAATGGTCCTTTCACATAGTGTGAAGAGTGATTTTACATTAATCAAGTTTAATACATTTTCAATTAGCCGACAGATAGATTGGGGTAACACACTTCCAAAAACACATCCCTTCCACTGCAGACAAAACACTGCTATCTCTTCATCCCTGACAAGCACAGCTCCCGGCATTTTGCCACAAACGCCATCATTTCCTTGAACAAGACTGACCCTATAAAATGCCAGGAGACTCAAAACTTCTCTTTACAGGGCTGCGCACCATCTGAAAACTCCAAAATGATTCTCATGTGAGATTCTTAATGGAATTAAACTTAAGACCATCATAAATTATTCAAATAGACCTAATTCCAGTATGCACATATACATGAGCCAGCAGTGTGTCCAGGTGGCCAAGAAGGCCAACGGCACCCTGGTTTATATCAAAAATAGTGCAGCCAACAGGAACAGGAGCTGATCCTCCCTCTGTACTCAGCACTGCTGAGGCTGTACCTTGAGTGCTGTGTTCAGTTTTGGGCCCTTCAATACAAGAAAAATGTCTCTCACTGCTGCATGCATCAGAGTTCTTCTGTCTCAATACTGACAAGGCAGCACATACAGGGAAATTACTTACTTCTTGGTATGCAAAATATATCATACTTATGCAACTATAAATTCGTTCTTTCATCTGTTATCACGATTTACACAACAGCCCATACTTTCAGATAGTAAGCTCTAATACTGATAACAAAACATCATTCCAACTGCCACACACAAAACACAGGAACTAAATGAACAGTTAACACCAAAGGCCGCAGCAAAGCAGTTGTGCCAAAAGCCATAAAACACAGCATGCTTCCATGTCGTGCAGAATTTAGAAAGGTGATCCGTTTTAACACCGTATTACACGGGGAGCAAAAATTAAAAGTACATAGCTAAAGCTGAAGTTACTTCCAACAAGAAGTACCTGGATAGTACATGACCAACGCACAACAGGGAACTTCCCAGCTCCACCAAACGCGCTGCCTTCCTCTCATATTCTGCTACTCACACAGAGCTACCAGGCCTTACCACCACTATGTGCTTAACAGTATTCTTAAAGAGCTTTTAATACAGAAAGAGATTCCAGTGCCAATAAAACCAAAATATTTTTTGAACTGTTTAGCAGAATGCCAGTTATAAACACCAACATTTTGATCTGTTTTGAGCAGTGTTTCAGGACCATTCTAGCAATTCATGCTGACATTTGCTATTTACATCTTTCCCTTTTACAATGAAAGCTCTTGAAAACGAGCAACATCATTTTTTGCTCTATCATTTTAGACAGCTGATCAAGGAAGGAGCAGTTCTTGTGCTTAGTTTAACCGCCTCTTCTATAAAATAATATTGAGTCAGTGGCACTTTGCAGCACTGAATATGACTTCTACGCACATTTAAATTCCAGGCAAAAATCTCTTGCTCTCTTCTTTTAACCTAACCCATCGCCCTGGTTTTGCTTCTTCAAGACTGATAATCTCAATCCTGCAGAACACTGAGACATGATCTTGGATATCTGCAGATCTGCTGACTTCTGCTGCACTGCTCGCCTTGTGCACCTTCAGCAACCACTGAAGTCACCCACTGGATCCAGGGCAGGATGGTGTCATTCGGCATCTGCTACTCATGCTCTAGCTTTGCAAAGTGCCCCACATTTATAGCTCTCCCCTCCAAGCTGGTTTAGGGGTTTAGCTCTATTTGCCCTGAAAAAGCAATTCATCCATCAGGCTTGTGGTAACAACAACTGTTAAAATGCAAATACTTAGTTCTAGGTACTTTCGGTACTTAAAATATTTATCAAAGCATTTATATCAACATTCACTCGGCCACTTGCTCGTTTTAAGCATAAAAGAACAAGTGGACAAGTTGCAGTAATTATTTTAACTCAGGCGAATAGCACAGCACTCTGATAACCATTGTTACATTATCCAACAGACTGCCTAAAATATACACATCAACACACACAGCTTTTGTTCAACAACAACTCATTAGAATAACACTAAATAATATATTTAAAATTAGAATTTTGTCCCTTTCTAAACTCCAATAGACAGAACAGCCAAAAAAACTGAATAAGTCAGGGTGCCTTTGAAGATATTTAATTAAAATCTAATCCCACATTCTTAAAAGCTCACATAAATTAAGCTGTCATTCAGGAGATTTATGCATTCCCATTTGCATATTGCATACAATTCATCAATTACTCATGTTTGAAAGCAGAGCCTTGGCGGGCGTGGAGCTGCTGGGCACACTGAACAGTCCTGAGCATGTGCAGGCTCCTCTGGTACCGGTGCCAGCACCTGGATCCCTCTCAGAAATGAGCCAGCTGACAACGAACACTTCAGTCAGTCCTCAAGCACATGGATCAGAGCACGGATACCCTTCGTGCCGCAGGAGGAAGATTCACAGAGCAGTCACATAGCACCCTTACTGTCTGCAGCTATTAGGAAGGTGCCTGTAACAGCACCGTATTCTAGCAGCATTGCCAGCTGTGGAGTACAGCAGCTGTGGCCCAGTGCCCCGCCACACACCCGGCCCACCCCAACCATGCTCCTTCATCCCACAGCTCTCTGCTCGCCGTGGACCTGCAGTGCAGCCTCAGCCACACCTTGACGAGCTTTAACCAAGGATTTCTCTGAGAAACCACGAGAACATGGCCTCTGTGCAGAACAACATCTCAGAAACCACAAGATGAAAACATCAAACCCACTACCAACAGATATCCTGCCACTAAACCAAATTTCTCTTTATTTTTCTCTGAGGCTTTCCATTATCACTGAGCATCTAACTATGGCAACTCTTTCACACAAGGCTTTTCAAACACTTGTCTAAAGAGATGTAATTTTAATTGAGTTAATTTTTTTATGGTGTATCATAATGATGGGTGAATTCTGAGCAAAATCTCCATCATGCACTTATTTTGCCCAGCCCCAGCCGTGTATTACTGCGCTATTTGGATCTCACAGCCTTTGGAAGGAGCTTCCCCATCAGTC
Organism: Excalfactoria chinensis; assembly: GCF_039878825.1. Classification (NCBI taxonomy): domain Eukaryota; kingdom Metazoa; phylum Chordata; class Aves; order Galliformes; family Phasianidae; genus Excalfactoria; species Excalfactoria chinensis. Next base: position 77,815,277 of record NC_092828.1, on the reverse strand, counting down.
ACGTGCTGGCTGTGTAGCCAACACACAAGCAGCGGCTTCCAATTGCAGCTTCAGCAGATTCGATTGCCTTTCCTTGGGCTCTTTCATTTTACTTTTTTGTTGCTGTTGTTAGCTTGCTGATTACAAATATACCAAGGGAGAAAACAGACAAGAGAAGGCAGTGTGTCGTAAGGTTTTCAATGCAGCTCTGGCAACTAAGCACTGACCTGCAATACTTCCGATAGTCCAGCCTGAGACCTTTCAGAGCAAATGCTCATAATTGCACCAAGCAAAATGCATGAGCCTACTCCACTTCATTAACTGTAGCCTCAACCAGGTCTTAAATTCAAATCTCAAAAGGTGAAAGGCTAATGCAATAACCACTTGTTACTCTGTCTTGTTACCAAGACACCGCTCATTTCTTACAGTCATGTTGTATGTTATTAAGGCTAGCCTATTATTTACATCCTTCCACCAAATGTTTTATAAAATAGCTTTAAACAGTTTGTTTCCATCAGTACAATTACAGCAATTGCAACCAGAAAATACAGTTCCAAAAAATACAAATGGAAAACAATAATTTGTAGAGCATTTAATAACTTGTGATTGCTCATGTAAAATGAGTTAATGGAAGGAAGGATAAATACCACAGGGGACACCAGAATCAGCTTCTTCACAACTCCCTTCCTGACCCATAAGAAGTCTGATATCACACTGCTCAAGAGGTAGAGTGCACTCAGACCATCACGGAGCAGGATACTGCCTGTTTGTTAGCACTCCTCTAGTAACAGAACGTGTCAGCATTCTCCTCAAGCCTTGAATTCACTTGTGCAATGCAAAGAACATCTCATATGCTGTACCTCTCGATCTATCTGTTATAATTCTAAGAAAGCAGCCCTGACAAAATTGATTGTGAAATGTTCACACTTTTTCAACAGCTTTGATTTAACTCTCTGTCTTCTGTAAACATGAATTTTTAGAGAAGCTCTTGGTGGGAAGGGAGAGTATTTGTTTCAATGTCATCCCTCCAAGCCATCGTTCTGTCAGCAAAAAACAAAGCAAAACAAAAAACCATTTCTGCATCTACAGTTTTAGATACAGTGTGCAGTTGGACTTGATGATCTTTAAGGTCTTTTCCACCCTGAGCAATTCTATGATTCCACAACTCTATGTACAAAAAAAGAGGTCTGGAAAAAATTATACAAGTTGTTAAACATATTATACCAAATGATTCTTAAGTAATGAATTTAGATATGCACACAACCATAGAATATCCCACCTGTGTCACATCCAGGAGGCTTGGAGCTCCTTCTCTAGGTGACTCCTCCCCATCTACTTCTCAGATGCATCCAGCACCCCACGGCATGTATATTCCCCAACCCAGTCATTTCAGTACATATGTCACCACTCTCATGATTGACTGACACTTTTTCTTTAGCAGTGTTTTATAAACAGACTATATAATAATGGTGCTCTGCTCTGGGCGGGGCATCTCCCTGTACTTGTTATGTGACGATTTGTCACAACACATGAGCAGCTCAGTCGCTCACACTGTATGCAATGACATCCTCCCCTGCCCCTCAAGACAGCTCCATTTTACATGTGATATTCATATACAGCGCTGGGGCTTACATAATAGCTACGTAAGACCTGAAGAATTTGAAATGGAAAAATATTTATTCAACAGATTGGTATTATTTACTCTTTATTGGTATTATGTACAACTAGTAAAATCTAATTCTATATACTACAGAAGATAAAACATATCCTCAACCACATTTGTAAGAAGATCAATATAGAGAAGCTATAAACACACTAGAGGCGAAAACAGTATTAAAAGCTACATGACTGTGTGCATTAATTGAATTAATACTACTGACAGTGCTGAAAGCCTCCCTACCTTCTTGTCCTGCAGTCTACTACGAAAAGTCTCATGAACATCCGTCCTGCAGTAGCTATGAACTGTTTCAATTAAAGTTTGACATAGTTTATAAAGTTGGCCTTGATGTGTACCTGTACAAGGTAAGTCAGTCGGCAGCTTCACTGGCCTTAACAAACATGCAGCTTAACAGGAAAGAACCTAAAAAGTTTTTGCTCCCAAGTGACAGGGGGGAAAAAGCCATTCAAGTACTCATTAGATTGGAAGGTGACACCAACAAACTTCTGGCTTCAAGTTAGAAAAGAAAAACTGTTCTAAATTATTAGCTTTGCATTCTTTAACAAATGGTTGTTTTTTCACTACAGGAACATTAAACCGAAGTTTTTAAAATTTAAACAACGTTAAACCACACCTACATATCCCTTCTTACAGTTCTAACAGACAGATGGTTCAAGCCATACCGTTACGTAAGAAGATGGCCCCTCTGGCTCCTACAGTAACACATCCTGCAGCTTCTGTAATGAAAATCTTTGCTGTTTTTCACATGCAGTATTTCTCTCTCAAGAATATATATATATACATATATATATATATATACACACATACACACATATATATATATACATATATATATATACACATACCAGACCACACTGCCCAGAGCTCCATGTAGCCCGGCCTTGGGCAACTCCAGGGATGGGGCAGCTGTTCTAGTGCTTTACAATCTTCTGAGTAAAGAATTTCCTTCTAACATCTAACCTGAATTTCCTCTCTTTTAGTTAAAAGCTGTTCTCCCTTGTTCCATCAATATCAGTGTAAAATATCAGGCTCCTTCCTGCCTATAGGCTCCTTACAAGTTCTGGAAGGCCACAATTTGATCTCTCTGGAGCCTTCCCTTCTCCAAGATGAACATTTCCAGCTCCCTCAGCCTGTTTTCATAGGAGTGGTGCTCCAGCCCTCAGATCACCTTCAAGGCCCTCCTCTGGGCCCACACCAACAGCTCTGTATCCTTCCTGTGCTGGGGACCACAGGTCTGGATGCAGAACTGCAGGTGGGGCTACATGAGGGCAGAGCAGAGAGGGACAATCCCCTCCCTTGTGCTACTGCCATCCATCTTTTTGTGTAGTCCAGCTGGTCTTGCAGATCACACTGCTGGCTCATGTTAACTTTTCATCTTCCAGGACCCCAAGTCCTTCTTGACAGGGCTGCTCTCTCTAAGTTCTTCTCCACCTGTACACTTATCTGGGACTGCTCCAACCCAAGTGCAATGCCTTGCACTCAGCCTCGCTGAACATCATTATGTTCACGTGGGCATCATTCAAATTACGCCTCCAAACTAAGATGTTCAAAATTGATACCAAATGATGCATTTTTTGCATCAATTCTCTGTAGAAAGTAATGTGTCATTTTATCTCTATAGATCTGACAAGAAAAGTATGTATGTATATATTTACATTTTCTGTACATTCAAACAAATTACATTTTACATTTAAATTTTCTAACTAAAGTCAAAGCCAGCTATAGATTTCCACTGAGAATATGAATTGGTTGGCTGCCAGTTCAAGCCATCAGTATTGCTTTCAGCTGAAAAAAAAAATCCACTATGTGGCAATCTTTAGAACAATGTCTACTTTTTAAATGTTAAATGTATGCAGAAGACGTAAGATGCACAGTAATCAGGAAGCATATTATAACTTCATTCTCACAACTATCCACTCATTTTACTTATTGCTTTGGCTAAGAAAACTGAAGAAATTAATCTTTATCATCTTCAAAGCATTACTGACTATCTGCTTTCTATAATTAAGCAAAAGTTAAGTACAACAGGAAGCTGATGCTCAGATGGGATTTTAGAGATCAGATTCCACTTTTCTCTTAAAGAAAGGTTAAGCTTCCAGGATTGCTTATACATACATACTAAAAATGAATTTGCACCATTTTTCTGCATTATAAGTAGCAGAAATGGTCAAATGTCAGTAAGTAATATTACTTCTGCTGTGAGCAGTGTATTCTGTCTTTTTCCCAAACTACTCAAGACTGAAAAGAGCATACTAGACACTGATAGTGAGCATGCTTGTAAACACTATGTCTGAATGAGAATGTGCCTTTTCCAATGAATCTGATGCTAATACAGATGCTAAGTAGTTGGAACAGTTCTTTTCTCACCACGCAAGTGAGCAGAACTATCCACATATATGTGTATATATATATGAAGACATCTGGAAGCAGATTAGCAAAATTCCAGATAAAAAAAAACAACACACTTTTTTTCAGTGTGCATTTACTTTGGCTGTTTTCTATATAATTGTTTTGAAAGTGAATTTCTAAGACAAACTCTCAAAGATGAGCACATGAAAATATTACAGGTATGTGCAATACTCGTACTCAGGAAATGTACGGACAAGGAGTAAATAGAGAAAGCATGGCTTTTCAGCCTCAGTCTTCACTGGTGACTTCTCTTCAGACAGCCCTCAAATGGATGGGTCAGAAGGTGGGGACCTGGTGAACAGCACTCTTCCTGCTGTAAGCAAAGATCAGATTTGTGACCAATTGAGGAACATGAACATCCATATGCCTACGGGTCCCAGTGAGATACATCCCAGAGGCCTGAGGGAATTCACTGACATAGTTGCCAAGTCACCGTCAACGACATTTGAAGTCATGGTGGTCAGGTGAAGTCTTTGGTGATGGCAAAGAAGTCAGCACTGCACCCAGAATGGATGCAAGGATGAAAAGGATGATCCACAAAACTACCGACCTGTTAGCTTCACCTCTGTGTGAGTGGAGATCATGGGGCAGATGTTCCTTACCTGTGCCAAGGGACATGGAAGAAAAACAGGTAATACAGGACTATCAGCATGGTTTCACTAAGGGCAAGTCTTGCCAGAATGGTCTAAATGATGCTTAATCAATGTTCCATGATGGCATAACTGCACCAATGTACAAGGAAAGAGCTATCTGCATTTCAGCAGGGCCTTTTGCACAGTCCTTGATAAAATCCCTTGCTCCAAATTAGAAAAATAGGGTTTGGTGAGTAGAAGGTTCAATGGACAAAGAACTGAACTAGACTGTACCCAGAGAGTGTATAATCATCTTTATTGATGGTCACTGATCATCTTTATTGATGACCTGGATGAGGGCATTGAGTGCACCCTCAGTAAGTTCGCAGATGACACTAAATTGGCTGGGAGTGTGGATCTGCCTGGGGGTAGCGAGGCCCTACAGAGGGATCTAGACAGGCTGGAGAGCTGGGCTGAAGCCAATGGGATGAGGTTCAACAAGACCAAATGCCGAGTCCTGCACTTCGGCCACAACAACCCCAGGCAGCGCTATAGGCTTGGGGTGGAGTGGCTGGAGGACTGTGTGGAGGAAATGGACCTGGGGGTACTGATTGATGCGCGGCTGAACATGAGCCGACAGTGTGCCCGGGTGGCCAAGAAGGCCAACGGCATCCTGGCTTGTATCAAGAATGGTGTGGTGAGCAGGACTAAGGAAGTCATCCTGCCCCTGTACTCAGCTTTGGTGAGGCCTCACCTCGAGTACTGTGTGCAGTTTTGGGCACCTCAGCACAGGAAAGATATGGAAGTACTGGAGCAGGTCCAGAGAAGGGGAACGAGGCTTGTTAAGGGCTTGGAGAATCAGCCCTACGAGGAGAGGCTAAGGAAGCTGGGGCTGTTTAGTCTGGGGAAAAGGAGGCTGAGGGGAGACCTTATCACCCTCTTCTAGTACCTGAAAGGTTCTTACAGTGAGAGTGGGGCAGGTCTCTTCTCACTAGTGACAAGTGACAGGACGAGGGGAAATGGCCTCAAGTTGCGCCAGGGCAAGTTTAGGTTGGATATTAGGAAGAACTTCTTTACAGAAAGGGTAGTTAGGTACTGGAATGGGCTCCCCAGGGAGGTGGTTGAATTGCCATCCCTGGATGTGTTTGAGAGCCATTTGGATATGGTACTCAGGGATATGATTTAGCAGAGGGTTTTTAGAGATAGGCTACTGGTTAGGCTGCGGTTGGACTTGATGATCCTCAAGGTCTTTTCCAACCTGGGTAATTCTATGATTCTATGATTCTATGGAGATCACTGACCAGTGGCATTCCTACGGGAATTACTAGGATCCTTACTAGAACCAGTGCTTTTAATATCTTCAATAATGACACTGACAGAGGGACCAAGCTGACCATCAGCAAGCTGCAGATGACACCAACTTGTGTAGTGCAGTCATCATGACTGAGTGACATGATGCCATCCAGATAGATCTACACAGGCTCTAGAAACAGGCCCAGGTGAACATCGCATGAGGTTCAATAAATCCAAGTGCAAGGCCTTGGTCTGCAGCAACTCCCCCTATCAATACAAGCTGGGGAACGTAAGGATGGCTATAAGAATGAAGGAGACAAGCAGCATCTGTTATGACAGGACAAGGGTAATGGCTTCAAACTAAAAGAGAGAAGATAAAACATTTTTTTAATATATAGTGAGACTAGACAAGCACTGGCACAAATTGCCCAGAGTTGAGGTGCATGCTCTGTCCTTGGAGACATTCAAGGTCAGGCTAGACTGGGCCTTGAGCACCCTGATCCAGCTGTAGGCAACCCTGTTCATTGAAAGGGAGCTGGACAGAAGGTTCCTTCCTACTCAAATGATTCTATAATTCTTTCCATCTGCAGCCTACAGGCCTCAGTTTCTTAGCTTTTCTATTAACAGCTCTAAGTTCTCTATACTGGGAAAGTACAGACTGCCTAATTAAAGTAATGATATTTGCATATCCATTACCCCGACTGTAAGAAATACCCAAACACTCCCTGTGCAAGGGAGCTGTAAGGATACAGCTGGAACACGGCAAGGCCTCAGCCTGACACTTGGGGTCAGCAGGAAAGGTGTAAGAGGTAGCGAATCTGAATAAACACAGCAAAGGCAGAGCACCGAGCCGCCTACAAGTACCTCCTCAAACTGCCTAAAATATATGCATATATATATACAAATAAGTATTTGTTATAAAATCCTCTCTACTCTGACTCTCACTTTCCTTAGGCCTCTTCTATTACAATGATCACTTAATAATAGCACAAACTCACATGCCTCACTTCTTCACTTCCCGCTTCAGGGTTTACTGTATTTTTGATGATGATCACATGATAGATAGCCAGTTAATAAAAACAAAAAACTAAATTTACCCTAATGCAAGTTAGTTCGAAATGAAGGCAGTTTACAAGCAACTAAGTTCTTGCAGTTCGCTCATGTCGCATCTGATACAAACATATTTCCTTAAGCAACCTTCCTTCCACTAATTGTTTACACAGACACATGTATACACATGCACGCTGAATGAAATTATGGCCCTCAAGAGTAACTTACTATACTTCTTCTAGAAGCAATTAAGCATCTCTTACAATCACTGAAGTGCATCTGAAGCGATACTCTTCTAAATAGGGCACTGCGGTCATTTGGCCATTGTAACCTGAGTGATCCCTGCTACCTGAACATGGCTACCTGACACTCAAGCTTCCTTCTTGTAATAGCACAGCCTTGCTATTACCTCAGAAGTGTGAAAGATTCTCCACTTACCACACAATGACATGTAATGAGACTGCTGCAGCACACTATAAATAGCTAACACTGGTTCTCCACAATATGTGATAAGTGTGTCTCTGTATTTTTTCTGAAAACACTGAATGTCTCATAGGGAGCAACAACAACAACAAAAGGCTACGAATGCCTCAATCAGATCACAATCAATATTGGCTGATTTGACAACAGCTTCACTGCCAGGCTTAGATCGTCCTGTAGCATCTGAAAATGCACTAGCAGAGAGGATTTTTGTTCTCTCCTTCAGATTCATATCATATCTCCCATTTTAGATATTAATTTTTTTCAATCATCTTCCTTTTATGTCTCCTTAGTTTAATTTAAAAGCAACATAAACATGTCTGATTTACAAAATTTTTATTACCGCAGTAGCTTATCACCTCATTATAGAAGTTTGCAAAGGTTTTTGTCCAAGTTGATACCAGAACAGATTATACTTCACCTTTGCATTCTTTTTCTTACGTCTGTGAGCTGCTGTACCTTGCCTTTTGTTACTGTGGGCAGGTCTTAGCAAAGAGGCAAGTTTTACAACACTATAAAAACCATCAGGCTTGGGCTCAGACTTTCCTTGGCTACTGACCAAAAATGTTTTTATCTCCAGCTCTCATGAACTTCCTTTGGAGCACACTGAGCAGCACTGTTCATGAGGACTAAAGCTGTTTTGGTTGGTTAGGAATGAAGTGGAAGACTTGGTTTGGGCCCTAAGATCTTAGATGTTTTGCACTGCTCTGGGCTGAGAAACAGACTGAGAACTGCATGGATATTAAGCACATGTGCATGCCCATTATATATTTGTGATACTTTCTCCTTCAAATTCTGGTGGCTGATCAAACAACAAATAAGAATAGGCATCTGCTGCAAATCTGATGGCAGAATCTCCAGAACTGTTTTATGAACAACTTAATATAAGAGAAGTGACTGCACTGTTTCCAGAGGAACTCAGTACGTGGTGTTACGGGGTTTAGATCAAGTGCTCACCTTGATGTGCTGAATATACTGCACAGCCAGTGATGACTGATTTCTAACAGGGCCTGTAAATGGCTTAGTAGTATCTTGACACCTATAATTCCAAACCAGGTTAAGAACTGAAGCTCACACACTAGAATGTATACCACTAACCAAAAATATTCTGCAACGTCTCTCAAAAAATCTAATGAGGACAGACAAGGATGCAATCGCTCAGAAAGACCTTGGAGTGGTGGCATTATTTTGCGTTCTTACATTCTCTTCTTCAAGCTCTGTTAGCAGCAGGTCTCACTGACAAGACAGTATTTGGACAGTGCTCAAATCAAGCCTGAAGTTCTTAAGAACTGCACGAGCATCAAGCACTTCTAAGAATGTAACGTTTCCTCTCTCCGGAAGACACTGACAACATTAGCTTGTATAAATCCAATTTGCCTTTAATCTTCAATTTGTCTCTATCAAGATGCTCCATTTCTCAAGCAATTACTTAAACTACTGTAGATCTTCTTATCCAGCTGTATATCAGAAAAATGGAATCTGTCCATGTAATTATTTTTCTCTGCTCCTCTCAGTTGGTTCCTCTGCTCTTATTTTCTTTTTTTGCTCTGGAAAGGTACATGAGCATTTTCTTCCTGAGTTCAAGTCTTTAGTTTGATGTAAGCATTGCCTCCATTTCTCCTCTTAGGAGTAGCATTAAATTCCTTGTTGGAAGCTGGCTAAGGACACAGAACGCTGTGCTGAAACACCCAATAAAATCAGGAAGAGCTATTAAGTGCAAGGCATAATGATGCCACAGAGCTGCAATTTCATACAGGATGAAAAAAGGCTGCTACCATGCAAGGCCCCACTGTATCTAGAAGAACCCCAGAAATGTCAGAAGTCATGCTTGAGTCACTGGATTCTAGCAAAATATCTGGTACCAATAAAGAATATAAAAGATGACCCCAAAAAATTAATCATCAGGAGGGTTACAGTAGAATCCATCTCTAAGTATTTTAAAGCTACCTGTATAAAACCAATAATCAATTACGTGGCATTGACATGAATTCAACAGGTTAATATCTTCAAGAAACTTCAGGTGACAATACACACATACCATCCCAATTGGTACCACACAGTTCACATTATTCTGAGTGGCTGTAGGTCAGCAGAACCTCTACTTGATTCCAGCTCTTCTGATGAATGTTGCTGTTTGAAAGAAGCAAAACAGACTCTGGACAATTTTCTACTACACTTTATAACAAACTAATAATATTCTTCTGAAAAATGAAACTGCATTTTTTTAATAGGCGAAGGAGAAGCTTCCACTGTGAAATAAACCAACAGTAAAAGCACAGAATGTCGAGACAAATTCTGACCCTCCTCCCTTCATGGCACAATCTGCAAGAAAAATCATGTAGTACTTCTATGAATTTATGATTTTATCCCAGAAAGTAAAAATAAGGTAAACATTTTCTGTTTGTTTTTCACTTTCCCAGCAACACCATCCTTACTTGCTTCTAGATGGTCACATTTTGCTGACATTTACAAACATTTCATGTTGATCTTACACGGGTCACATCAATCATCTATACAGTTTCAATGACACTTTGTTAAATAAACTGTCATGAAAGATTTATAGAGAATTTGATAAAAGTAAAGAAGATGTAGTTTAGCTTTTAAAGATGCATTACCCCTTTTCTGAGGTGTAATATCAGGTCTAAAATACCATTAAGCTTTTCTGGCAGGAGATGAAGTGAGAAAATAAAATGTACTCTTTCATCAGCACTCACTTATTTGCATCTCCGCAAAATACTGTGAGAACAGATCAGCTGCAGTTTCCTGGAGGAAAAGGGAACCTCAGTCCCATTTTGTGCATTCTGTTTGTCTCTACTGACGCCTGGCAAAAGCCACTGGTGTTCTTAACTCATTATTTGAGCAAAAATGACCTCCAGATTATAAAAAATCTGATCATTTTCATACTGTGCACAGCCTGCTGTAGTCTACAGACAACAAAGCTATTGATCCTATTTCTTCCTTACATCTTTGAAAGAAACCTAATTTTGAAGACTTGCACGGGGTTTTGAGGTGTTTTTGTTTGTTTGGTGGTGGTTGTTTGTTTCTCTGTCATTTTGGGGGGGAAAGAGGGGTGCAGGAGGAGGAGAGAGGAGGGGGGTAGAAATAACTCCTAGTTTCCCAAGCATAAAAAGTCATGCAGAACTGTGCAACTGGCTATGTAGTGGTTCCAAAAAACAGTTCTGAAGTGTTTCTGTTGTCTTTCTCTCTCTCAGTGATGACCACAATACTCGCACTGCACCACAACAGGTTTTGAGGACCCATCTTGGCCCCTTGGAAGCTCCCTATTTCAGTACCCTGTATGGTTTGACAGCAATGTGCAGAGTTGCTTAAGCCAACTGGAAAGAGTCTTTGCTCCACTTCCTTAGAAACTAAGAAAACATTCTCAACTGAGCTCCACAGTAAAGGATGTGGCAGTGAGCCAGCACAGCAAAGAACCTCATCAGAATAAACGATGAACTTTGCATCAGCTACCAATCACAGTTCCAGCCACTGTCTAAGTGGCAAAAACCCAAGGGAAGATGCTTTGTGGCTGAAGAAAAAATTTGGTATTACCCCAGAAAATATTACCTATTGCTGAAGGACTTCAGCACTGCATTCTAACACAGTTTCACTTTTCCTTGGTACTGTACACTATTAACTAAGTTTCTGATGACCTTACTGCTTAATATTAGTACACCTATCACCAAAACCAAGCTTTGTTCACAGGTTGTAGAGCTGCAGTTTGATTGTAGGTGCAGTCAAGGCAAAACCACCCGTGTTAAATGTGGCTTACAGCATGATTGTGAAGAGTAAGGTAAACTTTCACACTTAACTGTCTGATACTTAGTATCTGAGAGTGGCCAACAGTGGTTTCTCTGCTAGGCTGGGCCTTCATCACATGTTAACTCCTAACAACAACCAAAGTTTGGGCAGATCAAACGGTTCCGATCATCAGTTTCCCACCACCAACTGATCTAATAACAAAATTCGTGATTTATCACGTTTTTCAGTTATCTCCAAAGACAGTTTTGTCTGCTACTTCACAGCAGTCCAGCTTTCTATGAAACCCAAGTTAGGAAGCAGACAGAGAAAGCTTTTCTCCATTTTACTGTTTAGTCTTGTATAACTTGTATAGCTCCTTCTGCCCAGAGTGCTACGTGGCAAACTGGCTGCAGTGACTGATGTAAGCGGGCACCTCGGATGGGTCCCCAACTCCCAGAACAACTCTGTTTGTAAAGGGAGCACTATGAGGCTGACTTTCCTATGTACTGATCTGATCTTACTCACAGTAACTTTATTCAGCATGAATTTGAATTTTAGGGTTTTTTTTAAATCTAACTGCAGCAATAACCACAACAGTAAGTGGCATCTCAACAACATTAATCTGCAGCTATTGTAACTGCTATATTATCAGTGCTGCTCCTAGATAGTGTGAACTCAAAAAAATAAAAGGCTACGAGTTTAAAGGCAGCAATTTACTCAGTTATTCAACACATCTGTCAAATATATTACTGAGTGGTAAATGAATAAATATTGGATTTCAATTGCTATGACTAGAAATAAATGGCTAGCTGTTCTCCAAGCAGCAGCACTGTGAGCCACAGGTATTGAGTGTAGGCTTATTTAAAGAAAAAAGAGTGATTAAAGTAGGTCTCGTATTGTGAAAACATGCAGCTTGTCACTGGATAGGTTAGACTGCTAGAAAAGAACTGCCTCTCTTCCCAAGTTGGGTGCTTTTCAGAAAATAAAACAAACCAGAACAGCGCTGGGACACTTTTCCCAGCAGAAACCCCAAGGAGCTCCTGAGTGAATTACTGCAGACTGACACCTGGTGCCCAGAGCCACGTTCCATTTGGAAATGACAAATCTTCTTAAAAGTTCTTTACGTACATTCAAAACTGAATGCACTTTTAACGTTCAGCTTCTATATTGAGAACAGTATGCAATCATTCTGCATAAATTCTATACAGCTTAAGACTACTGAAAATCAGTTGGAAAAGTACTGGCTACCAAAGAAGAACTGATGGATAAGGATATGACAAAATGACTTGAGAACCCAATGCTTGAGTCTGTCCTGCCACCCCCTGTGACTTTATCAGGAAGCACTGTTGTAAATCAGCAGTGTTAGACCAAAAAAGCAGCTGCCTTCTCCTCATTATGGCAACGAAGATGATTAACAGCAACGGTACTCATCTGAATGAAGTCCTAGCTGCAAGTTGAAGGCAGCAGTGGAAGACGAGGCTCCACTTCCTGAAACAGGCTTTCCATCCCAACAGGCAAGAACTCTCCTTTTATAACTGTAAATGAAGAGCGATTAACTGTTTCACCGCATGCCCCAACTTTGCCCATCTGTCTGCAAATGCTTCTTTAAAACTTCATTTAAAAAAGCAATCGCCTCACACATGACCTACAGCTTCAGTATGACTGCAAGGACTCAACAAAACATAACATGTGAACGCTCTTCAAAGCTAAGATTTTATACAAACTGCAGATACCCCCTATCATGCTCCACAAAGGCTTAGCACATGAAAAAGAATCTAAGTATGTTGTTACCTTCCTGCATTCAAGCTGATACACACAGTGCATACACAGAAGGTGACTGAAATCATCATCACTTCATCGGACAAAGAGCAGCCAGCAGAAAATGGTAACAACCGTGTGCATCATTCAGCCCAAACGCACTGTTTCAGTTGAGATCCAGACGTTATACACTCTGCTGGTGCAGACAAACCGATCTGTGTTACTTCTGCTATGCCCTTATGGTCAAGATGATCTGAGTGGTCTCTTACTTTGACATTTTTCATTTTCCCAGTCTTTATCAACGTGTGTTACAGGCTGTTGAGGGAACTACATAAAAGGATTAACTAATGGCAATAACCCTCTTTTGTCAGAGAGGATTACTGTCATTCAGCACAGGGGAAACTGAAAACCAGGAGTTCCTTTTGTGGTATTTATTTAATATTCTACTCTGTAATCTGCTTGCAACACTGTTAGTGCAAAATGTCATGGGAAGATGTAAACACTCACCAGATTCCTTTTCTGTACCTACAAACAAACCAAATGAAAAACAAAATACAGTTTGTTTCCTGTCGCTCAAACCGTTCCAAGATCCTGATGCTCCACGTTACTTAACGTTTCGGCTGACTTTGGGGACATTGTACACTGCTCTGATGAGGCACGTTCTGGTGTCAGCCAACAGTTTATCCCTGGCACGCTTGTCAATCAAAATAAAACTAACAGACGGCTTTCTTTGTTTCAAATGAGTTTCCCCTGGTCATTAAAATTCACTTTTTATTACAAAAACCACCATTTGGAGAGAGAAAATTGAAATGTTTGCGGTTCCTACTGAACCACCTTCTACTGGAGCTGAGCATTGCCACGCAATTTTGAAAACAGAAGAAATGCTTCCCACTGCCTGCCTGCTACCTACTCTGGGTCTCACTACAGCCTGCGGCCTGCAGAATGGTCCTTTAGTACAGGAGGCTGTAACAACATTTTAACTACAGGACAGTATGAATTTCTTCAGTGTTCTCAAGTAGAATGTGAAAACCAAGAATGCTGTAACTCTCGGAGGACTGAGCAGCAGGAGGTGGGATGCCACCCTTTAGACAAATTATACATGCACGTGTTTTATGCAATCTGCTTTTTAGAAAACGTTGGTTTCTAAGTTCTATTCTATTCTAAATATCAAGGAATTAATCTTCACTCAAATTGGACATGGAAACTTTTGACAAAAGCATGTAACTACAGAAAACTACATCTAGAGTATGTGCTCTTGGCAGGTGAGAAAAAAAAATAATGAAAAAAAAAAGATAAAAGAAGAAAGAAAAAGAGAAACAAAGAAAAAAATAAGGAAAAGAAGAAAAACAAAATGCATGCACATTTCCAGCACGTACCAGCTTCATTTCTGGGAGATACATCAAGAATCCAAATATATCCTGACAAAATGTCATGATTTCCACCAAGCCTGCGTGAAGCAGGTGAAGCAGAATGCAGCATGGTGACTCGTAATGATGTACAATCCATGTAAAGGAAGCCATTATTTTATCTGAAGTTCCCACATGAGTAAGAGTAGAAACTGCTGCAAATACCAGATTTCCTTTTCCTTTTTAATCAAAGTGTATTAAAAAAAAAAAAAACACAAAAAAACTAACAAACAAGGTTTCAAAATCATTATCTTTCTTCTCTACGGGGAAATTGCCATAATTAGAGGCTATGTGCACAATTATGAGCACGTGGGATTTTAGTTATTATAAACACACTTTCCTTCCACTGACAGCGCTTCAAATCCCATCCTACGGATTGATTTGCAGCCCTTAAAATCAGACCCTTTCTTTTGTTAACAAGCACCATCCTTTTTCAATTGCCCTTGGAATAAGACGGGAAAATAAAAATGAGTATCTCCTCTTCTTGTATTTTCTACAGACTATACTTTAAACACAGGATGTAATTAGTGTAAGAAAGTGAAACCGTCCAAGATCTCACCCTGAGCAGGGCAATGCTTTAGTTTAAGCTAAAAAAAAAAATTGACTAACATCAGGAGGAAAATAAGACAGGAAGTTCATGTCCAAATCTTACCCTAGATTCTGCGCACGTGCTATAATCCTTAGGTCAAATCTTAATCCTGCAGTAACTGATAGCAATTGCACATGGGAAGGCAAAAGCCCAGACAAACTACCCACAGACTATAATTTAAGTGGCTAGACTTTAAAAAATAAAGAAGTTCACTGAGATCTCACTTTTATTACATCTAAACAAAGAGTAATATGTGGGTACTAACCGAGCATGCTATCCTCTTACTACAGCCATTCTCTCCTTTACACAGCAAACAGATTTACATTCATTTTTTGCCTCGTAACCTGGACCCCTGAGCAAAAACATGTCATGTTTTATAAGGCAACATCTCTCCTTTTCAGTTGCTTTTGCTTCCTGAAAAAGCCATATCCTGTAACATTTCCAGTAATATTTTTACAGTAATATTCTAGCTCTATGAATCCCACGATCTTTTCTAACAACCACGTATCATGATCATACTTCACTATTTTTTTTTTATTTATGTTCCTGTGTTCCCTGGATTAGAACACACTCAAGGTAATCTGGAACCAATCTACCAGCCCGTCTCTTTTATTAGCTGTAACCACAAGATTAATTTCCTACTTCTGACTTTGTAAGTCATAGAATTGTTTGAGTTGGAAGGGACCCTTAGAAGTCACTTAGTGCAACTTCTCTACATTGAACCTACAGCTCCATCAGGCACTTGAGAACCTGGTCCAGCTTGACACTGTCTCCCAGGATGGGGAATCCATTGCCCCTCTGGGCAACCTGTGCCAGCGCCTCACTGCCCATACTGTAAAAATCTTCTTCCTTATGCCCCAACTGAATCTCCTCTCTTTCAGTCTGAAACCATTTTCCCTTGTCCTATCACCACAAATCCTGCAAAAGTCTCTCCCCTTCCTTCTTACAGCCCCAATTTAGATACAGACAGGCCATCAGGTCTCCCCAGAACCTTCCCTCCTCCAGGCTGCAGGATCCCCTCCCTCAATCTGCTGGCCACACTGCTTCAGATGCAGCCCAGGATAGGGTTGGCTTTCTGGGCTGTGAGGACAGAGTGCTAGCTCATGTTGAGCCTGACACTCACCAGAAGACCTCGGTCCTTTTCAGCAGAGCTGTGCTCCATCCCCCAGCTTCTGTTGGCAGTGGATACGGCCACGACTCAGGTGCAAGGCCTTGCACTCAGATTTGTTGAACCACAAGAGGTTCTCCTGGGCCCACTTCTAGCACCTGTCTAGCTCTGTCACGATGTCACGACTACTTGTTTATTTGTTTAGCTGTTGTCAAGCATTATTAAATGACCAATTGAGGCTATCTGTATTAACCTTAATTTTTTTTTGCCATCCCCTTCCGATTCTAGTTTAAAATCTTTGTGACTACACTTCCAAGCTAATATCTAAGCATATGCATCAACAACTTAGTAAGGTAAGTTCTAGTGAACACACTTAGCCACCTCTGGGATTACCAGTTATATCTGTTAAGTTGTCTGGGGGGAAAAAAGAAAAAAAAAAACAAACAAACAAAAACAGCAGAATGAACGAGCAGCTCCATGGTTAGGACAGTCCGACTGTGTGTGGGATAAATTTGTTTCTTGCATAACTAGCTGGTAATGCAGTAGACTTTCTCTAACTGAAAGCATAGTGTATGCAGAGGTCTCGTAACCTTACATACATTGCACTAAGGATCTCTAAATGCTATGATACAATCAACATTTCAAAGCACTATTACATTTTCTCCCCTTGCACCTCAAAAACTGAACCCCTTCTTATTTTCTTCTAATTTTACTATGCATCTCTTATTCACACCTTTTCATTTTCATTTAGTACTACTGCACATTATTATCAAGCTCTTTTCAGTTTCAGCAGTCCATTTCCAAAGAAACAAATCTAAAAAGTTTTACACAGCTCTTTTTCACAGCCTAAAATGACATAATATAATATTGATCCAGGAACACTGCTGCTGTCATGCAGCTGACACTGTGATAAAGTAGTAAAAGTCATCAAGGGTACACCAAAAATTGCATGGCAGCATGTCTGCAATGCAGCTGTGAAAGAAGTGATGCAGCAAGAGATACAGATGGAGTCAGAGTCTTTGTTGGAAAATATGGGGAAAAAAAAAAAGTACTGATATTAACATTGTCATGTATTGTATTCTGTTGTATTTTTTTTCCCATTTTTCTTATTCTACTTTGCTCAGTTACCAACATACTGCATAATTCTACCTGCTTAAAATGGAATTATGACTTTGCCTTCCTCATATTTCATTACAGCCAGTGAACCAGGCTACTTTTCTTCTCTATTGATTTACATTATTAGGCCATGCTAAGCTTGTATTTGGTTAAAACAGGAACATTTAGTTCTTATTTAGAGGAGATGCCAAATGTTACGCTGAAAGATTTTTCTCTGATATCACACATGCTTCCCTAAAGGCAACAGAGGCAGACATGGTTGTTATCAAGCAGGGACAAAGAAACCAGGCCCAGAGAGAAAACAGGTACCTGAAGGTGTGCTCAGCTGCTCTCTGTACACAATCACAGCTCAAATATTTTTGCTGCAGCCAATACCAATGGAAAGCACACCCACAGGCTACATCAGCCCAGATTGCAAGTCAGGCCACTCCAGGATCTGCATGACCACTGTGGGTGACGCTGGCCATGGACTCCCAGCAGCCTAAGAATTTGGTCTGCGTTCCAAAAAACCTTGGAGAACTACACACAGACACAAAGCTGATATTTCAAACCACTGCAGAGACAACACAAGCATCCCAAAGCTAGCTAAGTCTATGGTCCAAGTCTCTATGAGACTTCAGTCCTGTGTTGCATTACGGCCCTTCAGCACTGCCCAAAGCAGTGAATGTATGAGCACTTAAAGGCTCATTTCATAGCTCCTTCGCTGAAAGACTGACATAGTCATGCAGTCCTGAAAATACAACGCATCATTAAGCATAACATGGATGGGCAAGGACTTAAGCAGAAGTCTGGCAAGATGTGATGCAACAGATGTTGGATTAAGTTTCAGATCCAAGTATTAAAAAATGATTTCAGAGAACACGAAAAAACCACTCATTTGGTAGTATAATTCATACTAACACTGTGTGAAACTGAAAGAAGTTTAAAAAAACAAATCAGAAGAGCTTCTGTACATTCTGTGATGCTGCTGCAGCACCAGCTCCATCCCCTCTCACCCTCGTGGCAGCAACAGGACAGCACTGGTGGGACAGAGAGAGCAGGAAACCCTGGGAAGTCCTTACTGCAGCTTTGCTGCAAACCGCCAGAAGACAGAGTAGACAGTTCCAAGTAGGAACAGCTGTTATTTTCCAATTAAAAATCACAAGACCAAAATATTAATTTATTAAGCAAGTGTTCAGATCAAGCAGCCACAACCGCGTTCCCTGGCTGTATATATTTCTAAGAGAGCCCAATGAGATGTTGCTAGCACAAATAACTTAACATGACAAAACAGTTTATTGTCTATCGCTGATATGCAAACAACTCCATTCCATATTGTGAAACACTGTCCAAGTATCTAATAAACTCAAAGATCTTCCTTTGGAGGGGAGAGAAATCTTCACACTTTCCCAAATGTTTTACGTAGTGAACTATTAGCTGTGCTAGACTTTGAAAAAGATTATCTTTTGCTATCATAGAAGCAAGTTAATGAAGTGACAATAACAAACTGATGTATCTGTCAAAGTTTATAGATAAGGATGTCAAGCTATAGGTTATCAGCCTACAGTACTGACACTGTTCATATATCATAGCCCCCCAACACACACTCTGTCAGCATTGTTTATTTTCAGTCAGGAGTTAAATAATGACCATGTACTAAAAATGCCTTTGGGGAACTGCTTTGTCTTACATACTGTTCACCTGTTTACTTCAAACTAAGTTTTGAGTTGCTTTTGTTTAATTTTCTGTTTGAACAGCTGGTATTTATCAACTTCAAATGGACTTCAAGTCAATACACAGCAAAATTTTTACTGTAATTTCTACACTTGTGAGACACAAGCTTGTAAAATGCTAATGAGAACACCTTCAACACCAGCTTCAGAGGGACACAAAAGATACCTTCTGAAACTGCATCAGTACCAGAGCAAGACAAGAACATGCAGAATAGGTCTGCTTTGTTTTTACTTTAAAGAGTCCAGTAATGGAAATCATAACCATTTCATATTGTGCTCAGTAAATAACAGCATTTATTACTTGTCTTCTTACCCTTTGAATTCTCTTTACAGTTTTCAGACCCAATTATCCATAAAAAGGTAGATGCAACGAAGTGGCTGTTTGTTGTTGTTTTTTCCTCCTGTCTATCGTTTTGTAACAAAGGCTGAGAAAGAAGAAAGTTCCTCACTTAGAGGTAAGGGCTGCAAGGAAGACAAAGCCGCAAAAAAATAAAAATACTTCAGGAAATATCCATTTTTTCCTCCTCGCACACATAAAATTACTACTTAAATACTCCTATGAAAACCATTTCATAAGAAGTTATATAACAAAAAACAAGTTAAATTGCACACTAGAAAAATACATCAAAATGTGATTAAGTAAGAAAATGCCCAGATACAACTAGGAACAACACAAAGGGCTTACACCTATTTATTCTTTATTCTCTCTATATAAGGCAAGGTTACTGAGAGATTACATTCTACCAGAAACCATGTTCTGGAACTGACAGCTCTAAGTGTCATATTTGACTAAGTGAGAAAAGAATGGAAAAATCATGAATTCATAATTCAAACAAATTCCTATTACTTTTTTGGAGTCACTGTCTGAATAAGAATCTTGGGACGTAGGCTGAGAATTAACATCTGAAGTCTAAAAATATTTCTTCTAATCAATGGACCTCTTTTCCAACTACAATTTTTTTTTTTTTAATGACCTGAAATAAAAAAGGGAAATTCTATTTAATAAAGGGAGTCAAGGAGAATGAACTATGAAGACAAAACTAAGCAGAAGTTGCTAATGTCACTTATTTCTTCCCTCAGCACTAAATTGAGCATTTTAGGTACAAAAGTAATGACCTGTGGCAAAGTTAGGCAGAACTGTGGTGTGAAGCTTTCTGTACCCTCTGTTTACCTGTAGAAGAGCACGTGGCCTTTGAAAAAAAAAGAAATTGATGAAAGTTAACTTGTCACCCCCTTAGTACTATTAAGTCTACAGATCCTGATTCTCCTGGACCTAAATTGTAAATAGAGCTTTACTGTCTTTTCTGACTGAGAGTAGGAAAGAATAGAAGCTTTTTAGAAAGCATTGGTTTCTCATGAAGATCGCAGATGTACCCAACCATGAGGTATCTAAATACATGTGATCATAAACAAAAGCTTTTCTTCTGTAGTTACCAAATTACAAGCCAACAAAACATCATTTCTCCGACAACATTCTGTTTAGCTAATACACAAAAAAAAACAGGACGATTTGTAAGTGATGTTTTTAAACACAACCCTTACAAAAACGATGTGGAACACTCAGCTAAACAGCCCGGACTTGATGTCACAGTCTTCACTCCAACTTGAACAGCGAATAAAAAAAATCTAGTCACTTAAAAAGATTTTGATTGAAACCACCGTCACTTCAGCCACAAATTAGATAGTGTTTACTGACAGAACTTCAGCCATTTAAACTGTCTGATGACTGCAAAAATCCCTGCAATGCTTGTGAATCTCTTCTGTAAGAGTGAACAGAGCAAGATGCTAGCAGACCTTCTGAGCTTCACGTCGGAAACTTTTTCACAGGAGCCCAAGTCTATTGTGTACAATAAGCCAAGGGGTGCCGAAGGAGTTGGTTGCTATGGTGGCATCTCATAAATCATCAATTATTGTCTGTTATTATGGAGGTGACAGCCTCATAAAGAGATTTGCATTTTCGGCTAATTTTAAGATTTTTTCTGCAGACATCATTTGCTTTGTAAAAGAAATGTCATGACAACCATAGAACACTTAAGCTTGTTATCGGGTAGTCAGGCATTCACTTGGCCCCCGTCACTTTGGCATTTGAGCACTGCAGCCTCTTTTGCATTATTGAGTAGTTTATCTTTACAGTTCATAAATATATTTCTAAACACGGGGATGGCATAATAGCAGAATGGCGGCAAACGCAACCAGGGCTCCTGGTTGCCACGGCAACCTAAACTGATCAATTCCCTGTCACCGTTCTAAAAGAGGCACCGCTCTCCTGCGGCCCCAAACACTAATTACAAATGCAGGCCCTTCGCTGGCATGTTCAGCTTACAGATTAAAGCAGTTCATGCCTAATTTATCATTTAACATGTCCTCCCACATTTGTAGTGCCGTGCAGAATGAATAATAACTTTACTTGTTTACAGCATTTTCAACTTAATTTCACTAATTAGTTTTGCAGTTGCAGGAATTTTCGAGGGCTGCTAATGCAGGCCCCGCACATAGGCCCAGTGCAGGCTGTGTGCACAGGCCATGGCCAATCCCTCCAAGTGCAGTCATCAAGTGATAAGTTACATGTGTAGGTTCCCTTTTTTTCCCCAGAAGCGTAGCTTTTTAAGCAGCTACGATTATTTAAGCAAAAATACTGTGCCTTTCCCTTGCAAACTGGGCACAAGTGATGACACTTCACCGGCACCTGACGATGCGCTTCCCATCAAGTTTCTATTGAGTATTTAAGATAAGACCTGGTTATGGTCCTTAAAACTGAACAGAAATAATCATGTATATGTATTCAAGACAGTATTTACAGAATTCCAAGCCCCGTTTGTTCCCCGGAGTTTCGTGATGAGCACCCACAGTGCCCCAAAACAATCCTTTCCCACTCTTTCCAGTCCCTAACAACAAGGCATAAAATGATGTCTCAAGTGAAGCCAAAACTTGTTGCACCCTAGAGAAAGGAACCTACTGAAACTCATGTAGGATGTTAGGAATATTCTCTGACCTTGTCCATACAACAGTATTTTAAGTTTGCATACTCAAAAATGTTTGAAGTAGCAAAACAGACAGGACCAGTAAAATCCCTCTCCAGCAATTTGAACAGTTTTGTGTTTGAATGCTGCTGCCTCCAGGGAGCTCAGGGAGAGGAAAGGGTATTTGGGTTCCTGGATAATATTTGCGCTATCGGAGCCACAAAGGAGATCATCTGACAGCCTCTGCCCCAGGCAGCTCCTCCCTGTCATCAGTTTTACAAAAGCAATTCTTCCCAGAACTCCTGTTAATCAACAAGAATTATACATCCAGCAAAGTTAAAAACCTTCAGTGGCTCTGGGGGGACACAACAAGAGGGAGAGCTGGAGCACTTCCACCTGCTGTGCAGCTGCGGCCTCTGTGCTCCAGGGGCCCCAGTGCAGCCCAGCAACCTGTGCTCCCAGGTGCCACCAGCCTTCCAAAGCCCACTCGATGGCCATGCACAGCAGCACTTCTGCACTACCAGCGTGCCAAGGCAAAGCTCCAGGCCCTTATTTCAAAGGGAAACATGGTCAGCTCAAAGCAAGCAAAACTCATCCGTGCACAAGCTGCTGTTTCTCAGAAGTACCTGCTGAACAATGCACAGGGCTGAAATATTAGTTTACATCATGGCAACTTAATGAAATGCTGCTTCTACCTTCCACTGGTTTTTAGTCCTGCTTCACATATTCAAGTGACAGTTCCAAAGCATTATATTCAAACAAGAGAGCCAACAGAGAGAATGCAAGAATGCTTATGCAGCACGCTAGTGTAAGTAAAGGCAAACTCAAGAGCACAAGCATTTGCACCAGTGCAAGCCAACACCAACTCTAGACTCCATACTTCAGTGCTTGAGCTTATCTGTATTCTATCTATCCTACACCAGTAGTCCATGTGACTTCATGTGCAGCTCTTTCATGTTTTCTTGTACACTGATACTGTTTTTCAGTCCTACCAAAAACAAACTTCAAACTACACACCAACAGCTACCTAAAAATGCAGTTCCTACATGAGAACACTCAATCCCCCTCCAGAACTGACTGCTCCATCCACTAGTCTCCTTAAAATGCTAATTCAAACTCGTCTTTCAAACAGTAATAAGAAAGAATGGACTAATCATCTGTGCTTTTGAAGCCATTTATTACTGTCAGCCACTGACCACAGAACTGTACAGCCTCCGCAACAAGACTTATTCAGGAAGGTTCTGGAGAGCCCTGGGCTCTCAAGTAATAAAAGGCAATCCGTTATTGACTGTACATAGGCTTGGTCATAACTGGTTTTGTTTTCTAGCTGCTAAGCAGTTCGATTCTTAGGAAATATGTGTTTAAAGCATGGAGTAGGTTTTGCACTACTAAGTGTTGCTAGAATAAGAGCAATGTATATTACCAATAATCACTCCATTTTTATAAAATGATTATGATAATTGTTCACAATTGGCCTTCTATGACTACATATTCATTCATTCACAACCTTGCTTCTCATTCCTCTTGAATGCATAAAGCTGCTGCACATAGTGTTGGCAAAAAGGTGGGCTCATCTGACTATGTAAGGTAAAAGTTGTTCAAGTCTTGCAGTACTTAACACTTCTGTCCATTTAACGGTATGTCTGCCAAAACACAGTATGTTTTTATTACCATCTCATCCCTACTGTTCCTGTTATTTAATGAAATACAGACTGCATTATCTGTACAAAACCTTGGCACCAAATACTGACCAGATTAACAGAGATGCTACTCCAGTCACCTTATGTTTGCTTTGCCTGACAAGCCGCACTTTTAATGGAAGATAGTATACTGTAAGCAATGGAATGCACCAAGGATGTACACACACTGACTATAGAATCTCTCCTGAGAGTTAATATAGAACCTTCACATTATTAAATGCAACATGCAGAGCATTACATTATTATGCTACACATGGCTAAGGAATTTTAGTATTCACAGGATTATGGTAATTAAGTCTTCCTTCACTTTGGGTGATGTGACACTTGCTTGACTATAATGTCACTCCACTTAAAGTCTGTGTAAACAACATTATCTTAGTCACTCTGCATTACATTTCCAACTGTGAGCAAAATTACAAGGTCAGAGTGGACAAGAATGTAGGTAATCCCAAGGAAACATCATGTAAATGACTAGCTCAAGGTTCAAGCTGGGTTTTCAAGGGTGGTAAAAGGCTTATGTACTACACCAATGTTTAGTATTGCTTCGTAGAAGCTATTACTAGCAAAACGCATTTCTATTTGTAGGGACATTTAGTTGGTCAGAACATGTCAAACTTTTTCTTTTGCTAGCAAGAACTCAGCTGTCAAAGACACGCAGGGAGCAAAAGAGCTGATTCTGTAAGAAAAATAAAAACCTATCCGAAACTAGTAGATTAATTAAATCTGTAGTTGACAGATGGAAACAAAGAAATATATATTTCAATGCCATCCTTACCGTGACATAATAAAATCTCCATTAAACCGTCAGGCAGGCAGCTCGAAAAAGAATATTAATCTCGTTCTTAAGACCAATTTGTTTAATTCACTTAGCCAAATTTGCTTTAGCTTTGAATATCAAACAGGAAAGCATTTACAGTTCTCTTTCGCGATTTTAACTGTCAAACAGAAGCACAACTGAACCTCCTCTACCCTTACAGCTATAAACTGTGCACAGAGACATTTCTCCGTCTACTAAGGTCTTGGAAAGAATACTACTGAAGGGCAAAACGATGCACTACATGGCAAGGCCAGCTAAGCTGTTAGTAAAGTTAATTACAGGAGTTTCCCTGTATACCGGCGCTTCTTCATTTTTCAGCCTGAGAGTTAGCACACTTCCCAGTCTTAAACTGGACAACAAGACCACATATATGAAACAGTTGCTATATTAGCAGTAGCATATAATGCCTAATGGCTATAAAAGTTTCAAAATGCACCACTTAACCTGCTCTTAGTAACGTAAAACCAACTAAACAGAGAAAGCCTTGTTAGCAATTAGACATTGCCCAGAGTTGCTCAAGCACTGTGACTACATAATCATTCAAGCCCACATACTTGGAAGCATAACAAAAATCAGGCTGAGCTGGGATTTAGCTAGCCACATCAATACCAGGGCTGCAATAATTTCTGGGAATTCCACCTGCAGTGAAGTGGCATCCAGGGAAATGTCACTGACACATCACATACTCCGAAATGTCACTTCAGTCATTTCTATCTTAAACAGTAGCTGTGGGAAATTTAATTAATGACAAAACTACACGGTTTCAAGTTCTGTCAGGTAGGAATTATGTTCACAAGTTCACTGATAAAAACAGGCCTTTGCCAAAAAAAAAAAAAAAAAAAAAAAAAAAAAAAAAAAAAAAAGTAAAGAAATAAAATCTGCCCACATTGGCTTTAAACTTCATCCTATTCAGAATGTGGATTGCTATGAAGACCCTCAGACATCCTCCTCTGGGCTCATGCCTGACTTTATGCCACAGACTCCTAAGTTCAGGCAGGAATACAACACAAAGTCCATTATCTGATCAGCAGCCACTCAGCCCACATTTTTCTTCCATAGGTAAAACTAGAAACATCTTCATTTTTCAATAACGAACTAAGGAAGAAAATGCACAGTTGTTACCTACTTACCAGACAGGCATTTTAGATAAAAGAACCGTTAATAACATTTAGACCTTTAAAAACAAATAGCTTCATCTGGTTCAAAAGCAGTACCTGGTAACTCTGTTCAGTACAGAGGCCATCAAGACTTCCAATTGGCTTTAAATACAGATGGAACAGAGGAGCTGACAGCCTGTTCCACAATTTGGACTGACAGAAAGCTCTGGTGACTTGAGAATGCCCACCACAATGCTGGGAAAGTCCAAGAGCTGCCCTCAATGCCTGACATCTTCACAGACTTCAGTCTTTTGTCTTTTTCTTTTCTTTGTCTTTTCTGTTCCATGTTACTTGCCACATGTTACAATGTATTCTTACTACAGGATCTAACAGAAAAATAATAAATAAAAAACAAGTGCATATAACATTACTTATAAAGTCAAATGCAGAGATGGTTGACTTGGTGTCTACTTCGGCAGTAGCCAAATTCAGTCTAATTACTTATGGTTCTGATTTAGCAGGGGTTGCCTGTCACGTACAACTTTGTGAATTCTTTCATATGTTTTCTTTGAAAAGTAAAGGTTTTCTGTATGAGATTGGAATTTAATTGTTTCCTTTTTAGACAAATATGCTTTTGGATAGATGCTGATGGAAAGGGCAACAGCATGTCAAAAGGGCAGCGGTACAGTGAGATTATGTGCTGAGGTCTAGGGCAGGACAGGCAAACAAGGTGGGGGGGATCTCGGATCACTTGAGCAGATCCTTATAAATAAAATCTCAGATAACAGGCTTTGTTTATCCTGTATAAATGCATATCACCAGGTCAAATCAACTTCTGTTATGTTAACTACTTAAATTACTATCTTATTAACAAATATGCCTGATAACATGTACTGAGTATTCCCATCTGAGTGCATCTGGAATGCTTTTTTTTTTTCCCCTTAAAGAATAAGTAATTACAAATGTGATGTCCTGCATCTTGAAGGAATGAACTGTCCTAATTTGGGAAAAAATAAGAACAACTGCAGTGAGAACAAGCTTGTGTGCTAACAGTCGGCAATGCTTGTATCTCATGGCAAAGAAACTGGAAAAGAAACTGCCAGTGCTAAGTATGCAAAGAATGTCCGGCTTTGAAGAATACTGCACTATTAAACATGTCAGCCATTTCAAATTTCAGTTTCCAAAACATTCGTTAGGCTATTCAGAAGGAAAAATATATCAAATCTCTTTCTTGACTTGATAGCCATCTCTGTGACTACGGAACTTTCTCCATGGACATTAATGTGCTTATAAAATTGTTACTAGATAAAGCTGACACAGAAAAACACATGAAAACTTTTGATTCTCTCACCAAACCCCTCCCTCAAAATGAGACCTGCTGTCATTCCCCACTGCCCACCCTGTGCAAACAAGAGCATACCAAAGGAAGAGCAGGTAAAGATTCCTCTGGAAAATGACCGAATAGAACAATCATTTCTCACTGAGAAGATTTGCACCGGTGTATTCCAGGGCCTGAAGAAAATGATTCATTTTTGAACACCTGACAAACGCTGTTGTGACAGGTAAACAAACAGGTCTTCAAAAAACATATATGTGGGTCACTCTGAAAGTAGTGCCTCCTACTTATTTCCATGGTAACTACAATAGATATGAAGAGCACATTAACACTGTTTGAAAGAGCCAATTCTCAGTTACGAAACACTACTTTTCTGTGCACTGTGAGCTGGGCATTTTCACATTGATGATCAACAGCTTGCATCCCACACTGATACACATCCACACCAGTGGAGGTGACCCACTGCCACCACTGCTGAAACGCACCACCCCCTGGCTCACAGTGCTACATCCACTGCTTGGTCTCCATAAATGCTTAGAGCAAGAGTCAATGAATGTCAATGGGTGCCATTTTTTCCACATGGAGAAATTCAATGACACACCTTTGTTCTGTATGCGATTCCATGTCAAACACAATCCTGTCAGACTGCCCCTCTGCTGCCATCTGTCACAGTAACAAAATGTCATGGGATATTGGTGGGAAGGTTTGACAGCTACAGCCACCCCACCAACATCTGTCTCTGATGTCATAAGTTGACGTAATAAAATGGGAGGCATTACTTTCAGAGCAGCCCTCATATATATGGAAATACATCCTTCAAACGGTTCTTCCTTTGGCAGCAGGGATGGAGACATTTTAATATGCAACCCCAGTAGCACAGTCTAGCATCATCCTGCATTACAGGAGAAGTATAACTAAGATGCATTAATAGAGTTCAGAGTGTTTGATGCACGACACATTCATGAACAGACAAATGTGACATCCGAAAACAAGGAAGTCCTACCAAGATTATAGCCCTCTACATAGCCTACCCAACTCTCTGTAAGACAACAGAAACCTACCCTCACGGCATGTAGCATCTACCTTCCAGTGGTTTAAAATGCTTAAAGATGAACTCTGCAATGTTAACCTCCCAGCAGGAGAAGTTCTCTCATATTTAGAGCTATTCAAAATCCCTTTTATGCCATGTAAGTTGCTCTATAAGTAGAACAGCTGAGACTGACACTCCATAGTTCCTACTTTTCAAAAAGCTTCAGACTTGCTTCCAAATCCTGTTGCATCAAACCATATTCCATTTCACCCTTTACAGCCACTCTGACGACATCACACAGTAGATCACGATTTCTTGAACTTCACTATTTTTCCTTCCTCTGAGTTTACACTTCCTTAGACAGTGCAGAAAATCACTAAATTTACTCTTCAATTTTTAAACTGACTTCATCACAGTCAAGCCAGCAACATCACCAATTTTACTTTGTTTCCATGTATGCTTTTTAACACTTCCTTTCTAGTTAAATTAATGACTTTCTTCCAAAAGCTTTACATTTTTTTCACAACGTTCTCACTAAAACCAAATTTGCAAGCAGGTTTTAGTGCTACCAGAATAAAAATGGATAACACTCCATCTTCTACACTTCAATACAATTTAGGTTCTTCTTTCAAGGTACTTCTGTTCTAACATTACAGAAAACAGGAAAATATTCGAATTCAGGAGTGTCCAAGCTTAAAGTTGTACTGCACAAAATCAGAACTTCTTTCCTATGCTGTGATTCTTAGCTGCCTTTGTTCTGCGTTTCTACATGATTCAGGGTCTACATTCTGCAAATGAATCTGTGTAAGTCAGTTCCATTCATTTTATTCTTGTGTATGCCTATGTGGTCGCCTAATAAAGTGATGCTGAGCAGAACTCGCGGCTCAATGCAGCTCGTTTTGATAACAAAGGCCGGTGGGTTTGAATAACACCTATAAACTTTTTTCTTTTTTTAAAATCCCACCCAGTTCTGATGCAAAGTCAATTTAATAGTTTCTAGCATTAAGACTGTTAAGCTCTACTTAATGATTTTCCAATGTCTACTCCCAAATCACATAGGAAATACATAAACATGTTGGAAGTCAGAAGAAGGGCAGTAAGTCCAGAATTATATCTAATCAAAGTAACTTGAAGATCATAAACCAAGCCAAAAAAAAGAATGTGCAGTGATCGAAACAACACTGAACCTAAATAAAAACCCACGTTCATTCTTCAGGCTGTTACACAAATCAATACAGATCTTTAAGTATCTGTGCATTCCTCCGATGGACAAGTTTCCAGCTACTGCACTGCTGAATTTACTAGCCTGGTCTTTTACGTAGAAGGGTGGTCACAGCTTGTTCCTATTTCTCTTGGAAGCAGAGTGCATAGCTTCAGATCACAGACAGAAGTTACGGACCTTCAAATAACCCAAATGCATGCTTGTTCCCTTCATACTCTATGGAATGACATGTGGTGGACATAACAATTATAAGCAGTTTTGTATCATTAGAACAGTATACAGTCAATTTTAATGGTTTGCACAGACTCGCAGAGTGTTTACCAACTTTGCTGCATACATCATTAGGCAATTTTCTTTAAATTCTATAAATCATTACAATTCTTGCAGAGCTAATTTCACTCCAAGATTGACAGCTAAACTCTCTGATTTGCAAGGCTTTGTCTCTGAAAAATACATGAAAATTTCCTTTATTGTAGCAGTACACATTCGTAACAGTCATTTAAATTCAGTTAAAGTAACCTTAGAAAGACATCTATCTCCTGGTGGTGTGCACAAACACAGAACCCAGAACTGAGAACTGGAAATACTTCCAATTCTTTTCCACAGAATTGCTGCCGACTGCCTTCATCACATGACGAGCTCATTTTAACCAGCTCAGATAGGTTCTGCTTCTCCTTAAGAACACTTCACTACTGTCCACAAAAGGAAAACACATTCTGATAACGAGATATTTATTTCTCTATTAATGTTAATATGCTGCAGCTACTGATAACAAAAGTTGTTAATGTACTCCTACAAGAAAGCCAAAAATGATGTGAAAGGAATCTACTGAGTCTCAATGCAAATAATACTTAGAGCAAGCATGTGAAAGCTTCAAAAAGCCTAATGATTTTCTCAGATGGGCTGTAACAACAAAGAACCTCATGGTTCACTGTCAAATGTCTGCTAGAAGCCAATGTTCATCACAACTAAAATGACTTGTTCATCATAGATTCCATCAATAATTGTTTCAGTATGTGAACGTGATCAATGTAGCTCTCATCAAGTATAAATCAAGATATGTATTTCCTAATGGGACCTTCAACATTCTCATGGATCCTATTCAGTAGCAAGATTCAATCAATACAGCAGCTCAAGTGATCAGACATCTTTCTCAAAATGGCAGTTACTTACAAATACAAAACAATAAAAACATCCTAATGTTCTTAGCATGCATTTCATTCATTTGGTGGCACACTGAAAGGTACCACTGCGTAGTACTGCACTGCATTAGACCAGCACTTAAAAGCTGCACAATGGAAATGTAGATGTTTAAATTATTATATCTAAACAGCAATGTCAGTAGCAAAACTCTAACGGATCGAGACTACAAGATACAGCATTTACCAAAGAGAAAGGGAAACACCAAGTGATTTGCTCAGAGTTGTACATCTCCTAGAAAACTGATTTCAGTTCTAAATGTTGACAGCAAGCCTAAGTACATTCAGGTGGAGTTTTTTGGTGTCACTGTGGCTGAGCAAAGCCTGTCAAATTAAAGACTGAAAAAGCAACAGCATCTCTTCCTCCCTTTTATCAGCTTCTTGTTTCCAGTAAGTATTTTAAAACACGGTTCTTGGATGACCTGTCAGAGGTGGGTTCTGACTGACCAGCACCACAGCACCTTACCACCAAGGTTGTTCCCTTTGGTACATCACAAAATACATTTCTTACATAAGGAAAATTGAACTTGCCATTCTCAGTCTAGACCTTTAGATGATAAACATGAGGCCATAAAATTATCTTATTCTCTTAGTTATAACTGTTTTCAATGATGCCTGGATTTAACCAAGCTGTCTTTTTATGCTTTTTTTTGTGTCTAAATAAAACTAAAATATTATACGATCAGATAAATTATTTTTGAAAAGCATAATTTATAATTTTAAGACTGATCTAGTTATATCACCTCTTTTTAACTGTGAGTTTACATGACGTTTAATTGACTGCTCTATTTTGGTAATTCCAGATGAGTTTTATGCTAAGGTAACACTGCAAAGCTTTCCACCAAGACTGGTTCATTTGCCACTGCATTTTCGGGTGAAAAATTCTGTATTAATCAGCAGAGAGGCAACATTGGGTATCATAAGAGTGGCAAAGGAGGCAAGGCTCAGAACCTGGACTAATAAGCTGTGATCTTTCAACCTTTGCTTGAAGGCCATGTATGCATGCTGCAGATGGCTTACCAGAATTAAATGTTCTGCTTATCCTCTGAGTTCTGATGCAGTCAGACATTTACACACACACTTACATGCACACACAGTCTTGATGATCAACATTTCAAAACAATGACAGAATAGAGATCTTTCCTTAAAAAGATCCATCAAGCCTTCTCCAATTTGGAGGGTTTCCTCTAGTTACAGAAATGAGTCTACAAATCCCGAAGATATTTATTTAGGTATCAAGTAAAAGCCAAGCTGCTCAGCCATGACAAAACAACAGAAGCTGTAACCTCTCGTGGTAGTAAGATCTACATAACCAAATCCTGAAAGTATGTATGAAACCTCCAGATCTCCTGACAGTTTCTTGGTCTGTCCCCACTGCGTGTGGGCTTCCTTCAGAAGGCTGAGCAACAACAACCCAAGGCACATTCAAATAATCCCTGCAACACCCTCCAATGACAATCAGTAAGATTGTTTGAATATTGAAGAGTAATTCCAGATTTCTCCCTGATTTTCATTAACACTTTATTTTTTACTAGAATTACCAGAGCTGACAAGGAAAAGCAGAACAGGAGCCTTCCTTCTTTGTCTGTTAGACTCTCTGCTTGAGAGAAAAAAGGACAAAGAAGCAAGTGCACAGAGGTTGCTGGAGTTACTTGCTCAACTGACATATAGTTCTCTTTTTATAATAATTTCTGATATAAAAGAAATAGAGTTATATATTGATATATAATTCAGGAGATTTTATATTTTTCAATTAAATGCCTTTCAACCTTTGCTCTTTAAAGGTTATAGAAATTCATGATTTTAGCCTCTCTTCAGAGATCCTATCTTTAGTCATAAGGTCAATCAAATTCCCCTTTTCAAATGTTACATCTTTAAAGAATATGGTAACCAGAACAAAAACAACATCCTAAGTGAGGTCAGAAGATTTCCCAACCTCCGCATATATTCCTTACATTCCGACTCTACTACTGATTAATGTACCTTTCTTCCTATTTTCCCCCTCTTATGTATCGTTTGTGTTTTCAGCGATTTCGCTGACTGCACTTTACAAACCCCTACAACACGTTTGCAATGAAAAATACCTCCAAATTACTTCAGCTCTTTCTGGGGCTGCTACTTGGCTGTAACAACCTGCAGACTCACTTGTCTTGTCTTACCCTATAAATACTGCTAATGAAATACCACGTGGCTTGATGTGTCAAAGCTGCCTTCAATTTACTTTCAGATGGGTACATTCAGGTACATTTAACCAAAAATGCTGTAAACTTTGCGAGTTGCACTCGCAATTATTACTGTGTTGCATCTACCATAGAATCTACAAATACTACATACTGTATAACCTTTGAAAATTTCTCATATTGCTGTGAACAACAGAAAGCTAGAATGCAAGCATTTTACATAAACTGAATTAAAAATCACCTGAAAAAAAAATTATTTGAAATTAGATTTCCTTCTTCGCCTTCTGATTTCAGTTCAGTTAGAAGTAAACTCCTATGCCTTCACAATTCTTAAAAGAAATACAGGCAACAATTTACAGCTCGAGGAATCTATATTCTGAAGATGAAGGCTGTGGAGAGACCCCACTGAAGCCTTCCAGAACTTAAAGGGAAGCTGACGAACACAAGGAAGACCGACTTTTTTTCCGTGGGTAGTCGGTGACTGGACTAGAAGAAACTTTATGTCAGTCTCAAACTAAAACTGGAGATTTACATTAGACATTAGGAAGCCATTCTTTACTCAGAGGATGGTGAGGCACTGGAACAGGTTGCCCAGAGAGCTGTGGGTGCCCCAACACTGGTGGTGTTTGTGGCTAGGCTGGATGGGGCTCTGAGTAGCCCTTGGCAGGGGGCTGCCAATGGATGGGCTTTAAGGTCCCTTCTAACTAAAGCCATGCTATGATTCTATACTCATATACAACCAAGTCCCACCGTGGTATCACAAACATTCAATGAGAATGTCAGACAGAAGAATGTAAGTCAGTTCAGTAAAGTTACAACAGAACAAGCTGCAGTGCAAAAGGACAACATTTATCCAACTATATGCAGCAATTCAAAGTCAGTTGAAAGATTTTTCTTTTAAAACAGCAATCTACATTCCAAAGGCTGTTCAGTTTTCTGTCTTTACTAAGGTAACTCATGGCACAACACAAGCAGCTTTAGCAGTGCTCCCTCTCTCACCACCACCCCCACAGGACAAAGGTTTATATTAAACCTAATTTCTTCCCAAAGAATGACTGTCAGTTGGGTTGGGCTGTTCAGTTCAAACACATAATAATATGCAATAATAATTTAATTACTGATATTACAAGTTTAGTGCTGGCCGTGGGTTTTGGCCATCTCAAAACAATGACTCACCAAAATATGCCATTTAAAAAAACATTTCTCCTGTAAGTTCTCTGCAAGCTAAAGAAGCACTGCTGACAATGGTCCCTCCTATACTACCGACGTCTAATTTTCTGATCTGGTTAGCATATTTTGCTGTCAGGGTCAAGAGAAACCATCTGGACCATTTTGCTACATATTCCTTCTTGGCCAAATGTAGTTTTTATTGTAATTTGCCTCATTTCCTCCTCATACAACAACAGAATGCTGCTCGTGTGCACATATTTTAGTGACCTGACAGTCCTCCATATCAACTCCAAAATGCCTCACCACATCTGATTTGTTTCCACATCACTAGTTTCTTCTTCCATGTCATCTTATAAATGTGATGTTGGAACTGGCTGCTACAAATGTCACTCCCATCAATGTCCTGCAATTGATAACTGATCGCTAGCAGTTCATTTGTTTTCACAAACTATCAGTTGATTTTTCAGCAACCACATCAGAGTAACTTTGAGTCCTGAGTTTTATTCACTTCGCTTACAGCAATTCTTCATTATCTCTTATTTCTGCTGTAGCAATTCAGAAATTCTCTTGGAGACTGTAATTCAGTGACTTCACTGAATGCTGTTGGTCCATTGCTTTATTCACCTGTATGATCATACAGACAGTTATATACATCTGTGAAGCTCCCATAACCAAATAGTCTGAACAGCACAAACAGACCCTCAGACTACAAATAAACAGCACATCTTCCACTATAACTCTGGGCTATTTCTCATCAGCAAGCCTAAGCACCTTCTGAAACCCCATTACATGTTTAACTGAGTATAAGAAATGAAAGCCGAGGTACAGTATCAAGGAAAGCCAGGTTTGATACTGCTCCCCCATCTTCTTCTGTACACTTTTGTCAACTCAATGACTCCCAGTTCTTCCAAGACTGCTTCTGTCACCGTTTGTCATTAGCTGCCAGACTCACTAATCACACTGCTAGGTTTATTTCTCAGATGCTCTTTTAGTTTTGTACTAAATCAGTTTATGTTCCTCATAATTAATTTAAAATGCCCTTTTTGTCAAGTAGTTCAGTAATCAAAACTTTCCAATTTCTAGAAGTAATTTAATTCCACTAAATATCACCTAATGTACACAAGCAGCTCAAATACTGACATTATTCATACCACATTACTCTGCACTGTCAGGTATCAGTTTTGAGTTTAAAAGATTACACCCTAAATCCAATTTCTCTTGGGTTTCCTGTCTTGGTTAGTTATAGCTGTTCTTTTCATGAAAGGCCATTTGTCAGAGCAGACTTCAACCTTCTTCACTTTAATCCTGCTCTTCAGGTGAATACAAGATACTACAGAAGCAGTCGAACCAGAGACTAAATAGAAAATACCACAGAAGCAGCTGTGGTATGGGACATGCTTCCATACAACACAGCAGTCGTCTGCCTCAACTCCAGGCTTTCAAGAGAGCACCACACAACTTCAGTAGCTCAGCTTCAAGAGCTACTCACTGCAAACACATGGTCCAAAAATGCAAAGTGTGGCACTGTGTTCAGGGAGAGAAAGGGAAGAAGATGGAAATGTGATTCCATCATTTGAATTCAGCAAAATTCTTTTTCTGTATTTCTAGAGATTTCAACTGCTGTTGTTTCCCTTTATGCACAACATATTACAGGATATTTGCTGCTATTCTGCTTTGCACTGTCTACACGGTCTTTTCAGTGTGTGTTTAACCATCAGTTAGAACCACAGCCTTCCACGTCCTGCACCCCATACAACTGAAAAGACAACAGCCATACCACCAACAGAGTAAGTAAGGTACCTGTCACCCAGTTTCTAGGCCATGTGAAGGCACAGCTGGTCCATGTAGTACATTCCTATTAGGACCATATATTAACAACATTATCACAACATAAACAATAAAGGGGGTCCATTCACATCTGATAGCACATCCAAATTCAATTAACTCTAGCTCCAGTGTTTCAAAAAAAATCACTTGCTGCTATGTGTATTAATCAAATGTGTTCGTTGTTCTTTAATCAGAATATTTCCTGGAACAGAGATGATTCAAACTGGAAGGGACACTCTCTCTAAAAAAAAATAACAGTATCCTATAGACAGCACTATACAGCATTAGAATTGTATGAGATGGGCTGTTCTGCTCCGCTCTTCCCTGAACTCAGAAAGGCTTGTTTTCTCCTGGGGGTCCCTCTGAGGTCAGGACTCACATTCCTAGATATAACAGTACTCCGCTTTGTGATCTACGTAGATGTCTTAAGAAGAACCTGACAGGATTGAGCCTAATATAATAAATTAATCTGTTGCTCTTAAGCATCCTTAGATGAATATTCACTGTAGCACGAACTTGACTAGATTTTTCCTTTGATTTATAAACACAATTCAGTAAACAAAAACATCTGTGACAGGACAGATAAACATATGCAATCACTTGTCAACACAAGCAGCAGCAAGACTGGATATTGATAAATCTGTATCAACACGGAAATTGTACTGTATATAATCTCTTCTGTCTTTCGTTCAAAGTCTTCAAACCTAACACCAAAAAAATCAGCAAGTTTATTTACCCTTAATTTTTCAGGAAATGAGCAAATGCTGAACATCTTGGAATCACTCTCCTCTCACAAGACAGAAGGCTCAATTAAAATCTATTTGCACAAACAGTCGCACAAACACAGTACAGATGTTAGTGTGCTGAGTCTTTTTCAAAAATAAATAAAATCAGTCAATAAATTACATCAAGTTTATGTGTTTTTTTCCCAAGCAGTGTTAGAACAGCTTATTCCTTCTAAAACAAACCAAATACACGATCAGAAAAAAATAACAACAATAAATGTTTAATTAGCTAGAGACTGAAATTCGCCTTTCTCTCCATAATTGCTAGGCAAATCAAACTTCCTTCAAAATGGCAAATTCATTCCATAACATAAAAATGAACACAAAGGCAGAAAGGTTTACATGTCAAATGGCAATTTTCCTAAATGGCTCACACTTCAACTTGTTTTCTTTTTCATACCTTCACCCGTGACAAAAGATGTAATGGCCATCATTACTCAGATGTTTTGTCAGCATACCAAGATGAATGCACTCTCTCTGCCTCTTGCTCAGTTACCTCACAAGAATTCTCTTCAGCATTACATTAACAACACCTTTCATAGTTAACAATTTGATCTATCACACATTTGACTAATATTACCCACCAAGAGTTCTGTGCAAAGACTTCTTCATTCAGGGAAATAAAGAAGTCTTACTAGATTCAAATATCCTCGCCTCTTAAAAAAAATGTGTTTTCTTTAATTACTAATACACATTAAACCAGAACAATACATTATCACAGCTATGCCATAAGTCATCCATAAGCGTAAGGAGAAGGCATCACCAATGACACCCACACTGCTCCCACTGTGGCACAGCGCTGGCTGCCCACTGCACAGCTCTCCTCAGAGCACATGCAAGGCAGGCTGAGCTCCTCAGGGCTGGGACCAACACAGCAGGCTGCAGGAGTCACAGCTGTGCCAAAACAACCGCACCCAGGGGCAGACAGTACAGGATCACCTCTTACGGCGGCCCAAAGCATCTAAGCAAAAATAAAGCAACACCAAAACATTGAGCATCACTGGCAGGCTGGCACTTCAGGGTGGAACAGCATGAGACTGAAGCAGCAACACTGAGTGGCAAGCACGAATCTTTACGCACCACAACTCCAAAACTGCTACACTCTCCTTCTCAAAATACCATCTTTGTTTAAAAACTGAAATTAGCAATGCAAGTTAGAAACACGCTTTGGACACTCATTCAACTATGGAGCGACTTTTCAAGTGAAGTCCCAGTTGAGTGTGGAGATCAATATGGATTTTTAATGTCACCTATAAATCTTGCTGCATTTGACATAACTTGCAAACAAACAGAAAGAATCGTCAGGAAATTATTTTTCCCGGTTACAAATAATTACTGTTTGTTCATCCTTACCATTATGCGCTCCACTCCACTGGAAGCATCAACCATACCAAGAAAATTGTTTGTAAAATTGCTTAGGATCTTTTGTGGGGTTTTTTCAACCGTTGTTGTTGCTGTTTTGCTTTACAGAATGCAGCCAATGAAACTGCAAACAAATAAGCTGCTCTTTCTATTCCAAGAGATTATCAAGATAATTTATATTTCTTCCCAGAAATGTCTGGATCGTGGTTTTTTTTCAAAGAGCCCGGAGAAGTCGGAACGTACTCATTGCCCTGAGCCTGCACAAAACTGTCTGAAACAACGCACTGCAACTTGTACTACTTAAAAGAAAGCATTTTCATGTTCTGACATAAACACTTTTGTTTTCTGGCATGCACTCCAGTGTCAATACCTTTAAAGGAAACTATTCTAAGCAATGGGTTCTTAGCTTGAGTTGAGTTCTCCTTCAAAAACACACCTGAAATGGCAGTTAACATTTCACTTGCACAGCACTACGGAAAAAAATCCACAGCAAACTCCTCAATACTTTGTAATTAAAGATTATAGTGTAGGATCACTGATTATCTATGTTTCCTCCACAACATGTTTATTTTCCTCTTTCCTACAAAAACTATTTCAATAATTAAATCTCATCAGATCAGCATAAACTGTTTGCACAAATGGAAGTCTGTTTTTGAAAAATCCAACTCGTTAGAACTGCAAAAGATGTCTGGCTTTTTCTGCATATAGGTGAGAACATCAGTCATTCCATATGAATGGAAACAAATGCGCACATCATATGTTGTACTATACAGGGACGTGAACAAAGCAAGCAAATTAAACCTATTCCAGACAATCACTGAATGAGCTGAATTCTTTCCACGCCATAGATAAAACCTTCTTATATATATTAGCATTATTATTAGACTAGAGATAAAACAAGTTAAACGAGGCATACCAAATTCTTCAGTGTATTTGCTTCTAGTATTATCACTGGTTTACTCACTGAAGCGTCCGTATTCAAGTTTTAAAAGCACAGAAATTATCCAAGACTAATTTCTGCAGGCAGACTCCACTTTAACTGACAGTCTTTATAGAGTAGCATGGTAGGATGTAAATCCTTTCTGGTTCACCATCTGAAAGCAATCAACGGCATGGGACAGAAAATACACATTTTGGTAGAGAATGAAACCTTTCACATTTCTATTTTGAACCATGATGTAGAGTTCTACAGCAGAGATGTGAGGCATTTCCCATAGGGGATCAATTAAGTAATTACGTAATGACTATAGCTGTAGCTTAAGGAAAACTCAGCCTATATTTTTGTTATAAGGGGAAAAGCTGAAGAGGAAGGAGAAAAAAAAACACCGCCACACTCTGATGTATGTGACAAACTGGATTAATTTACACGTGTCAACATTCATTTCAAACTGCACCTCAAAGCAAGAAGCCCATTTTCAAAAGGAGACAGCTGTCTGTAGCCACATCCTGCAGAAATCTGCCTGTCATAAACCCTATGGCACAACCAACAACTGTAAAAGCCGCTTCAGAGTATGAAACTGGATATGTTTTGTCATGAGGGGAAAAAGCAAGACTTAGGAACAGGAATAACCATTTATTGTTCTCAGTTTGTACCAATGTCATGTCATGACATAGCATCCATGTGAACTGCGTGAAAGGGTGCTGTGCTTTCAGTGGTCTACACAGATCAGCACTGACTGCTCCATGCTGGGCAAAAAGCCGACACGATGAAGTCCTATCACAAGGTAAAGGTGACCATGGCTGCCCAGGGGGATGTGGGGTAGCAGGATGGAAACAGATGAATGGTTTCTCCCATACTCCTGTGTAAATTATTGTAAAGCGCCAAGCAAATCTCACTCTATTTAAAACAGCAACAAATTCAGTGGGTCCTGCAATTGTCATTGGATCTGCGGGACTTGGCTGGACTCGCACTCATGGTAGAGCTGCTCTCATCACAGCCTGATCCTGAATTCCCTGCCTTGGCCTATGAGCCATTCGTCTGTCTACAGTTCATCTGTAACTAAACTTAGCACAGGAAAAGGACACTTCAAAGCAACTATACAAAGCACTGCAAAGCATTTTAAGAGGTTTAGGGCATTTAGGGAAGAATAACTCTAATCTGCTAAACAGAAATATCATTTTGACCTGAAGTGCTTTTTACAGCTGTCACCAATTTTCTCAAATGTGGTATCTCTACAAATACAAGAACCGATAGTCATCACCTCTGACCATTTTACATCTATATATAGTTCAACAGGTCTGTAATTAACAGTCTTGTGAAAGAAGTCAGTCCATCAGATTAAACAGCAGAACGAGGAGCTGTCTGAAGCAAAAATACCTATCCAAAGCACGGCGTGATTTATACAGCTTAGTGCATACTTGTTGCAATCTACAAAAATACTACAACCATGAAACCTATGATGAGAGTGCTTCATATGAAAACCACCACAGGATTAAGTTCAAGAAAGGAATTTCTCATGCAAACTTTGCACTCCGATCTGAACTTTTACTGTAAGCATTCACTTTCAGTTCAATTATGTTTCAGGGAGTATTCAGCCAGATACTTTGGAAAATCTGACTCGTTCTTGTCTACTTTAGGAATTAGAGGAGACCGGAGATCACAGCTGTCTGGAACAAGATTATGTTTGTAAAGTACAAAAATATTAAAGATGGGAATATTTTTAAAACAAACAAACATAAAAATCTCAAAGCAAATACAGATATCTTTCATCTTATTAAGAAAACATGCGACTGTTTCCTTTTTCATACTCTAAGAAAGAGTCTTATTCAATTGTATAAAAAACCCTCCCAGATTCAGATGGGCTTTTTTTCTTCCACGATTACAAAATTGTTTTGAAATTTACGTTGTGCAACAGAAAATGTTTGGTGAATAAATGATGCCTTGACAAAATAAAATGCACAGATTCCTGCTAAGAGAGGT
The DNA here is from genome assembly GCF_039878825.1 of Excalfactoria chinensis. Classification (NCBI taxonomy): domain Eukaryota; kingdom Metazoa; phylum Chordata; class Aves; order Galliformes; family Phasianidae; genus Excalfactoria; species Excalfactoria chinensis. Next base: position 77,774,781 of record NC_092828.1, on the reverse strand, counting down.
CTTGAAAGAACTCCAAGATTAAAGGAACATAAAAAATGAATTACCCTTTTTCACCTCTCAAGAGAGTAATCCTACAGGTCAGCTTTGAGGTACAGCTGAAACAAATGGTAAACTGTTTGGTAAACAGAAGGATTTTTCAGCAGTCCTTTTTAAAGGAATCATGGGAAAGTTTAGATCTAATCACAGCATAAAGATGAGTTCAAACTAAGGTTGAATCTTTTTTATACATCCTGCCTATAAAGCACATAACATGGAAAAACCAGGGGCTCTGAGGGACACAGATCATATTAAATGTCCTATTATCTTTGTTCTTGCTTTTACAAAGTGATTATTTGTTTCTTAAAAAAAATAAAACAGCTTTAATATATCTCATAAAATCTTATATCAAATTAGTCCCACCAAGTAGCACGCTAACATTTCACTCCCCTGCTACTTCATCAAAAAATAAGAACACAGTGCTGAATGTACCAAAATCCTTACAAAGCTCTCCTAGTTTCACCAGCTCCATCCCACGACGGAAGGTGCTGTCCCACAGCCCAGCCCAGGCTGTCTCCACCCAAAAGCCGCAGCCAGGACGGGGTAGGAAAGCTGCTGCTATCAGTACTGTTGCACCCACCACTGGCAAAATCCCCTCTGGCTTCTCTTCCTTATTATGAGCACTCTATGCACAGGTCAGACTAGAATACAGCATTTAAGCACTTCTTAGTTATTCCTGAATCAGAACACAAGAACTGGAAATATTCAAACCTTAAAAAAAAAACCTGCCAGAACTCGGCCTCAGCCTCCCTCCCCCAGCAGAAAGGAGGCTTAATTTTGTTTCCTTAAATATTAACAGGAGAGATGCAATCTTTCAAGGAGCCTGCAAGGAGGACTGCATCACTCCCAGCACCAAAAGAAAACATTCCACCTAAGCTTAAAACAAAAAATGCTGAACTCTCAGCTGCGATTTAACAGCATTTGTATTTATCTGGAAAGGGATGGCAAGTCTTTAATTATTAAACCAATTGCATTTAGCAGATGGTCAAAGAAAAGTACTTTTAAAAAGTTGCCCAGAGGGTTATAAAAACGAACAAGCTAAAACAGCTGCCAGCTGGTGCGTGAAATCAATAATGAGAAAACAAGTTCTACTGTATCTTTGTGTTCATTGTCTGGCTGAAGACAGGGAGGACAAGGGAAGGAGAACTTCACAAACCCAGTGAATGGCCTACGTAACTAATTAGAAAAAGACAAACATCTGAAGTTAGGCTGGAAGGGGGGGATGGCACAAGCAGTCTGCACGCTGCCATGTGCGGCATGGCGCGGGGCTGCGCTCAGCATCACTTGTGTAAGGAGCCTGGGAAAATTCAAAGTGCACGTTAGCAGCAAAAGCTCTTTAAAGAAAACAACAACAATACAGAATTAGGCAAATACGCTTTAATTATTTTGCTCAGTTGGTTTTGTCTCAAAAAGTAAAGAAATGGGCACACAACTGATGAGCACACTAACAAGTTAAGTGAAAGCTTTTCCATACATAAGCCTAAGTGCTGTGTATCTAAGGGCATAAACTGATGTTAAATCTCAGCCTCCCAAAGCCAGTCACGCTGTTATCACCGATTTTCACTCTCCAAAGCCCACTTTAGGCTTTGAGTCGAAATTAGAATATTTTAAACCTTGGGCCTTTCATCAACTTTAGAATAATATTAAGCCTCCAGAACAAGACATCAGAACCTCAGACAAAAATCGTGATTTTTCAGATGAGTTAAAAAAAAACAACACAAAGCAACCCTTTTATCACTGCACCGCATGGAAACCTGAATACCTTGTACATAATAAACACAACGAGCAGATCATTCAGTAACAGATAATTTATAAGCTGAATACCTTATTTCATGGCCAGGGGCTGTCCCTAAGCCAGCTGAAACCATCCCTTTGATTTAGCAAGCAAGCAGGCTTATTTTTAAGGGTCACCCTAGAGAATGATCAGTTATTTAATGAAGGAAGGGGGCTGAAGAGGGAAGCAGCCACATGCAGAAGGAAACAAAACACGAACCAAGAAAAGCACATTAACTAAAACGTCAGCTGCAGATTACAGAGGTATCGCAGTTTCCAAACACAAACAAAATACGAAAAATCTTTAAAAAGACCCTTTACTGGAAGACTTAAAGTCTATTGAACCACAGAATCTTACCAACTTGCCACACATGCTCCCCCAGTGAAGGCTCATTGATAAAAAGAAAGAATAAGAAAGATGGAATAAATTATTAATTGCTGACCAAGACAGCTAAATAACTCAACACAAAAGCATTCCAAATGTTATTTTTAGCATATAAATAGTACATACTGTTTTAACTTACATCAGCTGTTTTCTTTATCAGATTTTTATCTTAGGATGGAAACAGTACACACCACTCTAACCCCCTTCAGCTGTTATACTTTGTAGAACTTTATCTCAGCAAGTAAATAGGCCTCTGTGCTTGAACTCACATCAGCTGTTTTTCTAGTTACCACTGACAGGACATCTTGAAAAGTTCTCCTTTGCACACAAAGCCCCTGCGCCTGTATTAATGCATGGAAGTGGTATTTCCTTTGGACATCCGGATGCAGACGAGGTAATTAGCATTGAACTACTTGGTTTATGCAATGGAATGCTTTTCGCTATTAAAAAATTGGCTTTACTCCCATTCACGAGACAAACATTCACAAGCTGGCTACACCGTGTGCAGGTTGGCAGTGGTCTTGCACACATTCAGTAATAACAGCATATAGTTACATCCACTCTCACACGTAGTTGTTAGTTTTGTTTTGTGGTTGTTTTTTAAGTCACCTAGATTTGTAAACAAGGTTTATTTTCAGAAGCTCAATTTACCTTATCATGCAAGTTCTGTATAAACAAAGTACAACCATCATTCTTCTATCCTGCTGCTCAGCGAGACTTACTTTCAATCCCACGATATATAAAATGCAGATTGCTAGAACTGAGCATTAATTTTGCCTGTTCATTTATTTAAGAATCCTGAAATAAGCTCCTGAAACATTGCTTACAGCAGAACTGTAAACTAAAAGGCACTGGAATAATAAAGATAAGGCTGTCCCATTTAGAAAGGGAAATTTCTACATTCTTGGGTAAACAGAGTACTCTCATAAATCGAGCAATGCCTTTTAGTGCTGTCAATGTGACTTGAGTCTAGATGGCCCATTGTGTTCCCTAAGAAACTTAATTAAAATATTTACTGTAGATTGTTTTAGCAAGAATGATGGATAAATTTAACTCTTTCTAACAAAATATTTTGCTAAAAAGTATGTTTTGCACAAAGTTCCTTTTAAATATCTGAATAAACACACCACTTGTAAGGCAAGTGAATCACAGTTTCCAGCCTGTATTTAAATGCATACAGGGATGGTGAAATTTGTTCTTAGGTGTTCTCTACAATCACAGAATTTATAGGAATCACTTAATCAAAATGTGCAGTATGCAGCTCCTCATCATATCCTAGCGCTGCTTGGTTGATTTTGTTTGCCACCTAGGCTTAGGTACCTTTACTTGTCCGCAACAAAAACCTGCACAAAAACATCTGATGGTCTGACATACCGTCTATGCATTTTTGTCTAAAAAAATCACCATGTGACACCCCCTTGGTTGACTGAAGCTCTGATTGAATGTAACACCATCTCAATCAGAAATCCCATTTCCATGGTATCCCCCATCAGACTCAGCATCAGACAGGACTGGGGTTTCAGGAATAAGATGGATTTGAGGAGGGAAGGGGGAAAGGTACTGACTCAAGTAACAAAAAGCAACATTATGGGATTGTTTCATACCAGCTCCAGTTGCAAGTAGGGGTTTTCCTCATTTTTTTTGTTTGTTTTTTAAATTGCCATTGGTTTGATAAACAAAGAAAAAAATCCACACCAACGCTGATTCCAGCCCAGAGTGAAGACAACAACCCAACCGAAGGCCTTCAGCCACAACAAGCACACTTCTGGGCACAACCCTGAGAGAGCACACACTGCAGAGACAGAACAGCAAAGTTCTGTCTTAATCTGGCAATGGTTCACACAAAGATATGAAAGATAAAACACCACTGCTGCTGACATTCAGCTGCTTTTTGCCATGGGTTGAAACCTACAGATTCATTGCTTTGTAGAATATGATAAAACACTAAGTATACAAGACTAGTATTTGAAAGGTGATACAATCCGGGTACATCATGGCTTTTCCTAAGCAACAATAAACAGCACATTTCTGTAATGTACTATTTTCACTATTTAACTCCTACAGAAACTACTCATTTTGCTCTAAATAACATACAGAAATGCACACATAAAGGAACGTTCAATTTTTGTCACGTCAGTTACATGTAACATAGTTCAATAAAGGTCATTAAAAACCACTGTACTTCTGAAATGAACAAAAATGTTGCTTTAATTTGAAAAATTCATTTTTAAGTCTTCGTAGAAGAAAAGGTCTCCTAACTAGGAAATTCCCAACAGTTGGTTACGGCGTAATGTGTTACAGCTGTCGGGGGGCAGAGGTAAAAGGACAGTGATGTGCGAGGATTTATATTTTGGTTTTTTTTTTCCTTCTGAGAAAGACTGACAGAAAGGAATTTATACGTGAATAACCTGCTCTGTGATGAACGAGGCAGCTCTTCTCCACTGTAATTATAAAAGTACAAACAGCCTAACACCAACACAATGACCTCTGTCACCAGCAACCACCGACCACACCAATTCCTAAGGACAAATACGAGCAATAACAGAAACACACGGCACATACCAGCCAAGATGACAGACCAAAACCAGCATATGATAAAGCTAAAAAGTGGTCATCTTTATCAATTACTTAAAATTCTTCGAAAAAATTTACTAATATTTACCTTAACACTGTAATTAACAAAATTCAGAGGTGAATAAAAAAACGCTGAAGTACACCATCAAAACATCTACACATCTTGATGTGTAACCACTCCAGAAGAGCTTGGTATACCACAGTCCCCAGGGGACTGTACGCAACAATCAAGCTTCTAAAAGATGGAATAAGTTTTATGATGGTCTCAAAGAAACATTCTAAGATCTTTCCTCACAAAGCACTGAGGCCCACGGTGGCACACCAAGTCCCACCGGCTTGCCTTTCATAACTTCTTTACATGTCTTCAATGAGTTTGGAGGAGCTCAGTGCGTTAGGAGGTGGAAAACATGGGGGAAATTTAGAAAAACACCTGCTGTTGGATGAACTCTGATATTAAGAGAGCATTTACATCAGTATTTGTGTGATGCCATTCAGCCTTGGCTATCTCTAGTTTCAATGGCAGAAGGCTGTTTTATCATCCAGAAATCCAAGTCTACCTGTGGCAATTTTTGCCTTCTAACTCCAGTGCAGCACGGACAAGTAACAGTTCCATCATCTTCAGACAACGTTTTGAGCTCCTTTGAAATTATCAGGAATTCAGTCAATCCAACATCACAACTCTTGCTGCTCTCAGAACTTCACACAACTTTTGAGTCACAGAAAAGATGAATGGTTTGATAACATACAGGAAGAAGGGGGAAGTGTAAGAGTTTTCAATCCATTCCTGGGCACAAGAACATTGGCTTTAACTCACTGGGAACAGAAAAATGACAGCTTGTTTTGGAAGAGCATGATGTATAGAAGACAGTGTAGGAGGGCCAGACAGTGTAGGAGTTGCCACATAGACATGGAGTGCAGCTCAGTTAAATGTGCTCTCCAGTAGGCACTGGGACTAGCACATCGCCTCTGAGTAACACTCACCTTGATTTAAATGGATTTCAAACCCACAGCAGAACAGTTCCCTCGCCTGCCTGCAGAGCTGTCCATGCAGAAGGCAGATGTCACATCCTAGAGGACTGTTAGATGCTGATGCTACTGTGTGGAATCTGAGCTGCCTGCCAACCTGCAAAAGGCAACAGGGGAAGAAACTGCGCCTCTGCTACGCAAAACTTCACTGTGGTTCAGTTACAAACACACCCTGCTGGGTATTCTTCAAATACTGAGATCCTCTCAATCAGCAAATTAGTGAATTTCCTAAAGGTGCGGTGTCTGTGAGAAGTTCTGAAGGGGAAAACTTGTGTTATTTTAGCTCCAGTATGGAATCTCAGGAAGGTGAGAGCTTAAAATACAAAGGCTGAGAAAAGTTACATAATAATAGTAGTAAAAGTCACCCCTGTATCAGTGTACTCAGTTTGACACCACGCAGAAGTTAGCAATAAGTAGGCAACACTTCAGTTCTTATTATCAGTGATTCATATTACAGCGTAAAATCTTCCTAAAACTTGATATTCCTGCTGTGTCTCAGAAGAGGCAACATCCCTGCTATCACATGCATCATCCTTCAAGTTAACGTTAATAAATCATCATCATGTGATGTGGGAGCTGAAGTATATGGTTTGCTTTCTGCTACTTTTCTGTCTTCTGTCAGAACAAGCACAGCACAGATCCACCAAATGCTGGCTTGCTAGGCCTTTCAAGCAAAGTTCCCCAGTAAAACCAGTGACGTTTGAACACAGGTCCACGCTCCGCGATACATTCCACGATGACTCAGAATGCTTTGAAAATGGAACTCCAAAGCTCATCTGAACATTTCTGTATTTCACAGCATCAATATATTGTTCTGGGTGCAGCACAGCACCATCTCCACTATCTCCTTTTCCTATACAGCTATTCTAGGAGTTTCCAAACTTCGGGATGTTTTCTTCACAGACGCTTTACACACACATTCAATTCAGCTGTTCATAGCTTAGCAATTTCTAATTTGTTAATTTCAGGCTTTTGTTTTTGACCAGAATCCAACATGCAAATGAAACAGAGCCGCTTCCATTGATGAGCTGAAGATTCTTTTGTAAGAGTGACACCATTAGGGAGAACAACAGACAGAAGGATCAAACTAATTCCTCTAACAAGGAGTTAATCATCTCTTTTGTTCTCTCACCTTCTTGAAAAAAATAAAAATAAAAAAACAAGCTCTAAACTAGTGTAGCATTTTATTTTCTCTTAAATTGTACTTAGATTAAATGCAAATTATTTCTATGCAATTTCCTAATTAGTCTAAATTTTCACAATATATCGAATGACGCTTCAAAGTAATTGTTCCTGAGCACACAAAGTTGTAGAAGCCTCCTGCACCTCCACAAGGTTTGATTTTTTTCTCCACTGCATCCCGCTACAAGCACACACAAAAAAAGAATCCAACAAAGCCCTTGTAGGGAATGAAATCTGGAAGGCACTGGAACATAAATGTCAAGTAACAGGCCTTGTGAAAACCAAACTGTATTCACCTTCAGATGGAGTTATGTTTCCAGGTGCCACCTCTCCATCATCACATAGCTTGGTTCACCTGCACTAGACTGCACCTTTTAAGGATTTGTCCAAAGGAAGCAAAGCTACAAGCTCCAAACGCAGGCTTCTACTCGTCAGGGGTAAGTCTATGATGTTAGCAGAAAACCATTATTCACAGAGCATCTTTCATATCATCAGCAACAGAAGCAAAAATCTCAATGAAATACTGCCGAACATTTTAAAGAAGCAGTATCCCACTCCAGGTTAACAGGAAGGAAATTAGTACGCCAGGAGGTCATGGCTGCTGAAATTACACTGCTTCCAATACTGAAGTGAATCATTTAAACATAGATTAAGGACCTATCCCCATCTTGGACTTTTTCCAGAATGGGTCATTAATTGACTTATTTCAACCCTGCCTGCCCCAAGCATTCCTATCTCCCCTAAGGACTGCTGTTAACGATAACTAAATAAAATGGTTTAAGAGTTTATGTTTCAGACCCAGAATATGATAAATAATGCCACATCTCATCTTCTGACTCACTGTAATATCTATTACTAAATAACCTGGAATAAAACTCGAGACCTTTCAACCGGCTACTACAAAACTTGTTAAGAATACACACTTGAAAACAACAAGCGTGATACTAACTCTGGCTACTCCTACAAAAGTACCTTCTCTGTACTTTCAGATCCATTAAACTAAGGGGAGGCAGCCAAGAACACTTTTGAACGCATGGGTCTCACATGCATCACTGAGCTATACATATTTTCCATGCACTCCATCACAGCGACAGTAGTTTGGAAAAAAAGAGCTGCATATCCAACCGAGTTCCTACTGGGATCTCCCAACTCCACTGCCTTTGATGGGCTATCATCATACGGAAGTCCCATAATATGAACTAAAACAACATTACGCGTTGCCATTGTCCTTGAAACCTGCCTCCTCTCCTCCTTTGTAAGCTAGTGCTCACACAGCCACACACAGCCCTCTATCCATCCACGCCCGCATTCAGAGCTCACCAATACTCATATGCAGCAAGGTCAGAATTTTTTTTTTTTAAACATTCTTTGATTAATGCTGAGAGCTGCAGCATGTTTAGACAGGGTCGTGACCCCAGGCATCCATTTAATCAAATTTCTCTGCTGCTTGTCCCAGTGGAGCCATCACAACAAGAAACTCTCTCAATGAAAATAAAAAAACGAAAAGAAAAAGAAAAGGGGGAAAAAAAAATAAAAATGCACACTGCACATCTCACATTGTTTACACGCTGGTAAGTAATTATTTCACTCTCCGACCCCCACTGGCCATCGACAGACAAGTCACCTCCTTGGAGATTCTGAAAAGCTTATTCAGCTACATATAATTCATTTTGTTTCTTTCCTTCATTGTGCAGCTAACTGCTTAGCTTAAAGACTTCTTTGTGAATAGTTAAGTACATGGTGTCCATTCTAATGGTTTCCCTAATTATAAGTGTATTTATCATACACAGAGTGTTCTCACTATTCTTTCCTAAAGTTGCCTTATTTCAACTACGCCTTGCTAGCGGATTCTCACAACACATTTAACCAAATAAATGGACAACACTCGCATGTGCACACTGCCTTGCCATGAAATTCTGTCATTACCTGAATAAGCCAGCAAGTTGCTCAATATTTGTTCAGGAGTTTTCAATAACACTCTGATCTTTTATGCAGCTCTTCTCCAGGGCAAAGTGCAGAAATGAGCCAGGCAGGTAATAAAGAATTACAGTTTGCCTTTATCTAATAGCTCCATCAGTCAGCGTAATAGAGTTGGATAAAATGGTAACCTATTCACCCAGTTCTTCTTAATTGCTATCCTAGAAAGCAAAAAGAAAAGTAGGGGCAAGAAAAAAAAAGTTTATTTCTAATTGCAGTTCAGAAATTAAGAGATAAATGACTTGAAAGCTAAGCAAGAGCATATTACGTTCCTATTTTCTAACTCAAACGAAACCTGACTGGAGACTGCAATACAATCATAAAAGAAGAAGGCTGGGAAAAGAAGTGGGAGCAACAGTGATTTGGGGGAACAAAGAAGAAAGTTTTACTTTCTTCTTTACATAAATCCTCCTCTCAAAAGTAAAGATATTCAGACTATTTGGTAAAGGCATTTGTGTTCCCTTTGAAAAAGAGTTTTATCAGCTTTGATTTTTACTATGATCTCTCAAAATCTCTAAAAACTAAAGCTGAAAATGGAACACAGTGTTAAGCTTCACATTTGGGAATGAAGACCTTCAGTTGTTTTTCTTCTCAGGTGTCCATGCTATTCCACAAGCATTTATTCCACCAGCCGCATGCTCCCCCGGCAGAAGCAGAGCTCATCTCCATCATCATCTGCACAGTCCTCACTGATGTGTGCCTGCAAACCTTCTGTGAGCTGTAAGGATCAGACTTTTCAGGCTACACCCAAAACTTGTCTGCTAAATAAAGGTCTATCTGGATCAAATGGGAAGAAAGGGGAGTGAAACAAGCAAAATAAGAAAACAAAAGAAGCGGATCCTGTAAGATTAAGATCAGATGGAAACAAGCACAGGTAATAAGGATAAAGTAAGCAGCAAGTAGAAATGTGGTTATACAAGTACTGATGTGTTGTAGATGCTAACGAGGCTGAACCTTGTAGTACAAGCATATAGGCGGTAGCGGGGCTTTTTCGGGATGTGACGGTGATAGTAAACCAGCCTCTTCCGTCCCCTATCTAGTGATGTACTTTGGGCGCGCGCATTTCAAACGTGCCCTAGGGGGCGTAGACGAAGTAGTAAGGTATATAAGGTATTGATTACTCCTAATAAACGCCATTTTGCCACCTTTCTTGATGAGTCACGGTGGTCCTTTTGGCCCTAGCGAGGGTTTCGCTAGCACCTGGGCAAGTATGGGGTTTGGATTATAATTGTGCACGGCAACACTGATGTGCTAACATTTTTTAGTACATATGTAAAGATATATCCACTAAAGCAATTATTCCTACTATCAGTCCAGATAAAGTACCATGCAAGGCATACGATTCCTAAATTGTGCATTTTGTGCTTGATTCAAATATAGATACTTACATATATATCTTTGTTGTAAGACCAACAATATTACATATATGGCTTAACAATAACTGAAACAGCAAAAAAGACACTCCTTAACGTACGTCACAGATGCACATTTTTGAATTCATGACAAGAAAAACAGTGAGTTTAACAAAACCAAAACTGACTTCAGAGGACTGAGATGTTTGGACAGAAACATTCAACAGAATCCTTCTATCTGTAGGAAACTTAAACATCCAGAAATATAACACCAAGTCTCTGCAACTTTCCAGACTGGGAGCTCTGAGCAAATTAAGTTTCCTTCCAGTATTAAATAAGAAGGTTTAAAACAAGTCAAATGTATTTTCTGAAAGAAAATTCCATGATTAATATAAAAATACAAACTCAAAAGCTGTGTTGTGCAGAAAAAGCAATTGGGAAGAAAAAAAAAACAACAACATATCCCCGAATGCCTACATGTGCATCTGATCTTTGGTTTCTTCAGAGCTTGAAAGAATACACTTAGTGAAATTTAGGTCAAGTTTTCTGTTTATCTGCCTTTGATATTCACTCTTACAAAATGTTCTGCAGACTGTAATCTAAAATCTCTCTTGCAAAGTCACTTTAAACTGCTAACTGGTTTTCCTCTGAAACAGAAGAACTGCACTAATACCTCGGGGTAAAACTAGCAAAATGGGAACTCCCTGGAAAAGGAAATATTTATTTCTAAAAGAACAGTAAAGAAATGAGCTACACTTCAAATATGAATAAGAGTCTACCCACTCAACTGGTTACTGAATGACCTGCACAGAGATGGATCTGGATGGCAGCACAATCTGTGACTCACCCTGCACACAATAGGAATGATGCTGACTGTAGGATGCACTCAACAGACACAGCCTTTTCATCTGCTACCTTCCTTGTGCCTTCACTGTAACTCAGACACACACACATGCACGCACCTCCCAAGCAAACAAAACCTGCTGGCTGAACTGAGATCATTTAAATAAAGTTTTATGGCCTTAAGCAATTAACTCCAACACAAAGCAATGAAATATCAGGCTCAGAATGCATTCCAGGTGGATGTCTGTTTCCACACACTCTGTTTTTTTAAGGGGAATTTCTGTACTCCTACTTTGGGATGGATATCTTCTGCAGCCTGCGGTACTCTGGCAAATAAAAGCATGTCCTTTTATGATGGGCCAACACACGGACTCTTGACAACTTCAGACTGTGTGAAAGTTCCAAATGCCATCCAGCCCACGACAAAGGCAGACCTTCATCTGCAGGGATGATCACAGAAGTAGTGTTTGACACCTGTACTCACACACATTAAGGCCGAGGAAAACACTCTGATTATCTCCTCTATCATACTGAGCAACACACTCTTTGAATAGCACCTAAAAATATGACTGTTTTATAAACAGCTCAGCTAAATGTTAAGGGATTCATCTGCTAACAAACTCCCTAAAATTCATGCAACTGTCTCACATTAAGTCCAGCTGTTTCTAAATTAGCTTAATTAAAAAATGTTTTTGCTTAAAAAAAAATAAAAAAAGTCATGCATGCTTCTTACTCTGAAAGACAATGCATGAGGAAGTGTGCAACTACGAGGAAAAATAAACCAAGCTTAAGAATATAATAATCAGATGGATCAGAAAGTTCCACCCTGGAGGTGTTCAAGGAACGTTTGGATGTTGTGTTGAGGGACATGGTTTAGTGAGAACTACTGGTGATGGGTGGATGGTTGGACTGGAGGATCTGGTAGGTCTTTTCCAACCTTGGTGAATCTATGATCACCCACAAACAAAACATTTCCTGTCACAGTAAAAGCTGTTCTCTGTGGACCCCTTATATTCACATATAACACGTTACCCCTTTTAGAAGAAAATAAATTGCAGAAGAGTCTTCAAGAAGGAAAACAACAGAAAAAGCTCATTACACACTGTTTACAGACTACCTGCAAATAAAAAACTAAGCAACTCCTTACTCCCTGGCCAGTGCCATGCTGCATTTATGTTCAGTACTGGCAAAGTTCAAACTCTTACGACTAAGGGGCAAGCCACTTCTTCCCCAGCACACAGATGGTGATCTTTCTTAAGCATACCCAAGAGGTGACAAAGCTCACAAGACATGAAGGAAATGCTATGGGACATATACCATAGAAGAAACAGTCTGCTCTAGACAGGGAACAGGAAAGGAAAAACTGAATTTGTGTTTGGAACAAAACTATCAAACAGTCTACATATTCACTGCCAAAGCTCTTCTGTTACTACGTACTGCTTCACAGTGACAGTGGCATAATAACTTCACTTGAAATATCAGTATTAAATCCTGTTGTCGTCTGCTTCTGTAAAGATAAAAATATTATCATACAGCTGCCATTTTCCATCCCTGCATAAATGTTAATGGCAATCAAAATTTGCCACATTTGGTGTCTGCTTCCATCCTAAGTTTCAGAAGGAGCAGAGAACAGCAGGTTATTTTTCCCACATGGATAATATGCAGGCCTTTTATTACAAAGCTTTAGCTGCTCCACACATTAAAGTACGGTCAGTCAAACCCTTCCAAGGAACTTCTGTTTCTGTCATGGAAGTATCTTTACTCCTGCCCTGCAAATTCACCTAAACATGATCAATTTTCTCAAGCATTTGAGTTAATCTGATACTGCATATACTAATTATAACTAAACGACTAGAATTGTCTAAATGATACAAAACAGCTTTTATTTTCCTTCCTAGGTTTCATAAATTAAAAACAGTTGTCTTCCCAGGGCACCCTGTAGTCTGGGAATGGGAGCAGATTTCAGTGCCCCATAATGGCACACTGGTAGTACTCCATCTGCCACTTCTTCCACGTACACTCCAAAAGGAACTCAAGTCAAGGGAAAAAGCAGTACTTCAGGATTTGTCTCAGCATCACAGGGCATCACTAAGTGTACCCTAAGCTTTTATTTACCTCCTATGCAAGCGTGTGCAGAAAGAGGCATATCCACGTACTGACTGAAACATGAAATAATTCAAAGGGCAGAACAAACGTACATCTGTCGCCATAAAGGTTCATTACAAAACAAAAGATGACATCAGAGAAAAAGTGAAGATTAGTAAAAATTGAAAATCAAGGTACTGAAAAAGACTGACAATAACAGACAATGAAAATAAGTTCCAAGTCAGTCATGGCTGACAAGGACTTGCATTTACTGCAGTAAATAACTAAAACCAGACATTCATGCACACAAGCATACCTGTCAATATCTAAAGTCTTCAATAACACAGGCATGTCTTCTGTTTCTAATACATTTGTAAGTAACCTGGTCCTTTTTGTCCTTTCTTTTATTTTCCAGATATGTTCCCTCTAAAGATGTCAGAAAATCTTCTTTTATCTCTCTCTCATCTATCGATTTGTGAATATAAAATATATTCTCTGCCAACACAGAGGAACAGAACTCAAAATTCCATTACAATCCTTTATCAAACAGCACTCAACAACTTGTCTCTGACCAACTGAAGCTCCTGCAAAGCCCACAGCTGCGCTGACCAGAGATGAATGAAGGAAGAACCCTGGCAACTACTGCACCATGCAGGTACTACAGGGGACAGGGAACTGCAGCAAGAATTAACACAAGTCAGATTCATCAACTAACAACTCCAGGTCATGAAAACAAGCAGTTTTCACAGTGCTGGAAGTAGAGAAGAAAACGAGGAAAGAAACTTGAGACAAAATAAGAAATAATCCACAGAAAAGCCACTAAGTTCTTAGCTGAAACCATCTTGAAACAAGCACTGCATTGTCAGGATGCTGTTCTTCCCAGTACTTTAGAAAAGATCAATAGACAAAGCACGTTACTTTAAAACTGCTCAAAACGGCCAGCAGAGCAGGTATGAAAAGATAAGAAGCCTGAGATAGAAAGAGCAAGCCAGCAACTCAAATGAACTGCTCTGATGACCAAAGGACAAAGTGAACTTTGTCCTCACTGCAACAATCAACTTGAAAGTGTCTGAGACATTTGTTAATTTTAAGCTGACAAAGGTATGTCAGCATTACGCCAGAAAAAGCTGCATTAGCAACAGAAGCAAACAATCTACGGCCAACAGATGAACTGGTGAGACTCAGTGCTTATGGTGGCAGTTTTATTCCCACTCAAGGCACAGGCAAAGTAAACATACAGGCAAATATTACATCAGAACTGTTAACACCACCGTTTTGACTTCAATCTCTCCACCCATCCTGCTCTCCCTGATCCTGTCTGTACACGGGCACTCTCTCCAACCTTGTGGCAAAGCTGGAGAGAAGGTGTGAACCAAAAAGCCACCACAATGTTCATGATTTATGTAGGAGAACAAAGAGTTATTGTCTGTCAGGTAGCGGGAGCACCAGCAGCTCATGGGGTAATACATACACATCTTTGATCGGCAGAAACTTAAACATCACAAAGTAAAATGAGACAAAACTTACTTCCCCTCCATTCTCAGCACAATAACAAAAAATATAATGGTACCATGAGCTCTCCCTTTCCACACCGATCTGCAACACACAGTTCAAACCTTAATCTTGGTGTGTTTTAAGTTTCTGCTTATCAACTGAGAAGCAACAATTCATGAGTTCATGGCTAAATCACTCAGCTTCTTTTTAACCCAGTATTATATCTGATGAGAGACATTAAATTGTCTTTAGGGCTATGGCTAGGAATTAATCCTAACATTTAATTATAATCAAGTGCAAAATTCTTCAATTTCATTGAGCATTTAAAAAAAATAATAATCTATAAAGTAAAGGATAAGTCATGTCCTAAAGTCTCATTTACAGCAGCTACTCTATCTGCTGAGGCTTTCAGAAATTTCAGAAGCCACTGCATGCCTGTACTATATTGGGAAAATTTAATATAGCGTAAGATATGAAGATAAAATATGAATTCCAGCCATGTAACAAAAATGCCGTTGACAACATGTATATTATGCAATTATGACTGTCATTTTATTACTGTTATTAATTTATTAGTATAATTGCAATTTTTTTCAATGTCATAATGTGATAATAAAGGACTTGTCATTACTACGTTAACCTCGGAACATCTCTGACCTCAGGGGAGGTAGCTGTACGCTTTCAGTCCAAAATGAGCTGTCAGTTATCACAACGAGATTTTGATGACTACATTATCTTGTAATTAAATGTCTCAACAAACTTCTCCTTTTGATTGACAGGTAGTTAAGACTATCTTTGACCACAGGGCAGTTTCTTTATTTTTCAAGAATAATTTTTCAGCAGTGAAAAAAGAGAGACAAGAGTTTAAAAATTAAAGTGTTTTGAACTATATATTAATCTATATTTGGTACTTATAAGACAGCAAAAATTCTGCCAAACTGCATTATCCCTTGTTCAAGCTACTGAATTTAAAAAACAACTTTGATTGATTAAAGGAGCTCATACTGTTCTTTATAAACATTTAGATCTTTAAAGAAAATGCATCAGTTTGGTTTTACATTTTTTCTCCCTTTTATGTCCATTTTTTATTAGTAAAAGAGTAAAAATGGTTTGATTCAATATTGGTAACTACAATTAGATCCCATTGATAATTAAACTGCAGTACACATTTGTAAAGGTCCATTTATGGTCCTTTTGGGGCGAGTTTTGCCCATCTAGCAGAAGGTTCAACTCAACAGAAGCTCTGTTTAAAACAGGTTTTAAAAGAACAGGCAACTGACATTATCATTTATTTCATCATACATCTTACACATGATTCTTTGTCTTGGCAGATATGCAGTAAAGCTGAGGCTGGAAGGGCACCAATATATTCCCATTCTAAAAAGGTACTAAGACAGGAGACAAGACAGGCTCTTACCAGAGATGAGATACTTTGGAAAGAATTAGTATGGAACAACCTTTTGTAGACAAATCCTTAGAAGAATGTAGTTAGTTCTCAGAAATTCTCTTGACCACAGTGGCCATCTCAAGCCTGGCCTTCCCATGGAGAACTGCAATACGTCATAAAATAGGAATCTGACTTCATCCTCCTCTGGTCTGGCAACCTCTGCTGTAGCTCAGGAGGACAAAAGATGCAAAGGCAGGGCTATAGGTGGCCAAAACCCATTTTTACCTCTCTTAAGAGTTGGATCTCATCCCTAACAAGTGTATTTTAGAGATCAACAATAAAGGGATGAAAAACATGCCTCACAAATAGAATTTTGACAAAATAATATATTACCAAGTATGTTCTTCATTTACATATTCTTCACATTTCAATAAAACGTAAGGTCTGTTGAAAGGCAAGAAGTTTCATCAACAGCCAACTCTGATAACACAGAAATAATTAGGTAAAACAAAATAGGGGCTTTCCAGGGCAACTGAAGGGTCAAACAGACTCAGTATATCTGAAGCATTTCTCAAACACAGCTCATGGCCACATACCTTACATTATACTGTGTGTGCAATTCTACTGAACCATTCACAACAAAGTAAAGATAACGGCTATGCTCACTCAAGCTTTCAGGCTGAAAATCATTTGCTATCGGGACAACTAGAGTTCTTGAAATGTGTTCTACACTTCTGAACATATGCTTATCCAATACTGCAGCTGCAATTGTCCTGCTAATAATTAAATACCGACGCAGTCATGGAGAACTTTGTGTAACAGAACCAAAAAGCTCTGACAAAAAAAAATAAAAGAGGCAACGTTGACAAGAGGAAGTTAGAAATTCGTATCAGAATGAAACGAGTCACATAAGTGACGAGCAAACTGCACAGTGCATTCACACAACATTTTCACTTGAATTAAAAATTAAAACAATGAGGTAGCATGCTATACGCAGGAAAAGAATAACAGGCCTCGAATTCATGTACTAATGATTCCAGACCAGCTACAGGTCTGAACCTCCTGATTCTGGCTATATTAAAACTGCAGTTGTCCAAGCTATTCCACAGAAGTTTCAGAAATAATCTTAAGCCATGTGTTCCAGAAGGTAACACTAAACTGAAACCTTTACAAATGGACACAAATGTGTACACCATCTACATGTAACACTGAATTTTAAACTGTTGTGAAAATACAGGATAACGTGACTGAAATTACATTCCAACAAGAAGTCTAAGAATATTTACTTTCCAAATGACATTTTAAGATAGTACTAAATGACAATCCAAATCCTGATGCGTTACTCTGCTTGCTTATACAAAAGACTGTGAGACAAAATACACACCTACAACATGAGATTCTTTAGTCTGTCCCTCTGCTGATCTCAAGATGACCTTTGCAGATCATGTTCTCTGGAACAGGGCTGGAGTACTTGCAAAGCCAAGTATCTCATTTAGTCTCACTATACCGTACTGTGAGCATTCCGAAGTGCTCTGTAAGAGGATTACTTCCAGCCTTCAAAATATTTTTAGCGAAGGGGAAGGTTGTGTGTTGTTTACAGCCTGGCATGTTTGTGTATTCTCCTTCCTAACTTTCCAGTGAACGGAACAGTTTACTGAGGAATTTGCCTTTGAATATTAAGACCAAGCACAGTCCCATGGTTACTCTCAATTACAGAACTTCCAGTGCTTCTGGTGATTGCTGCCATTTAGTTAAAATCAGTAACAACTGTGATATTGTGAATGCACGTCAAGCTAGCTGATATACAAACGACTGGACTTTCATATGAAACAGAATGGAGGCTTTGCTCCCAATTACAGCCAGATGCATTAAATTCAGACGAGCTGTTGTACGTTTGTTTTCACAAAGCCTGAGAGCACTGTTTCTGCATAGTACTTCAAGAGTGCATCAGTCAACACGCATGATGCCAGGAGCTGCCTCTGTGTAGAATATGTTTCCTTCATTTAGGAAAGTGCAGTAATTCATCAGTGATTTAACCTATAGACATTTGAAGGTTGGAGAGCACCTCAGAGGGGCTGTTGACCTTCAGCAACAGAAAGAACTGAAGCTCCAGCCTTAGTCAATATATATTTATCTTTCTGTTGGGACTATTACAACTGTTCAAGTAATGCTGACCTTGAAACTTCTGCACACAATGCACTAGAATAATGATCCCTGAAGGAAGAGCATAAAAATACCTAAATAGGATATCTAAATCCAAAATGCACATAAAAGAAAGCATTTCAAAATGTGAAGTCATTTACAAAGAGGTAATATTATTGAGGCTCCTATTAATTATAATTTGAATAACACTACTAAATACCATAATTACACATTTCCAAATATTTTAATGATAGGATATAATTTATGTCAAAGACCTTGTTTATTTCATTGTGAAATCTCTGCCTGTTTGTAATTAATTTAATGTCTGACTGACAGCCTTACAAATTGAAATCATCTACATCTCGAATTTGCTCTGCACAACTGCAGGAGTACAAAGTATCTACCTTAGATCTTGTGCGTTTTTACCTTTGCTGTAGACAGAAATTTTCAAGAAACAGAACAGTTGGTTTCACGAGATGTCACAGCTAAGTGCTTCTTCACATCTGACACAGATTTTTTTACTCAAACTTGAAACTCAAGAACCAGCCAGGATGAATTCTATTAATCAAAAATATTACAGTACCAGAGGTACTGATAAAATGAATAGATCCTTTACTCTGTCTCTTTCACAGCAGCCCACTCACAGCACCAGCTGTGCACAGGTTTCCCCTGATCCTGAAGGGCATGGCTGCTCAGCAGCTAGGCAAGGCCTGCCAGCCAGGGGCTGCAACAAGGCAAGGAAAGAGCCCTTCGGGTCCTCTTTTTGAATACCTGATATGAGGCCATACACCCTAGAAGCAGCTTCTTCAACTAAAGAGTTACAGGTGAAACCCAAGTGCTTCTACACAAAGTTTTAAAGTATATACAGTAGCTTTTTTCATGTCCATGGAATCACCAAAGAGCCTATTTTCCCTCCCACTGTCTCCACAGCAGTATCTAAGAATCGCCTGCTGCAAACTTACCCTTCTTCAAATTCCTGTAGCTTTCCAGTTCCCATACTCAAACATCCAGGTTTTGCAAGACAGCTACCTGCACACAGCAAGGCTTAGCCTCTGCACCATGGGCAGCAAGAGAGCCAGAAGCCATGGGATGGAGAATGCAGCAGTGCGAAGGGTCTGGAGCGAAGAGGAAGATCATAAGAAGCATGCTAGCATGAAGATGAAGACCCTGCTTTGGGCAGGAAACACAGCAGCTTAGTTTCTCATGCACTCTTCAAGCAATAATACTCTAATATTTTCAGACATGGAAGAAAGACATCCCTAGAATTTTGAGTTGGTTTTCTTACTTTTCAACAGGCCATCACCTTCTTTTCCTAACACGAAGACAAAACACTTTGGATTCAAGTTGAAGTATAGTTTGAACAATGATTTTAGATACGTAAGCCTCCATAGATGTCCTGTTTACAGGCTTTATTTCTTTAAAAAAAGAATCACATCAAGGATAGCTCAACAGATTTTATACACATATTACTCCTATCCATCAATCTCCTCAGTTTCTCTTCTCTGGAGGGCCCAGAGCATGAACATGATGCTAGCAACAGACATCAGTGCTCAAGGAAGACCCAAAACACCATTATCAAGCAATTAGTTTGTTTGCTTACCAGCAGAGGGTCATTCTCATGCCCTTCCTTTGGATTTCTCCTCTCGCTTCAAAAGACTCTGTAACTATTTGAAGAAAACAAGCTCTCCTCTATACTTGTTAACACAGAGGAACTTATTCTCCAGTTTGAATGTGACTTGAATCAGTCACTAAATATATAAAGTAACTGAACTTGTCTGCATCTTGCAAGAGCTTTTCCAACCTCATCACAGATTTCACAACACTGTCTGGAAATTTCTGTCTTAAGATTTAAGAAAATATTTATCAGATTTTCCCTATTCTGCTGACACATTCCGAAGGAAAATTCTGAAAATCTCCCCATAATTAATGAAATGAAGTATGAAATCATATCAGCCTTGTACTCACCCACAGTTTAAATCTGGAAGTTAACATTCCATGCTACACATGGAAAACATGAGACCTGCAGAGATGCTGCAGTCTTACCTCCTTTATTTTACCTGAGAAACAACTTATTGAAGAGAAACAGAAAAATTAAAACAGATCACAGTACTCAGCCATGTACACCACCTACAGAGCAGAAACCTGAATTAGCAGCATTTAAGTCTGGGTACTTGTGAATTCATGAAGCTCAAACCAACAACTGCGAACAGTATTTCTAAATGACCTGATGATGTTTTGGAATTCAAGAAGAAAAATCATGCTCTAATTCAGAGACTCCCAATTAGGGATATTCTTAATCTGTACCCAGTAGCTGCCAGGATACAAGAGGAAAAGAAAAATGCTACAAAGCAGCAGTTTTGAGTCTTCAAGTAGCCACGTTCAACTACTGCAAGGATGCCTGCCTCAGAACACACAGTCCCTGCTGCCACCCAGCTCCTGCCAGCACTCACTGTGCTGCAGAGCCCACAGGGAGCCTGCCTTTCTATCGCCAGCTGCCCAGAGCCACACAGCCACGCCATCCCCATCCAGCTGACCTGCACACAGCCTACCATACTGCACTTTTGTTTCTTACATGATCTTTCCCACATCGACTAAGAAGGCACTTTACCCTCCAGTGTTTATCTCCTCCCCCACATACTCTGATCCCACTAAGTAGGCACACTTTTCCTATGGCAGCCAGTAAAAGCCTATCTCAAAAAAAATTAGAGAAAAGTAAAAATTACATCTACACAATTAAGTTTAACATGGCGAGCAGGGTTTTATTTTAACCACATATCACTTGGTAAAATGAAGTTTCACAACATTTACTGCTACAATAACTCTTTTTCATCACGTCCACTAGATTCAGGCTGCAGTATCTTACAATGAAACCTGCTGGTTCTGGACAAACTATGCTAATCTGCAGAGAGAACTCCAGCATCCAACCTCTTCAGCAAACTAATCAGTCACATCTGATGACTGCTTGGTACAAGGGCAGAGTTTTGGACACCTTCTGCCCAACAGCATAACCATAAATTTTGTCTCCAGGAGATCCCACGGCTCTGAAATCCAGGAAAAGATGCACATCAGTGCAACTATATAGAAGGACATCCCCCCAGATAGCCTGGGGAAACATACTTCCAAGTCACCTCTTTCTGTGAAAGAATTACCATTAGACTGACTTAGCAGCATGCCATGGAGATGAGCAGAGCTGTGCACACAAGGAGACCAAATCTGACAGAGACTGTCCAGTGTTTTTAGACTTCACATGGACAGGACCAGTGCCAACCTGGTACTTTTGCAGGCAGTCCCAGAAACAAAAGCAGCAAGAAGACAGATCCAGGTAGCCTATGAATTGAGCCTTTCCTTCCAGGCAGGGCAATCGTTGCCACTCAGACACTGGAAATAATCCTGAATATGAATCTTCTCAGAAGAGACAGAAATTATCCCTTGATGCCACCTCTGAAAGAGATCAAACTGAGTGCCCAGACCCATTCAGCACATTATCAAAAGACAACCAACATTTGTTAAACCAGGTCACTGGTGCTTTGTTCCCCTTCTAAGTTTGCGGTCTTATTATTGCATATTTTATGTATAATTTAAATCAGAAGGTGAACAGCAAGGAAGCTCTCTTAAAAACTGTAACCGCCTTGGTTCTATTTAGCCTGCAGAATATCCCTGTTCTGTCTTGTTCTTTATTTTAGCTCGGATGGCAGAGGAAGATAATAGAATTTAATGAGTACTATTATTTAGTTACTCAAAATTTAAGGTCATTGAGATATTCAGGACCAGCAAAAAAAAAAAAAAAAAAAGAAAAAGAAAAAAAAAAGAAAACCTACTGATTGAAGAAGCAACTACATAAACAATTGGTTTTAATTGTTTTTTCTTTTATTATATGTAAGGTTACATGAGAATGTGATACAAAACGTTGATTAGGAAGAGCTAAATATATCAAAAGCTATCTTATCGTCAGCCAGTATGGTACATTTTGATACCATTCACAGAACACCTCAAGTCTTCTTAAGTTGACCATGTTGTTCTCCCCATATACTTGCAATTACTGATACAGGAAGGTAGTACGGAAAATATAACTCTAGATGGAATAGAGTCTGCCCATTTTTATTTCTTCAGGATAATAGCTAAACCAATACATACAGTACCAATGTATGAACTACACTGCACTAAGTTTATGAAGATCAAAACAGGTGAAGGTGATGAAGATTAATTGCCACATACAGGGCTGTCAAAAGGCTCTATGAAATGACCTATTTATTATGTAGCAACAGCTACAAAATACAAAAATTACAGGGCATGACACAATAAGTTCCTTCATAAAAAAAGTCTTTGAATACTACAAATCAAGCAGCAATACTGAATCTGAAGCAGCACGGACCCACTCAAGAAATACCACAATGATAACTTAAGTATGGCTGCTGAAGGTTTGCTATTCCTGCCAAGATCCACCTCCAAACATAGATGGAGAAAACCATTTTGACTAGAACGACTCACGTACAGACTGCCCCAACATGATTCATCATTCGAATTTAACAAGTGTTTTTAAATAACTGATGCTTTTCAAATGAAACTGAAGTTTTCTTTCAATAAGAATTCTAACTAATATTGCTCAAACATTCATTCACAACAGTTTCCAAAGCCAAAGACTGAATGACAGGTTCAATGAAGTCCTTTTTTGTCATCTGAACGTACATTTATTGATTTGTCGAGGAAGTATTTTAGAACAAGAGTAGGATATTTGCCTACCTTTAATGCCAAGTAAAAGCTACAAAACGATCAGACACAAGAACACATCAAACACCGATGTGCATCTTCTTGCCAGCTAGAGAGAAGCGTTCCCAGGAACACTGCATCCTTCTGGGAAGAGACTACCTCAAAACTGCCCTACGACTGCACAAAGCACTGTATGTTTACACACACTCAGAAAATGAACAGCAACCATTCCAGCAGTTCCACAAGGTTGGTCTGGAAAGCCATCCCCTTTTGCCCTCTCTTCCAATCAGAAGCTGAAGCCAGTTCTCCTAAAACGTACCAACCTTGACAGACATTTCCCTGAATACAAAACATGCAATTCAAGTCTGAAAGAGCAGCTTCGTTAAAAAATTAAAATAAGAAACAATAACAATTAGAATGCAGTTGTATAACTAGCATATGAGAAGGGTCATATTTCCCAGATCTGGCGTCTATCCAATTACTAAGAGCTTTACTTTCCAAGCTTAATATTATGCTACTGGAGAAATATATTTGGGAAGATGGAATATTATCTCTGCTGAACTCCAAACAGCTCCGGAACATAATGTTTTCAGCAAACTTCCAACCAGCATTGTACATATGGTACGTAGCCTCTCCACCCCAACTGAAGCAAATAAAAATGATGTACGGTCTGTTGAGGAGTTATTCAGCAAGCAATTCCTAGGGACCGCCTTTACTGCAAAGTACTGAAAGCTATCCTCAACTCTTTATACGATGCCAGAGGTTTACTCAAAAGCACAGTAGTCATAACAGCCCACGGTTGTTATGAAAAGAATCAAACAGTGAATCAGGTGTATGTTAGCTGTGCACATGGCGAGACAAGGAAAATTCCCTGGTGACCAACGCTTCCTATAATGCAGCCTGATGCTGCTTTAACTGGCATTGCTTCCATCTCGTCAAGGCATTAAACATTTATTTTTATTATTAGTAGTATTTTACAACTGCAGAAAGACTAAAAAAAGTCAGATGTGACATTTATCCCCCTTCCAGAACACTGCTTACATACAAATTAGGAATCATCTCCCTCCACTGTCAGTTTCGCCCACTTACCTGGTTGTAGGTGTCAAATACCAGGCACATTGCTGAAGCTATTCACTGCTGTCCCCTCAACCCACCTCCCACTCTGCATTCTGCTCCCACAAGTCTAGAGGAAATATCTCAAGCGTAAGTAAAATTTCTGAAAATCCCAGCTTCCCTGGGCATGCCTAAGCTTCCAATGTCTTCCAGCATCACCACTGGACAGGCAGCATCACAACAAGCTGCACAATGACCCATCTGCTGCTTCCAGAGCAAGGCTGCATCCTCTGTGACATGCCCATAAAGTGCCAGCCTGCAGCCCAAGGAACTGCCAAGGGTGAGGTGCTCACATGAAGTTTACATGAAAAGCAAGCAACACAGCCTCACTGCTTACACTTGGTACCTACTGATACCTACAGAACACTGCCTCAAGGACAGCAGTACCAAATAAAGAGATTTTCTGCTCTATTAACAGGTCTCTAAAAAGCATTATGGCTTACATTTGGATGAACATTTACAGAAATTCCTAAACTCCATAATCTTGTCAGGCTGCTTGTGGCCCGTTTGTCTTATACTTTACAACTGATACGCAGATAATAACACAGACTTGTTTCAGCTATTCTTGACCATGCAATTATTTATAGGGTTTAAATACGTTTGCAACATTTGAGGTAAGTAAGATTAAGCCTCGATTAAAAGCAGTGGCTCTTTAGGTGTTAAACAGAAGTAGTAAATCCACTTTGTCAAACTGCCTCATTTATAATATTTAATCTTCCTTCTGCAATCACAAGAGCTGAAGTACACATTCAGAGTTGCTTTCCTTTGACACAGTTCTTTTATTACCATCTCTTTGCCTCATATAATGTCCCGCAGCAGCTGTGCCATTATGATGATGCTGTCTCTTTTTTCTTTTCTTTTTTTTTTTAAACAGCCTCTCTAGCACAAATAATTAAAACATGCATTTACCTTCCATCGCTTGGCTCAGACTAAGTGCAGATTTTGGGGGGAGAGGGCGCAGTTGTTTGTTTCTTTTTATTTTATTTCTGAGCAGTGACATATTGATGTTTCAGATAATAAATCATTCCAATTTGTTCATCCCTGCCAACAATGGTTTTAATCTTCATTTACGACTTGCAAAGTCCGTTTTGTTGGAAGCGTTTGATAAAATACTCAATTACCATTTTTTTTGCACTGCAGTTCAACTGCTGCGCCGATAAAAGGCTCCAGCTCAGAAGATAAACTGCAAATAATTCCTGAAGAACAAATGTCAGAGGCAGTTTACAATGAATGGGATTTTTTTTTGAGCAGATTATTCTCCTACCAAAGTGACAGTGCAGCTCAATATTTATTTTGTTGAGAATGTCATTTAAATATTGTTTGACACCTGCTCCCTACAGTCAGCTACTCAGCACATTACACTTTCAAGGGGCTCAGAAAGTGAGGTGCCAGCATCATATATCTGCAAACATATTGCAGGAACTCACTTGAAAAGGCAGAAATGGCAGCTAATTCAAGGCATTACTCTTTTATTTTTATTAATTAAGCATTAAAGAAGGGATCACTCCATATTCTGCTTTCCTGCACTTCTGAGCACAGGACAGAAGGCATCCCGAGGTTGGCTTGCCTTCAGCCCCCGGCACGCTATAGGGGGCACTGCTCAGTGGCTCCAGACAACTCACACTGCCAGCATTCCCTGCAGTGAAACGCGTCCCCTGACCAAACACTGAAGTTAAAAGTTTTTGGACCGACAGTGGTTCTTACTTCGTTACCTACTGATCTCAAAATAAAGGGATCATTTGTATATTATTTTGGGAGAATAATCTCATGTTTAAAGGAAGGTGAAAATACTCCCATGAGATGTCAGGCCCATGAGTTTATTTGGAAGCAGATGGCAGCAGGGTCTGAGAAACACGGCAATGTACTCAGAACATTCCCACAGACAAATCTGTCCGTTCGAATAAGCTGCTTATCTTAATGGATTAAAGGTGTAATTCATTCATTTCTTTCTGGATCTTTATCTGTCTCCAACTATTATGGTTTATTTGCTCCAATTATCTTTTTTCTTTACTTTTTTTTTTTTTTTGTTCTTTCATTTTATTTTTGCAGCCATTAACCCATGGGGATTCACAGAACACACTAAAGGTGGGGTCTCCCCTCTCCAGTCACAAAGCAGCTGGAAAAACAGGCACGTGGGATTCACTCACAGGTCTGGCTTCTGAGCAAACATCCACTCAGAGAACTCTAAGACAGCAGCAGGGAGGAGTACAGCAGGTATCAGCAGGAAGGAGGCTGTCCTTTTCCCTTCAGAATCTAAAGCAAAAAACCCAGTTTGATTTAAAATCTGCTATGGAAAAAAAAAACCAAAACACAGAATAAAAAAGGTCAGCTCTTTGAGTTTGTCCTCATGTTTCCAAACCCCAACATTTTACCCAGACTAAATACAAATTAATGCAGCTTTCGGTTTTGAGTCCTCCTGAATGCTGCTCCAAAGCCCTCCTGCAGAACGTCCCCAGCATCAATGCATCTCTGATCAACTCTTCATCTGTGGTTCTGCTGGCTAACAGGTTGAGAGCTGCTGAAATCAGACTGCAGCAAAAGAGTCCAGAGGTCCAGGTCTGTATGTACTGAATTAAATGAACTGTATGCTAATTCAACACTGCTTGAACTGTATCGCATCCATTTCAAGGCCACAGTTTGCTACATTAGGTCAGGGATTCCCTTCACTTCAGAAAGCTTTATGCTTTCACACAGCTGGAAGGAAAACGAAACTAAAACCCTGCTTTAGGTTAGCAATTCAAAATGACAAATGCACATGCAAGCTTAAGTACTTACAAGCCTAACTGAATTTTCAAAGTGCTTCCTCAACCAATTCATTTTTCCACCTACCTAAAAAAGGCAAACAAAGTAAAAAGCATGCAGCGGAGTCTCACAGGTTCTCATAAATACTCCAGTATTCCCTTCAATAAAGATGACAAAATGATAAGGGTCAAATCCCGAACATTTTTAATAGATTAAATAAATGTTAATTAAACTTCCTTTAAACATTGTAATATTTGAGCTGCATTGTAACAAACGGAAGAGAAATTACAAACA
The DNA here is from genome assembly GCF_039878825.1 of Excalfactoria chinensis. NCBI lineage: Eukaryota > Metazoa > Chordata > Aves > Galliformes > Phasianidae > Excalfactoria > Excalfactoria chinensis. The sequence continues at coordinate 77,747,669 of NC_092828.1, read as the reverse complement.
AGAGTTTTGAGCACATTAAGTAGATATATCACACAGAAAAAAAAAAAAAAGTCCTGTTTAATTTTAAGCACACGTGTTCCTAAGTGTGAAAAGCTGACAACAGGCTGTGCAAAAGGACCCCCACATAGGGAGACATGCCTGCCAAGGTTAACGGAATCAGGCCCAAAACACCACCCAACGACATGCCCTGCTCTAAATGGAGTACCGAACACAGCTGGAGACATGTGTGCTCATGTACACACGCACTCGTGCCTGCCTGCCCATGCTTTAGAAGCCTCTTGCTGCTTTTCACCAGCCTCTTACAAACTATGGCGATTAATGAATCATTGCGTTTCGAGATCTCTCATTTTTCCTCTCTGCTTTCTATAGCTCAATACAGACATCATTACTTCTCTGCCAGTGCAGTGATTCTGTTCGTCATGCCTGAAACAACTACAGCACCAAGATTAAATACAATCTATATCCACATAAATCATTGAATAAATGAATCATGAAATTAATATGTAAATTGTGTGTTTAACCTCTATTTATACAGCACTGTCTGTCACCATGTAGTAAATCTAAAACTAATTGCAAATTCACAACTCTGCAAAAAGAACACCATGGTAAAAGCTTGACATATTTATTAACTAAATGTTGAACTACATTGAGTAAGTAATTAACAGTCATGCCAGAACAGGGAGAGGAAATTATATTTAAGCACAGATGTCACCTGTATGAAATGGCTAAAACTATTTTAGATTAGATTTTGATATTAATCAAAGAATACTCCTATTTAATTTTTGACAGACAAATCTGTTTCCATTTATTCATGATTCCATTAAACGCTTCGTTTTTAAACCTGAATGTCACGTCCACTCTCCGCGTTCCTTTTATTATGTCCTCTAAAGGAAAACGTGCAGAAGAAAAGCCTCAAAAGGTAAGGTTAAACAGGAACGCAATCTTCCTGCGGTGTAGACAAAAGCTCCTCAATGGACCAGGAAATAACTTCACATTAGGTTAAATTCTGTGATCAACTTCAAGATATAAAAACTGAATACTAGTCTTAAAATATCGTACCTAATTTAATTCCTACACACTTCCAGTCTTTTCTGACAAACAAAACACATCTCTAATTGGGGGATCATGAAAGCTCTGTAGCTGCTGGCACCAACGCACTCATCATCCAAGTTTAATTTTGTCCTAAATTTGGAATTATTGTGCAAGTTCATGTATTTAAAGGAAACCAAGGCAGGTGTTATATGAAAGCACATGCTTAAGCTTCCAACAGACCAGGCAGCAAGGTACTAACAAGGGACAAAACAGAAGGAAGACATTTTGCATTCAGATAGTTAGAGACATTGATTGCATGGCACAAGCTAAGCAATGTTCATCAGGAGTTCCTCTTCCTGCCAAACTTACACTTCATTATGAAACTGACAACATTAACCCTTTTCCCTTAAAATCCTCAGTTGTTGGAACAGAGCAAGTCCCACAAGAATCACCAAAAATAAAGTTCTATTTCCCCAAGAAATCTGACAGGCCATGTTTCATCTGCCTTTTTTTTCCCTCCAGCAGGTAAATACAGGTACTCCACACATACAGCGTCCATGCAGGATCCAAGCACAGGACAGGCTCATAACTAGAGAAACGAATCTTCGCTTAATATTATAACAGCAAAGTAAAACCAAATAAATAGTAAATAGGCAGCTTAAACCTGCAACCAGCCTACTGAGTAAGCCTGCTTTCTTGGCAAGCAATATGAATTTGAAAAACACACCAAGGAAATTCCAAAGGATCCAAATGTAAAACAGACACCATAAGAGAAATGAGCATCCAGCTCCAAGGGTCCAGCTCCAGGGGCAGGGAGAGCAGAAGATCCTGTAACAGCCAAGCCTGATGAGAAAGCTCACACAATTTCATGTGCTTCTGTTTCCAGGCTTCCAGTAAAAACAGAAGTCAGGTAAGCAGATAAATTCTGCATCATACCAAATTTATAGACTTACGCTGTCCCCTCACGGCACATTTATTTTTTACGTGGCACTTCCCACGCGGTGCCTGATGACACTACGCTCACAGACCCATTCGCCAACCAGAAAAATCAGAGGACAGCCTGACCGTAAACAAACCACCCAGTCCCAATGGGAGCCCACCACAGGGCCAACAGCAAGACCCAGGTTCCTGCCACACTACAATGCCACAACTGCTTGCACATCATCCATCTCAGATGCAGAAGCAGTTTAAATCGCTTGAAGATTACAGTGTTTTCATGGACACCACCGCCTCCCTGCTACGGTGAGAGAACTTGTGGAGATCAGGAGAACTCCCTGCGGCCGAAGCAGCACAGGAGGAACCTTGAGAAACTGCAGTGAGCCACAGCCCGGCCAACAGAGGTGCACAGAACAGCCCAGTTCTGCTTACTAAAAGAGAACACCACTTCATTTCCAGCACTTCGACAACTGCCAGTTGTCTGTCAGTCTCTGAAGTTGTATTAACACTGTAAAACACTCATCTAAAGAGTGAAAGTATTAGAACTGCTATTCACTGCTTCTTATTTACTTACTCATCTGTGACTGCCAGTTTTAAGTTTCAGGAACACAGAAGAAAAATACAAAACCCACGTGCCAGGTACTGCGGACCAGAGAAGGAGCAGTGGCCAGAGAACATCAGAGGGAACAGAGTACAGACAGCTCAGGAACCTGAACACTCATTTCAACTATCTGAACTTTGGAACAACAAACCTACTGAAGCTGAGTACACCTCTCACAGGTCTTCAAAAAGAAGCGAAATACATATTTATCTCATTTTCATGTCAAATGATTTCTGATAATTTAGAATGCAGACTACTGCAAGAATATGTACACTCAGGCTCCCAGTCACCCAAAATCTCAAGTCATTCTCAGAGTTTCTTTTGTTTGGCTTGGTTGAGGGTTTTTGTTTGGTTGCTATTGTTGCGCTGTTATTTCACTAGAGTATTTTTAAAGACAAAGGTAAGGTGAATGCCATCAGAGATAGGCTTGTGATCAAGAGAAACCACACAAAACAAGTTTTCATTGCTAAACACATGACCAGAGAGAAGAAAATCCCCAAAGGTTCTTCCTCCACAAAGCACTTGTAGGACCTCTTTTATAATCAGCAAAGAGTAACATGGGAAGTTAAGAACAGGAGTAAATCAGACAACATAACAAACTGTCGGAAGCTGCCCAGGCACAGCCCTGGACAGGCTGCTACAGCTGACCCTGCCTGAGAACGGCTTGGACAGAATAGCCTCCAGACATCCCACCCAGCATCAAACACCCTGTGATCACTTCTTTCCCCATTCCTTACACTTGTACTCTGTCTGTGGATCTTCTAAATTGGAGGTGCTTGGGTTCCTTTAAAACCACCATCTCATCCACAAGCACCAGCAGCTCGCCTCTGAAATCACAACCCCACCTTCAGCTCCTGAGACGCTGCCCTGTGGAAGTGAAGCTGTCTTTCACTTCAGTACAATTCAAATACTTCTTTCCTTCCTCTTGCAGGTAGAAGGAAGCAAGAAGAACAGAACAGTGGCAGCACTGTAACATTCATCAAGCACGTCTGCTTGTTCTTTCTCCTCTGTTGCAAAGACAGAATTAAAGAAAAAAAAAAAAGTGAAGGTCTCTTGAGACTGTCAACTTCAGGCAGAACTGAAGGCAGACAACTGTGCTCAACACCTAACATAGCTGAGCACCCTACGGGGCACAGAGGGATTCAAGCTATTACTCATAATAAAGTCAGAACACAGTTTATAGAAAGAAAGAGAAAGTACAATGTAAAAATAAACATGCAGGACCATAAATACGAATATAAAAATATAAAGGGAAGAACAAACAAGAAGGAATGCAAGAGTCTCAATAGCAGGTGAGAAAAAATAAAACAGACAATTAGAAGACTAAAATGAAATGTTATGAACAACTGAGAAAAGGCAGAAGGCAAACTTTATGATGACGAACACAAAACAGAAATATGAAACATGCTGACAAGATGGTAACAGTACTTGAGCTGCAATTCAACTGTTTTAACAGAGTGCTCCAAACATTTTAGAGGCTTTCCATGTCCCCCATTGCGGAGTAGATCCCATTTTCGACTGCAAGCTGGCAGCAAGACAGTGCTGTGAGTGTAAAAAAAAACAGGAATAATTCGAGATAACGAGAAACACCTAAAGTAGAAGTGGAACTTCCTATTGAAACCTCTATCAATGCACTTGTTCAGGACACTGGCAAGAATTTATCTGTAGCAACTTGAATTAGCGGAGTTTCAACAAGATCTGTTCTGGATCTTCATATCACCAAGCTGTCTTTTTTAAATCCTCTCATGTAATGACTGTACCTTCTTACACTTGCTCTCAGCAAACTGCATTCGCATGCTGCCAGTCTTTGTGCCAAAATGATCATTAAAAACATAAGTTCAGCCCCAGAACAATCCTTGCAAACACAACTAGTAATCTACCTTAACCCTGATAATATCAAACTGTATTTTATAACCCCAACCAACTTAACTCACCTAATATTTCCTCTGCATATACCCCCTTTTTACCAACCTCTCCTCTAATTTCCCATATTATATGCCTTACACAACTCCAGATGGCAGACACAAATTTTCCTTTGCATAGAAAACCAGTGATCTTATCAAACACAGCTATCAAGTCTTCTCAGCATGACCTACCTATGAAAACCACATTATATTGTATTTAACTACCACTTTTCTATATCTGGTTTGAATTACATTTAACAAGTTCTGTTCCAAGTTTCCTTTGCAAGTTAGCTGAATGATTGCACCTACGTTTGTTTTCTTTCATGAAATCTGTGCTGACAAGCTAACTGAACTTAATCAGAGCTCACAGAAATTTGACAATTATGCTTAACGTGCATCTTTATTTAGGAATATGAAGTACTCGCTTACCAGCAAGAAAAAAACCTTGCAGTTAGGGTTGTTTTTTTTTTTTCCATCAACTCAATAAAACCTGTCTGCAACCAACACTTCCAGAACTACCAATGCTCTGTGAACAAATTCAAAAGGACGCATTACAAAGCTTCCTCGTAGGGAACACCAGATAAACCTATTCTAGACAAAGGATGCAACAATGGCATCAAGAAGAGGGAAAGGAAGGTGGGGCGGAAGTTTCCTTGCATTCAGACCTAGCTTTTATAGGCAGTGATTATGTGTCCTACTTCTCAAGGACATGCAACCAGACAAGCAAGTGCCACAGAACACAGTGAGTAACCACTGTTTGTCAACCCCTTACTGTGATCTCAAGGCAATGACAGGACCCCCTTTTCCCAACTTCTTGCAGCACGGATGGCAGCTCCCTGAGCTGTCAGCACCCTGGACCTCACTTCCCACACAGAGATTTAGAGCACTCCATTGCTGCTGCACCTAGATTAAAAGCACAAGGGAAGGGAGAGGGAGATGCCATAAAAATGCTTGTTGCTTTCCACGTGTAGGTAGAAGATGGGCAGAGTGCAGTTTTTCACACAGCTAATGGCTCTGATACCCTTTCCACATGAGATTTATGTTAAAAAGATAACTTTCCTCACTTTTCGTTTTCATTTCTGTTCCTTTCTCTACCCGACATTTCATTCTAGGGAGGAGAAAGAGCTGCTCATTTCTGTGGCAGGAAAGAACAATCTCAGATTTATAACATGTGAGGAACCCATCATGGTGATAGAGCAATCTTTCCAGCAGACATCTCTCCATTACTGAAGCTGATGTCTCCCTGCCCCGACGCCACTTCGGGGCTGATCCATCAGTCCAAAGCGGGGCTAACAGCAGCCATCTTCCACGCACATTTTTTATCTCCAGCTTAGCAAACTGCAGCTCTTCTTAAACAAACTTAACAAACGCTGTTTCACTGCTTGTTTTTGTTTTTTTTTAAACAAATGCTTCTGAACGAAACCCACTATTTTCAGCAGTGTATCTTTTGCACTTCATCCTCAATTTTATTTTCTGAAGTTATTTTAATTCTTATGAAAAGAAATAATGGGCAGAGATGAAGGCTTCCATGCACTGTGCTGACAACACAGTGGTTGGAGAAATGCCATAGTTAATAATGTGAACTTGATGTATGTAAGCACAGCTGGTTTGGGAGCATTTTTTCAGTAGCACTGATTTATACTTTAGCCTTTATTTTGTGTTTTGGTTTATGATTTTCATCAGCCACTAGAATGAGCTCTCAATTGCTTTCTGCTAAACTGGCTAAAAGAAAAAAACAGAACATGCAACCTTTATTAGTTTATTAGACTTTCCTTCATGATTACATGAAAACAAAAAATCAGCACTGAGCATTAAAAGTTGTCATCTACCTTCAGGACGCCAAGGACTATTGCAATGAGGTGGGGGAATGGAGGATTGAATCCTAAGTCCCCACTGTATTTGCTCATTAAACATTTTCAAATCACATTAACTCCTTCCCTTGATCTTGCTTTTTAGCATCTTAGATCAATGTTTTCTGTGCAAAATACGTATTACCATCAACATTAAATGCCAGGTCCCTTCTTTCCCTGCCCTGCCAGCACTCCCTAACTTCATTATCTATTTAGTTATCGAAGAAAAAGAAGGCAAATATAGAAGGAGAAAAACAGCAGAAATGGGAGAAGCCTTCAAGAGTTGTATCTTTACACAGACCTTCACATCCCCCAACAGACACGTTTCCATCCAGCACCAACATCCTCTCTTCAAACTGCTTCAGGCTTTCAGAAATTTTTTGTACTTTATCAGAAATGTAACAACCAGCAACAGGACCCACGAGCAAACCCTTCTTCGTGTTGAAACTACAGAAGTTATGAATGGCAGTTAGGGAAGCATGGGAGCCCACTGAAACAATCTCTGAATCAAAAAGATGCAGTCAAGCAGTAACAAAGCTTTCTACCTGCAAACAGCATTACTTCAACAGACAAGACACACAACAGCCCTTACAACAATGGAAACAGGACTTATTTTCATGCTATCTTCCCAACACTTTTTACCACAAGAGCACTAAGTTTGAAACCCTCAAACTGTCACTTTTTCTTCTCCTTCACAGAAGGGATCAGCGACAGCCTGTGACATTTCCAAGAGAGTTTCACAGAGGTAACAATAACATTTCTAAACACAAAATCCAGAAGCATCTCCATTCCTGGGCACCTCAGATGTATTTTCTGAGAACTGTTTTGAACACAACTTCGCATCTAGGAGAAGATGAGAGCATTCATCACAGGAATTCCATTTGAGAAACGCTCAGCAAGTGGAAAATTAATGTCACCATCATAAGCAAACTCCCATTGTGTGGCCAAAGCTGAATTTGTCAATCTGCCCTTTGTTGAAACTCAGTGGAAACCCTCTTCCAGCTCCAGTACAGATAAGCAAGTTAATCACCTGATTTAAAGGTAGGCTGCTCTTTATATCAACCCTGAAGTAAACCGACAGCCGTTAGGGCTTTTACAGTGACAATGTTATGATCAATGTTGCAGTCTCAGGTGTTAATGCGTCATTTACCTTTAAAAGCAAATGAAATAACCCAGAAAGATCAATATTTTAAGTTCTTTATTCCATGTTAAATTACTGTGAATTCATTGCATTACAAAATTTCACAGTAACATTAACAACAGTGTAAAAATGTTGATGGAAGGATAACCAACGTACTGTTTTATCAGCCCTTAAGCTCTTGCAGCGAAACTGCAAAAAAAATCAGAGTATTATGGTAGCAACATTACTGTTCGTGCAAAATTAGCTAAAAAGCTCAACAAAGAATAACTACACAAGTCTCCAAAGTACGGTTAGAAAAATTACAGAAAGAAGTGGATAACTTAAATCAAGCAATACTTGCCTATTTCCCCCAAGGAAAATACAGCATCATACAATCTTCTGACTTGGAATGGACCTCTGAAGGTCCCCTGCAGCTCCACCAGGCACTCAAAGCCCCATCCAGTCTGACTTTGAATGTCACCAGGGATGGGGTACCCACCACCTCTCTGAGCAACCTGTGCCAGTGCCTCACCACCCTTATCATAAAAAACTTTCTTAAAACAGTTGCAGTTTGATGCTTTACTATAGTATATGGCACTACTGACTGTGGGTACTACGATAACAGTTGCTGGATCACCTGTAGAAGGCTTTTATTGCTTTTTATTTCTTTTTTAGAAGCACATAAATATGAAACTGTTCCAGTTTTCATCACTGGATGCTCAGAACATCAGCAATGGCTTTCAGCTGCAAAAAGAACTGGAACACAAAGGTAAGAATCTATTTTGCAGCCAACTAAACTAACTTCTGCAAGGATGACAACGGTATTTAAAAGCAAAGATCACCTCAAGTTTTGTTTAATTCGATGATGCCACTTGGAGTAAGTGGATTGCGCTGATTACACAACAAGCTTGGATGGGGAACCTCAGCCATCCAGGAATCCTAGTGGTGATCATGGACTGACCTAAAGGTAAAAAAGTTTGAACATCACCAGCAGAAGAGGTGTCACGTATGTATATTAAGCATGATTTAATGATGTAGAATAAAGGGTGGAATGTCATGGTTTTCTAACTTTTCTATTGGTATTCCACATCATAACATCACGTGAAGCACAGAGAATTACTACACGTCCCAGAGGACCACACGGTCAGAGAGGGAAATACGTCACAGAAGTAACGTTCGCTCTCTCTCTCACTGCCTGGCAAGCTTCAATTTCAAAGTAGGCTTTCCAGTTTTCAGAAAACTCTCTCTTCTTTTACTTATTAGCCTCAATTTCAATTAGATCACATTATATTGTGTTATTTTGCATTCTGATATCGTAGTTAGTAAGTTTTCCTCCTTAGATTGATGCCACTGATCTGTTTGTTTCCTTGAGCCCAGCTCCCATCTCCCTACCCCTTTCCCTTCCCATTTCTGGAGGCCGGGGGACCCACAGACCTACTGCCCCCCTGTCACAGACACAGATTGATCTAGATAACCCCATGACATACCGTTATGCAGTCACTGACTGTAAGATCTCTTCAATTTAGTTCATATTCTTATGCTCATGTTTTAGACCTTTCTTATCCCTCCAAAATCTCAATAGAAACATTTCACATTAAATTAAGGAATAGCAATCTATGTGACCGGAGGCCGAGGTGCAGACACTAACATTTAAAGATCTGTTACATATCTTTTGTGGGTGTAAGCATGCTTCCAGTAGCTCATATCTGCATGCACAGTCAGAACAACTTCTTGAAAGTTTCTGATCCTTCTGTATCAGTACCTCCACGAGTGCTGCCTTTGTGAAAAATGTGTAAGAGTAACGAAACTCCTGGTGAGGCTTTAATCTCTACTCACTGCTATAACGGGTGGATCAGAGTATAATTCGGCCTTATCGTTCTGCTCATCTCCTGTGTTGACAATAGAAATCCTCCTGTTAGTTTTTCTTAGACAAACGTGACCCTAACCTGATATGATGCTATTTTTCCAGCTGTGTAACTGTAGCCTCCAGCCAAGCACTTTCTAAGCTTCATTACTGCATTCTGAGATACTTTCGTGCCACTACGAGCAAATTAACACTTTCTTTAATCCATTTCGGCTGTAGATGTGTGAGCAATACAGAGTGACTTCACATTCTGATATTCACATTAATAAAATATTTGACTCCTTCCTGTTTCACACACTTCAATTCTGCAGTATGTATGTTCAGACTTACGAATACATTCCAGCATAAATTAGAAGCAATAACGTGTTCTAAATGTCTATTTGACATCTTAAAGAATCGATCATTAGTGTTTTTGGGAAGTTTTCTAGTGGGAAACGCATACATTTCTTGCTTTTATGTCTGCATATTCATCAGTTTAAAACAATTTTAGACCCCAGTCTCTTCGGTATTGTGTTTTAGTACTTGCTAGCACTAGGATTTTGCACCATAGCCCTCGATTTATAGCCCTCATTTAGCCATCATGCTATTCAAAACCCCGACTCTAAATATCCGCCACACAGATATGAGTAACAAAAAGAGACAGAGTATAGCTATTGTGCCTTCAAAGAAAAGCAATAAACCATTCTGCTTGCTCTCCTTCATGTTCTTTAATTCATTTCATTTCATTTTAACTACCCAGAACAATTTCACCAGCCATTAGCCTGGAATGAAACCTTACAAAGGCTGATTGTTGTTGTAAAGATGGGTCCAGGCACCCCCTCCCCCTCCTTTTCATAAGTTTTGGGACCAATAGACCACTTCATAGCCACAGCTTTGTTTTTTAAAAGAGAATTCCTGCGAAGCAAAGGACAGACAAACTGCTTCACATTCACATTCAAAAGACTCCACAGCAACATCCACGCGGAGCCGCTCCCGCACCCCGCAGGGAGGCAGGGCAGCCGAGCGGGAGCGTCGCTCTGCAAGGCGCCGGACTCGGCCGTCCCTCAGCCGGAGCAGCGCAGCCGGGCAGCCCCCGCCCGCACGCAGCCCGCGGGGCCGCACCTCCGCCCGGGAGCCGTAAGGGCAGCGCATCCCCACAAGACGTGCAAAACCATGCGGAATTCGGATCTGTTTTCATGCGATCCAGCGAGCGGATTAGAAAAATCTTTTCCAACAACGCGCCACCCAACTGTCCGCACAGACAGCTCCTTCCTCGGTACATCGCGCGCTTCGTATCATTTTTGCTCCTTGGTTAAGTGCCGCACTTGTCAAAAGAGCGAACACCGCTTTCCCATCCTAACACAGTTTGGTGCTGAAAGCTGCGAACCCTTCAGGACTTCCCGGCAGCTCCGCACCTGGGCCAGCACCCGGCTGCACGCAGCTGCCTGGCGGGAGGCCGGCCTCATCCCAAGGAAAAAAACCTGAAGGAAATTCAATGTGATAAGATGAGCCAAAAACGACTTCTAGCACAGTGACAAAAAACTTGGAACATAATCTTATGTTGAGTGAGAGGGTGTCTATAAACAGAGCTGCTTTACCCCATCTGAGCTGTTATCGGTGATGCCAATAACGAGTATTTTAAAGGTCTTCTCTCCAGAACTGTGTATCTTACTATTCACTTCTAAATTATATAAATGAACGCCACATGAAACTGTAATTTTAGAGGTATGCTTCTTAAAACAGACCTAAAGAAAACCTGTCAATGCAAATTCATCTATGTGATGTAAAAATGACAGAAATCCATCAAAAGAAATACTAAACAAAGACAAATAGATGGAGGAACGTGTAAGCACCTATCTTTTACAGATGTCATAAACAGCATTAAACAACCTCTAACCCAGCCGTATCATACGTTTGCATTCAGTTACGGTGCTTCTTGTCACTTTTGCTCACTAAGAGTTCGAAGATTATTCATTCCAAACCAAACCTGAACTTCCTTAAATATGAAGGGTATCTCACCAGGCTGCGATTTGCACTACAATGGCATTATTGATGCTTGACAGTCGAACAATCTATTGCATGACAAACTACACGTTCTAATCCACATAAGTTTAAATTAACTCAGTCATTCACACAGAACCAAGTTTCACAGGGAAAAATGGCCATAACGACAAGCCCCCAGCCAGCTTTTACACTTTGTCCCTCCACGTGAATGCCAGCAAGACACTGCTTGCTTGTTCTAAACACAGACAGATTTGGAAGGGTTAAGTGATCTCGTGTATCTTCTACACAAAGCCAGTACAGCATCATGAAAAAGCCCACTAACTGCAGAGGCAGAGACCTGCAGAAGTTATGTGGAAAACAACTCCATTAAGAAACAGGCATCCCATACTGACATGTAGGTAAAATGAGAACTGGAATAGAATTGCATGCAAAAAAGGGATTTCAACAGAAGCAAGGGATCGCAAACTCAAGTAGCGTTTGTACAGAACCACATTGATTACATTCCATTTACACAAGCAGTGTTTACTGATTAAACTATGACATAACTATGGGACTGTCTTCTATTCTCCTATACAATGCTATTGTTACTTGTTTTATAGGCAGGCCGAGATCATCTGCAATTGGAAGTGTGAACTGCTCCTCATCCTGGAGCACATTCAGAGCACACAGCACCTTTCAGATACTATCACACTGAATTAAAACATCTGTCTTATCATAATGTCATGTGATCAAACAGTTAACACTGCAAGATGAATTAAGACTTTTCTTAATGGCACTATATACCTTTCTTATAGTAAAGAACACTTATTCCTACATCTGCTATTTATTTAAACATCAGCTCTTCACCTTCTACGTGCATTATGTCCTGCAGCCACCCTGCTTTGCACTATGTCATTAGATATCTCAGTTGGGCAGAGCAGTACTGGTTCTGGGGCAAGATCTCAGTCTATGTGAGCTAAACATTCAAAAATACTAACACTTTCTTCTTTAGACTGCTTAAGCATACGATTACATACAATCGTTAGGAAATTAAACCTGGAAGTTGAAATGGAATCCACGCCCTAATTAACAAAAAAACCCCAAACATTTTGAAAATAATTCCTAACAGAATTCTTTTGTCCATTTGCAGACTCTTCCAGTAAGTACTGGCACTGTCACAGTTATATTCTAGGTCATTCTGATCATCTGCCTCGCAGACACTCTTCTGCTAATGCTACGTCCTGATGGTATATCACACAGCAACAGCAACAGACCCCATATGCGAATGAACACAAAAACATTCCCTTTGTAGAGACTAGCAAATAGAGAACTTGCTATATACACACACCTACACCTGAAAAGGTCAAACTACAAAGAAAAGAGGGTTTTAGCAATTAAAATAAGACTTTGGTGAGGGAGAAAACCGTAAGTTTTACTTCATCAGAAGTCAGAAAGCAGAGTCCTTCAGAGCACTGCCAGGCAAGCAGCAACATGGCCAACTCAGCCTCACAACTCCTCCATCTGGCCCCCAAAGCAATCACTCCAAAGTAAGAAGAAATAAGCAGGCAGTCATCAGACTGTCCTTTACTTCCTTCTTGCAGAGATGCTTCTTGTCGGATTCCATTGAGCAGCTGAGAACTCGAGTGTTTCGCTCCATGCTGAGGGCTCTGGGAAATCCAGGCAATGAAGCTGGAAGCACCAGCTGCTAATCACAAAGCAGCCCCACAGGGATTGAAGGGGAGCTAAGGAACACACTGCCTTCTACCAACGGCCTGCATCACAGGTATTGACATAAAGTACAAGAGAGGCTGGAAATAGGGAAGGGCAATTTACAAGTTCACATTGTCAAACAATAAAGTCATTTTCATACACACAACTGTCACTGAACATTTGCTGTACGAACAAGAAGAAATTCAGAAACAGACTACAACCCTAAACTAAAAATTACATTATTTAGCCATGAAAAAAGAGGGACACGGGGGGGAGACTGAAAGAAAGACTGCTCTAACAAGCACAGATTTTATACAACCACTCATTTGTCCTTTCCATCCTTGCCACTAACAGTGACATGGAACACAGGCTGGCACTCGGGGGAAGCCGCAATAAGCAATGTACCTTCCAGAGCATTGCACCCTAGCTCAGCCTAGCCCCGCAGAACCTGTAAAAACTTTCAACTCCACTAATTCCACTTACCCTGCATGTTAAGATGCTAGAAAGTTTAAACTTCATAGATAGCACTGTAATGGCTTAAAGTTGTCAGATGTAGTCATCACTTTTGGTTTATAAGAAAAATAAACCATTCAGCAGGTGCAAGTCCCCTATCAGGCCAAGACCAAACTTCAGGCTTCTAATGAATGTACGTTAGAGAAACCATTACAGAAGATGTGTCTCATCTTTTCTTAGTATCGGGGAACTCCCAAGAAATATTCCAACTTGCTTAAAGGATTATTAGGACATTTTACAAGCACGTGGCTTTCTGTCCACCCTCCAGACTTCACTGTGCTGATTCTTGTGTCCCACAGTAACCAGAATCAAACAAGAGCCACAGCAGCCCCAGAATATACACAGCTTGTGAGTCTCGAGATGTCATTTTCACAATACAGAGCTTATCAGGGATTTTGTAGCAAACAAGGGGCTCCACCTCCAGGCTTGGACCACTTTACCTTATGTTAAGATTCCATTCTGAATTCTTGACTACACTGCAAATTAACGCAAGTCCTATTTCCTTCAGTGCATCTGTCATGTAGCCATTACATCTGGCAAAACAACTGCTTCGTAAGAATAGAGTTGTCACTTCTAACTGAAGTGAAAGAAGCATATAGTCATCAACTTAGTGAGGTTTCCCAAGACCCGAAGCCATTCTTTACACATCAAGAATGGAAGGCACCTGATGCAAGGGCGCAGGAAACAAGCCAGCTGTATTTTCAGATTATCACTGAATAAGAAGTTGAACAAGATGCATCAGGAAACTTAAATGGGACCAAAAACACTGAATGTTTGTAATTAATGCTGCCTGTGTTGAAATACTACTGACAGCCATCTACAAGAGCTGGCATTCACTGAGAATCTAACTGGGTTGTGTTGAGGATGGCAAACCAGATATGAATGTCTTCATTGAATCAAGGCAGACTAACCAAGTAATATAAAAAGCACAACACCTCTGGTATGAACCTTCTGCAGTCCAAGTTCACTGTTTAAGCTTCTGCATAACCCTCTAACCCGGCATCTGCACTGGCAAAACATGCTAAGCATATTCTCATGTGCAGAGAAGTCTCAGAACAAACAAGAGCGAGTTCCACAACAGATTTTCTTGTTATTTAAACAAATACCCAGTTTTACAGGTGCAGCAGCTTAAAATGTTTTTAGAACACATTTTATGAAAAGATGCTTAAAATCAGTAAATCGGTAGAAATAGAGCATTACCTAATACTCTTATTAACTGCAGTGTGTTTAATTGCAATCTTTAAGTCCTGTGTACAACTAAAATCGTCAGATGCATTTAATTGAAATACTATCCCTACAGCTCAACCCTGTGTTTTTTTTAAACAAGGTATGAATAGTCAACTGTTCCCCTTCCATGGAAAAACCCACAGGGAATGCAGGAGCAAGGGGGGGAAAAGAGAAGTGAAATACAGAACGGGGCACGGGGGAGGAGCAGCATTTGTTTTGAGGGGCTTTGGGGGTTTTGAGCTTCACTTTCTTTTTTGTCTGACTGGTAATTTGCTTTGCTCTGCATTTAATCAAATGATCCTTATTTCTTCCCTTTTCCCAGTACGTCAAGACATCAGCCTTCATTTGAAAACAAAGGAACGTTCTGTATTTCTTCCTAGGTGTCCTCACCTTCCCTCCATCTCCACTTGTAATGCATTTTTAGTACGGTAAGCACAATCAAACCCCAAAAAAGACTAAAAAAAAAAAAAGAAGAACAGGAATTTGTAAAAAGCAGGTAGTTCATAGTTTTAAAGCAAATTCATGATATTAGATTCAATTTCATTACGTGAAAAGCTGATAATACTTTATTTCATTCTACATCATTGCCTAGCAATCTTTTCTTGGTTCTTACTCTGAGATACTTAGCAGCACAGAAGTCTTGTAGGCCCAGCCAGCATTACCTATCTGTTAGTACATACTCCTTACTCATTCCTCACGAGATTCTGAGTAATTGGCATTTCTCTGCTCAAGGGTTTCCCCTTGATCACAACATAAACTATGCCTATCCTCTTCAGTTAGCCTACAGAATCCTTCTTTCATACCGTAAGAATAACACCTAAGCAGTCTGCATAGATTTTTGGTGTACATGGGTCAAATGAAGCATCACGTTTGCTTAGGTCTCTTCATTCCCAGCAATTATATTCAATACAAATATTATATTAGCAAGTTTATCCATAAAAATATTATTGTCAGTTTAGGAGTAAAATTATTTCTGCATACTACTACTGTTGGAAAGCTCACAAAGAAGGAAAAACACCTCCCTGACTCAGTACCTACCTCTCCCAAGTATACTCTAAGGCTA
Source organism: Excalfactoria chinensis (assembly GCF_039878825.1). Taxonomy (NCBI): domain Eukaryota; kingdom Metazoa; phylum Chordata; class Aves; order Galliformes; family Phasianidae; genus Excalfactoria; species Excalfactoria chinensis. The sequence goes on along the minus strand of NC_092828.1, from coordinate 77,731,887 downwards.
CTGCATGTATTCATTGAAAACTATCCGTGAGATTCTGGGGTCAGAGTGGCTTCCTATTTAGTAGGTTTGGGTTTATTTCCATTTCAGGGGGTTCCCGTGTTTTTGTTTGGTTTTGGATGTGGGCAGGGTTTTTTGGTTGCTTATTTATTTTTGAGTAAATAGCGCCTACAGACCAGTAAACATCCATGGAACCCCAACACAGACCGGATAGAAATTACTTCAATTTATCCTGGTTTTAACATGCTGCAACTCACAGCCACAGTCCCAAATTAAGAATATAAGTATAGAAATAATAACAGAATTCCCACTGAATACACCATTCAAAAAGGAAAGTCTGTTCTATGAATGAGTGTATGAAAGTGCTGGGTCTATCAATAACATTCTGTCTAACAAAAAGCTGCATCCTGAAAACTAGATGACAATATATTTATTCGGAGTAAGAAAATGAAATCTTCAATTTCTTTGTACTTTTCCTTTCTATAAGAAAAATCACAACAGCAGCAGTACCACACAGTGTATAAGATCTGTAGTTGGAAGGCTGAACACCCCATTAACACATATTTGGATTATCTGACTCCGTCATTTGTCTGAAGTTCCCCTCAACATCTTCTTGTTAGCAACTTCCCACACCAAAATTAGTCTCTTTCAAGTAGCAAGTGGAGCATACACAGCAGCCTCCATCAAAGAGGTGATTAACAACTGCTACAAAAAATAATTATATATAAAGATGGTCTGAAAGACAATACTGTATCTACAATGACCTCACTGTATTCACAGCACTGATAAAACCATTTTCCTTTTAAAAAAAAAAATTGTGCTTTTTTTTATTCATCAAAAGAGAAAAGCCCCCAAGGTCACCTGTCAATAACAGAACAAACCCTCAGTAAATCACAGTGCTTCACAAATAAATTCCTCATCAGTAATTAAAACCAGGCCTCTCTGGCCCTGTGTTATCAGCTCATCAAATTCATTGCTCATCTAGAATAACAGATCCACATCTGCAGTCATTACAGCATGCCAGATAAATCAATCCTCTCAATGATGCTTTGAGCCATCTCTGCTCCCTTTTAACCAGCCCGATATTTATTTCCCCCTGACACTTCTGACATTCTATTTACTGTAGGCAAATGGAACTCATACGGCACCTTGTAATGGCTTTACCAAACCCCATTGTGGGGCACATCTTCGAAGACTGATGGTTGTAATAAACAAGGTTTTATGGTGTAAGTGTGAGCTTCCAACTTTTTTTTTCCCCAGGAATTCGACTTCTGCAGTGAAGGTTTATTACATTTGATTGCAGGTGGAAAAAGCTATATCCACTTGGAGTCCTATCAGCTAAAAGCAAGCAGAAAACTTGTGAAATAATAGTATTTGTGTAATTTTATTCTTGCATTGATAACAATATAGAATAAAGCACGTCCTTGTCAGGAATCAGAAAGAAAACTCATAGTTTATCAGTCTGCCTCCACTCTCCCTTTGACCAAATCAAACAGTCTCCTCCAGTAAGCCTCAAAAACAGAACAGCAGCAGTATACAGTGGCTGCCTACGTACAAAGCACAAACCAAAAACTTTCCTAGTATGTATTGTTATTATCACTCATACTTGACGTGTTTATATAGCTATCCATAAACATGGAATGATTACCTTTCTGCGGCATCCGCACCCAGCCAAAGTCACAGGCTTCCTTCACTGCAGAAATCCAAAATTCTCACTGTTGGGTTACCGGACAGCACACATGCCTAAGGCTGCTGGCTTCAAAGTGAGAACAAATTGTTTCCTTGAGAATACAACAAAGAGCACAAAAACTACTTTTCAGTATAAATCTTGATTGTTTGTACACTATCACAGCTGCTCTATTCAAATAAATTGAGTGAAAATCTTTCTAAACGAGAAGGAAAACAATTTCTGAAGTCTAAAAGAACCTCCCAGATCATAACATGCATTAAAGGCTCCGAGTTCTGCAATTTCAAGATCTTCAGCAGATATACCCCCTTATGTGAGGGTGGCATGCTTACACATAGAAAAGCATATGCAGCCATTAACCTAGCTGCAGTACTATAAATCCACAGTTTCTATGCTACAATGAGAAGCACACCGTGTGTACAGTTACTACCAAAACAGGTTTCTTCTGTAGCAGAGAACTCAGTGAAGAAAGGCAATCCAGCTCAGGAAACCAAAGCCTATCCCAGTTAGCCAGCTGCACTGCAACTGGATCTGTGTCACTTTGCACAAACCGTCCTTAAAAATGAGCAGCGCTCCACACTGCGCCTGTAATTATGCATGACTTAAAATTGACTTGCATTAAATTACAGTCACAGGGTCAGTGGAGCTCTCCTTTGGCATATATTAAAATTTTATTCCTAACATGGAAAGACTTCTAAGCCCATTTTTTCAGCAAAAATAAAGCTAAAGCCTATAGGAGGCTATGAATTCTCAGATGTTCTTTTGAACACTGATTCAAACATGACAGGATATAGTCTTTTCCTTAATGAAAAATCTATATTTATCACTCTATTGTTCTTGTGTACTGATCCTACTGCTCTCTGAGGCCAAAGTTTGAATATATTGGATTTTGAAATAATAGCCCAAGGCTCTGAGACACTGAATCGTGATATATAAATAATGAGATGGTAGTTGCCTATTTCTCTCTTTCTCACCACAAAAAGAAAACGCACATTCCAGATTAAAATCCTTGCCAGTCTACACTATCTGTACAGTTGTAATTATGTTGGGATAGTCACAAAACTACAAACAATAACATCAGATTATACTTGGAAAAATAATTTACCTGTTCTACAAATGAACCTGTGATTTGTCACTTAAAAATGAGTGAAAGTCAAATTCTACCAAGCCACAGATTTGGGAAGTTGAAGTTGTTTGGCTTGTTTTAATTCCATTTGAGTTTGATCATAATAAAGCAGCAAAATTTTAAAAACAACTAATTTGGGAGAAGGATTTAGGGACCAAATTTATTATTCACATTATACATAGATATACATAAGATTCTTTGATGAAACAGGTTGAAAAAGAAAAAAAAACACATATGGCTTGTTAGTGCTTTCAGAAAAGCAGAGATAAGTTATTTTTCAATTTATAATAAAATTTAAACAACTGTTATCATAAATACACAGAAGAGAATCTGGAGAAGATGGCAGGGACTTTTCACCATCACCCACCATAACACAGACTTTCTATCCTATGGATTTCTACCAAGTTGCGCTTTCTCCAACGCTGTATTTTCAATCCCCGAGGACTGCATCTGGGTTCTGTTTCTTGGATGTATCAAACCTCCCTTCTCATCTCAAGACTCAGGCTTAAGTTTCCAAAAGCAGCCATAGAAATATGCATCTTGCCTCAACATCCCTTAGATTTTCACACAAACCTGAACATCTCTGATCTTCGCTCCTTTCATCAAGTACCTGAAGACTGAGATCTGAAAATCATAAATTACTTCAGCAGCTCAACATGCAGTACGCAGTGACAATGAACACCGCAGGGAAATGCTGAGATGAATGAAACAAAATCATGAAGGCAAATAAATTTTTGTAACGCTTAACAGAAATCTTCTTGAAAATTGTTCATGTTATGTCATGTAGATCTGTATGTTTGTATACATATATAACACACATACAAATAAAAAGAACCACGCATCAGGCAACAGTCTGTGCTACGCTATTTTATCCAGGCATACTGTGCTTCTGCTGAGCTACGCATATCTAAGTTCTCTGATCATCAAAATCAAATTCAAATGCAACTTCAGTTTCGCAAATCTTAAAGCAGATACTTCCATTAGCTACATTCCATAGCATCAAGCAAGATCAATTCTTCATTGATTCAAACAAACAAACAACTATTCCCTTCTGCAGGACACAGCACCTTCTTATGTGGTTTTTAACCAAAAATCAAACTCACTCATGCTAAATTAGCTGTGAGTTGATGACCAAACATAATGATACAAGGTTGCTCAGTCTATGAAGTGTGTTCTTTATACCCCACTCCACCACTCTTCTGAATATTGGGTACAGAAACAACAGCATCTGGAACATTTACATCAGAAGTTTAACATGTTCTCCACAGGTAAAGAACACAAGACCAATTGCAGCCAGCTGCTAGCACAGTGCTGGGAACATCTCTGCGCTCAACTCAGGAACTGAAGCTGGCATCTCCACAACCCTGAGGGCCCAAAACATGGCTGCAGCCTCACAGGCAGCTGTGTTCACATGTGCCCCTGTCCTTGTGCTACAAAGCTCATCCATCTGTTTGCTCAGCTTATTCAATTAAAAAAAACCTGTAGAAGACTACTTAGTACCTGATGTTTTTGTTAAGTTTCCTCCTACACTAGCAAACAGCTGTGCTCACCAAGGGGTCACAAGAACAGGGCAGGATGGACTGGGAATGCACAAACTGGAAGGAGCCAGAACTTCCCCTGCCAGAAGTAGCGAGCTGCCCCATCTGCTCACCCTATACTGTGCCACGGCACCTCAGGGCACTCTGCAGTGGTGGATGCCAGCATCTGCTCCAGAAGCTTGTGACATTCTGAGGCACTGATGTCATTCCATTTTCTGGTTTCTTTTTAAGTTAGATCAGTAGCTATTTCCAAGAGAGGCTTCCGCAGAAGCAGGGTGACAGAAGGCACTTGGGTTGACAAGTTATTTAAGACCTCCAGACACTTAAAGCTGAAGGCACCCTCCCTGTTTTCAGCATGGTCTTTCCACTAGTTTAAGTGGCTTCCTGCTGACGATTTTGGTTTTGCAGGTCCAGTCCTCAAGAATTATACTTTTTCCTGCCGCCACATGTTGAACCCATACAGCTATGGATGAAGCACCCTGAAGTCAAACATTTAAAAGCAGTGCCACAGACCCCTGAAGAGCTGGATCTCATTGACTTGTAAAAAGCTCAAGTACCTCAGCAGCAGAAGGAAATGATAAGGCTCTTTTTCCAGCTGTGACCTTGAAATCATATTGCCTCATTAATTACAGTTATGAAGGCAACCCTGTGCTAATAAGTATTATTTGTAATGAATACATAAGGAAGTTTACCAAAACACTACAGAAAGAATGTGACCAATTCTTTTCAGCTGTCTGAAGTAAAATAAGTTTTCTGAAATGCATTAAGTGCAAGTCAGAAATACTGCTTAGATACTTCACTATTTGATTTCCAAGCCGCGCTATAGAGAGCCTTGTAGAAGTTTCTTTTGAAGTGTGTATGTCACCATATAAAGCACTCTTTTCCCAAAAATGGATTTTTAATATTTGTTTTTCAGCTGGGTCATAAGCAACTCTCCAGATTGAAAATACAGCATTACAGAACACATACATTATGCATAATAATCTAAAAAGATACGTATTCAATATTATATGCGATATGTATTTTATATATTACCTTCGGGTAACTGGTAAATTATGGTATATTAACCCCTTAAAAGGTGATTTTTCAGTGCTATCAAGTAACAAAAAAGATCAAGTTGCCAGTGCTCCCAGATAGCTTTGCTCCCATTCTTCCAGTAACACCAAAGCTATTCACTTTCTCTCCTCATTCACTTCATATATTCCCATATAAATACTGTCTACAAACAAGCTTCATTTAATAATAAACTGATTTGCCTTGCCGTATTTAAACTGTAATCTTGTCCATACAGATAAAACTGGTAATTTACTGAATTATCAATAACAGTCTACTTTTATTTAACAATAACTCAGACAAAGTTAAAACCAGTGCTTCTATTATCTATTCCCTGAGCAGCTCCCAAAACCCACTCAGTAGACTCAGGATCTGTGCGTCACCCAGCCCACGTCACAGCTGCCAGCTTCTCACACAACAGGAGATGCAAGCCACTGAGGAAGCCCAATGGAGGACACCATGATCCATAACCACCAGCTTCCTTTTTGCCTCACCTGCTAAAGCTACGTGCTGGTAGCACCAGGGGGAATTCCAGGACGCAGCCCAGCACCCCAGCTTTCCCCAGCTGCCCAACAGGTGCTATGCAACTCCAGAAATGAGGAAACCAAGTCAGCAACTTTCCTACATTCCTCAAGAGTTCATTTCAATTTGCTAATTATTTCAATACACTTCACCTAGTTGGCAACTTCCAGTGCTCAAGAGTTCCTTCAAAATGTTCATAAACACATCACAATTACTAACTAGAAGCAATCCAGAAGACAAAGAAGCTGAAAGAAGCAAAAGGCAGCTCTCAGCAGCTGACCAAGAACTTGATGGGCATTGGGTAAGACCTCCTTGACACACTTAGCAGTGCTGAGTAACTACAAGTTTTCTCCTGGAAGCACCTCTGCACAGACTCTTCTTGTCCTAACTTGTCCAGCCTGTGAAATCCATGCAAAGCCAAACATTCACAGCTTCCAGCAGTAAAGAGTTTTAAAGTTTGATGTACTTGAGAACACCTGCTTCTGTTTTTGCTTTAGCCTACTGTTAACTTCATCTGCCTTCTAATTCCTGCAACAAGCCATAAGCGCTCACTCCTTCCATGCTGTTTCACAGCTTTATACCACCCCTGTTCAAACACACAGGGGCTGCTCTTCACCCACCACTCTCACTGTTTTTCTGTTCTCTTCCTGGACACCCTTACTTTCTGAAGAATCTCAGAATGGCTCAGGTTGGAAGGAACCTTAAACAAGTACACGAAGAGCCCTCAGGCAATCTGCGTTTATCTGAACTGATTTAAAATTGATGTTCTCCATTACTATTTCATCCTGTTTACTGGAAGAGAGCTGCAAGGTTTTGCAACCAATTAAATAAGAGACACATGTACCAACACGTGCAAATACAACTTAACCACCTCTACTATCCCCCAAACACTCCCTGCCTGCTGCCAAAATTAGATCTTCATTTCCTGTGCTATTAATAGCAACAGTGAGCATCTTCTGTGTGTGCAAAGAACTGCAGTGTACCAACTCCTAACCTGACCAACACCTCCCCTTGAAGAATACCAGGCTAACGTCTTCCTGATCTATTCCTTTCTTTATATCAATTTCAGTACAACATGGTAAGTACAGTATATCATACCTAAATTAAAACAAACATAGCAAGCATTAACCCATGCAAGAGAAAAGCACCACACAAATTCTTTGAAGAGCCTTTAAAATCTATACAAAAAGCTCTTCGCCCACTTCCCATCACATCAAAATCTAAGCTCACTTGGACCTTTTTCCAGTACTGATAAATTACCTGAACACAAATAAAATGAACATTAACATGACAAACATTTTCCATTAATTAACATGAATTAAGTTAGAGTCCTGTTTACTCTTACACTTCCATAATACCAATTCTGATTAATTTATTAATGGTGAATTTAACAGTACAACTCCCCCCCATAGGCATTATCTTAAAAATCAAACAGCCCCATCCATGTGTTAAATCCCATCTGAATCCCACAGAGCATCACAGAACAAAAGTACAGTTCCTTGCACAAACAACTTACAACTCTAACTGCTGATACAGGACAGGAAATAAAGAACACTAATAGAGCAGCAGAAAAACACTGTGCAGCTCGGTAGTTACTGGGTGTTTAGGGGTTTTGTTTGTTTGAGGTTGCCTTTTTGTTGTTTCTTAAAGATCTTTACTTTGGGTTGGTTTTTGTTTGTTTGCTTGTTTGCTACTTTTTTTGTATAAGTTTCTCAAAAAGCTGATCACCATCAAGATTTTTAGTCCTCATGGCAGTAGACATAAAAGAAAGCACAACTCTGTGGATGCTTCTGGCAATGCCTACTACAACACAAAGGACAGCATGGAGGAAATTATGAAGCAAAAACCTGCACAGTCCCAGAGCCTGGTCCAAAATACCCAAGAAGCAAAATCAGAAAACAAATCCAATAGAAGCAAGACCTGCTTACCCATCCTTACCCACAGGTCAGGGCTCACTAAAAACTCCGAGAGAGATCTCCAAGCAGAGCTCCCTCCCTCGTGGCAGCCAGCCCTTAAATGAAGTTAGGGAGTGGTAGAACCTGGTTCCAGTCACATAGGACAAGTGCTTCCACCTGTGCTCCCAGCACTGGCTGTGCCCCCTCACCAGGTGCTCAACCATTGGATCAAGCTGTGACTTAGCAATGCCCAAACAGATGCACTGCAGAAAGAATGATTCCTGGAAAGCTATGAACATGCACGTTCAAGCAGTTTCAAAATTCCACCTTAAGCTTAAATTTCACTAATTAATTTAATGGCTATTTCTTAAAACACGTAAAATACAACCAAAAGAGAATAACTGGGCAGAATATATGTATGCATGTGCATATATTCCTTCCTTTGAGGAAGGAACTCCTACTTCAAAGAGTAACCTATCCACAACCTCAACAGTTTAAAGATAATGTGCACTTTATCTTGTCTTCCAAGTTTCCACTGCTGGGAATTTTTTCCTGCATTCTGCCACTACTTTTCATAGGGCTGCATCCTAAAATGTGAACAACGCTGAGTCACAGATCACTACGTGAAGCTGACATTTGTAATGCAAGTCAATAAAAAGTAGCAGTTGAGCAACTTTTGAGCTGGGAAGCTCAAAACTGAAACTTAAGAAATGGTAAAGCTATGGAAATTTGTTAACACAACACAGATGTTCTTAATAAGACATTTCATCTACTAGCTTCCAGAACAATTCAAGGTGTGCATGCTACTGCTGTGGAGAACATGAGAATGCATTGCAATGCATCCCACAGAGACTAAGAATAACCTCTACAAAGGCAGTAAGCATTCCAGGTGGTACAGGCAGTACATAGGCAAAGTCCTTTCAAACGGCAGTGAATCTGTGTCAGACCTTCCCTCTCCCCATAAAGAGCTATTTGAAAACTACTGCTTTAAGAAAGACTTCTCACCATCTCAGAAACGCTCAGAAACACTGCCATAGAATGAAGACCAGAAAAGAGCAGCAGACCACTACAAATAAAAGCCACATAACAGACACACACATCAAAATATGTATCACTCATGCAGACTATGCACCACCAACCTTCAGGTGTCCCACTTTTTTGCACCAGTCCAGTTTAGGATGATGTTATCCTGTGCTCTAATAAAAAGGAAGAAAAGAATCCAAACCAAAGAAGGAAAGAAGTAGCAAGTATTACACCTCCTCCCTTCTACTTGCATGTAATCCTTTTGATTGTCCTGTGTTGGACCACTGCAGTGGAAGTCCAAGAGCTGAAATAATTTGTGTTTACAGTTTTAAATATGCCATGAGTGGGCAATAAGCAGTGTTATAAAAATGCACACAAGTTAAGACATGTAGGAGACCTCCCAATTAGATAAGGCGTTACTGTAGGTCACTGTGTTATAGATGACAGACTACTAGAGTTTGTCAGTCTCCATCTCAGCACAGAGAATTAACACCTCTATGTATGCCCTACAATTGTTCAACAAACAAGAGGAACTCGAGGGAATGTACTTAAATGATCTGACACCCCTGAACATAAATAAAAAGAAAAATAGTGACATAGCTCCACTACGACATCTTCCATTTGTGAATTGTACAGAATTACATGGATAAATTCTTTCTTGCCCAGCTTCTTGCAAAATCAACAACTTAAAATGATCTGAGACCCACCATCTATCGTCACGTGTCATTACTCAAAGAAAACTGGCTAGTACAGAAGTAAGAAAAATATCTGAATGAGCAATTGGATAACAAAGACTTCGGCACCCATGGACAAGAAGAGTGGAAAGCTATCTGAATCCTTACTGCAGATCACCTTTCTCCCATCTTCTTTTATGTGGTAGTCAGAAAATTCAGATTACTGAAGACAGAATTTTTTAGATTCCTTGCTGATACTAAGATTTTAAAAATAGCTCCCAGAGTGCTGCATACCAGATGCTATGACAAATCTCAGTAGATACCCATCTAAGATGTCCTGACCTCAGTATTGCAGCCTTACTTTACTACAGCACTCCAGTGAAAAGGCCATCAGAGTTAGAAAATTCAGCTGGATTCTCATCCACCGCTCTCTCCACCGATTTCTCACAGTATCAACGCAAGTGGCAAGGCCTCTTTTGTTATCTCTATGGTGGTAAATAAACTGATCCAGCAAACCTTAACAAAAAAACACAGCCTAGGATTATTTGTTCCTTAAGTATCAGAGAATTTCCTACATTAAGAGGAAAACTGTCCTTAAACTTCCATGAGAGCTTTGTCTGCTAAGATTCAAATGAGAACCTCCATATCCAAAGAAAGGACTTCCCAACAAGTTCCCCATAATTCTAACAATAATAATACAAATATTTTGTATAAAACTTCAAGGTTTTCTCATCTTTCCTTTTGTGAAGAATTCTGGGGTGGTTATGGTGAAAATTCCTAAAAAGATAAATATAAACTGATCAATTCAATCGTATCCCTGGGGGGTACAGAAGGAAATGCAGCCTTCCCACCCATCCTTTCCAATCGTCGTTCTCAAACCAAACACTTCAACGACACCGCTTTAGTATTTTCTCTTATACTTCTCATAGAAAGTAATTGAATTCTTTAGTTTTAGTAATTTAAGAATAACATGGAAAATTACAAGCAATGAAGTGTGGATAGAATTATGATCTTCATAAAAAACATCACTAAACCAAGCATACAAACAGCAGAAATATCCTTTAATACTTTTTGAACAAATACACACATTTATGTTATACAACTACGGTACCTTCAACAGTTTCATTGTCAGATTCCATTTTCTGCTTCCTCCATTCTCTCCTTCTCTTGATTCAAAACCATCCCTTTAACACATCATTCCTAATTAGATGATTAGTGCTTGGAAGGGCAGGAGATAAGTCATTTGCATAATTTAATCATAAAAAGAAGTTAAAGATACAGATTTTGCTGTTCGTTTGTACAATTATCTTCACCGGCCTGGGGGGCTGAGATTAATGTGATTAAACAGTATTTCTGCAAACAGGCAATTGTGTGTCCTCTATTAAAGCAGAGCTGGAGGCAAATGAAAAATTAATTTTAGAAGACAATCAATTTTATTCTACATGACTGTAATAAATAACAGCCCATCTGCACACAAGTCATTAGGCCCTGGAAGGCTACACGTGTCACAAAGTCTAAATGACATACAAGGCCGAGTCTTCCACCAAAAACGAATGAGTAATAAATGGTGCACCAACTGCCACTTCAATTCAGAAAATGCGTAAGATTTCCCAGAGAAAAACAGGTTGATGTGAAGACTGCTAACCACTCATGGTGACCGGAGCTCAGGCAGCATTCAGAAATGCAGGTATTTGGTGGTTCACCATCTGCACTTGCAGTCTCAGACAGAAAGTTCAGCCGTTTCCATGCACATTAGTGAATAGCTGCACTCCACACCATTCATGTTTCGTGAGACTGTTACTGCTTTGAAACACAGAATTGGCAGGCCTTAAAGAAAAATGCAGTTTCTTAGGTAACTATTAAAAAACATACATACATTGCTGAAATAAATTTTCAAGAACAGTTATTTTATAACCATTTAATTAACTTGTCCAGGAAACTGAACTAACAGAGATCAGAAATCAAGACTTTGTCAATTCTGCCTGCAAGAACAAATCAAGTCTACTAAGCAGTCAAGATGCTGCCTATACTAGTGACTTCATGAAGTGTATTTCCTTATGGAGAACATGTAATTATCAGTTTTGTACTTTTTAGATGTTAAGCTGCAGAGTAATTTTTTCTACCTCTCTCTAAACACAGTTCCCTTTACTAAGGATTAATATTAAATCACCCTCCCTTGATTAAAAATAGTCAGAATTGAGCATTATAGTATTTCATGTATTTGACAATCCAAGCTAAGGACCTCTGGATATCAGCAGCGTACAACTTAAGCACAATAAATCTATATAATAACCACTCTGTTCACAAAGGACTGTAAAAAGGCCTTTTCCTCCCCAACTAGAAAAAGAAAAGCGGGATTAGTGAAGCAATTGTAAACTTAACATTTAGAATTTGTGTACTAAAATGCTTAACATCATTGTCAATACTTAATTACAACAACAACCTACATTTCTAGTGTAGTGTTAAATTTATGTATGATTTAAAATTAATGTAATTTGTTAGTATATAATTTAATGTCTCACTTTTCATTACTACTGTAGCACAGAGATTCTATGTTTGAGTTAAAAATTAAACACTTAAACTGAAAAGAAAAAGTACCATTTAAATTAAGAACCATTTACGACAGAGTTCGAGTCTCATCAGATTTATGATTTCCCTAATATCCATTATTTTCCTGCTGAATGTAACTTGCTTACAACCATTCCTTCATCACCTTAACTGTTTGTTTTCCTTCGATAAGCAGTCCATTTTGCCATAAGAACTTGGATCCATAATTTGCTGAGGATGCGCAGTAGGCTGCACCCAAAGACAGCAAATCTCCTGACCGCAGTCCAACCAGCCACTTGCAAGTTGGCTTTCCACTAACGTTTTTCATATTCTCTCAGCCTTAATACTCCTGTAAGTACCAGAGCTATGAAATCCACATTAGAAAGCTTAAATTGTTAGAAATTAAAAAGACAAGTTTCTTTAACAGCAAAGGAAATGCTTTCTTTCCAAACACAGCTACTCTACAGAAGGTATTTTATATCAGTCATCACCATCTCAACATTTTCCATGGGAAAATAAATAAATAAATAAATCAAAGCTCCTATATAAGCTTGCATTAACATCCAGTAATCAGCAAGCCCATATTCTTGGCAACATTTCACCAGGTAATGGCATCATGTATTTACTGAGCCTTGCTACCTCTCAGCAATGCCTTTCATCAGAAGAATTCAAGCACACAGAAATTCTCTACCTGAACATTCTGCGGTTCCACTGGCACTTCGTGTGTCTGTATGAGTACGTGTAATTAACATCCATCTAAATATAACATTCCCTACGCATGCAGGGGTTATTAGTGAACACCAAAGCTTTATTATTAGCCCACCACAAAAAGTAAGAGAATGAACATCAGCATCAAAAAAAACCACTGTCACCCTATCCCACTATCCAAAGGTTAAACTCAATAGATACAGATAAGTCACAGAATACATGCAGCAACAAAATCAGCAACATATTTAGCATATTATCAAGCATGCAATGCACAGATCATCAGATTTCCTGTGGAAACTCTTAACAGGATCAAGTCATAGCCTAGTGTATACACACTGCACACAGTGCACAGCTGTTTCAGCCCTTTTTGGATCCCCATGCCTGACCGCACAGGTGCTATAGGACCAGACAGTTCAAGCACAGCAGCTGCAGCCCAGACCTTCCAGCCTGTGGAATCCCAAATACAATGCATACACCGACTCTGTCTCCGTTCTCTCTTCTCCTTGTATATAAAATCCAACTCCTACTAGAAGTTCACGCTTTGCAATACAACCTCACTGTGAGCCAGTAGAAGGCGGGCATCAGAAATGGTCTGTGATGTCTTTTGTGGCTCTTTTCCTAGCAAGGGAGCACACAGAGCACCAATCTCTCCCTAATACTCATTGCAGTATTTACAGATAACCAGGACTCCTTTTAAAGAGGTATCGGCTCATCTCAGGGAGTTGAGAGATGTCTTCTTTGATATTAGGGCTCCATGAAGAGGCACAGAGGAGACAACCAGCACAAACAAGGTTTGTGTTTCCATTGCACTGAAACTTGCTGGAGAGGTTAGAAGAAGCATACAAGGTGCTTAGAGATGAAATACAGAAAATAAATAATTCAGACTTTAATACAACGCCCCATTCAGATCCAACACAGTGCTGGTTTACTCAGTCCCTGATCTAGTTGACTGAAATGCCTGGCAGGGTTGAGCATATTAACTTTCTATTAGAATGTAAGTTTGGAAGAGAGAACAAGAACATAGTTTATATTATCCTAAACTGAGAATGAATCAATAAAATAAAAATGTGTGGCTTTTCCTGAAAGAAGTCCCTACAGAGAGTTTCTACCTGCACTGGAATACACAAGTGTAAGAACTCAGCTGCCCAGCTTATGCTCATCAGATCTAATAAGCCCAATGCCCAAACTTTGCTGAAGTCCCTCCCTAAAGACATACCATGGCTGCAGCAGCAGACAATGCATGACTCCTTCTGCTTGGGTACAGCCCAGAGCAGGCTGTGCCACAAGGATGTGTACTGCAGCAGAGGGGCTGCAGGGCATTATGAACTGTGACAGATCACTTTGTTACTTACCTTTGCTCTCAGTGAAGCTATCAGAACAATCATGCAGCTGGTAAAAATAATTTCTTAACAAGCACCCTCAACTCAATGCATTTCTGTATCAAGTACCTCAATTGCCTTATGAAATAAAGCCACACAAAACTACAAAAAAAAAAAAAAAAAAAACAAACCCACAAACCTACAGATGCATATTTAAATGATATATCATGCATCAGAGACAACACAAAGCTATCTGAGTTCATTACCTCAAGCCTTGTTTTAATGCTGTTTGTGCTCAAGGGCAGGCAGGATGGGGCCCAGGTCAGCCTGCTGCGGCTGGGGGCAGCCAGCCCAGGGCAGGGGTTGGGGCAGGGAGGGCTTTAAGGTCTCTTCCAACCCAACCATTCTATGATTTTCTTATTGATATTCTTATTGATACTGCTTTCTAACTTCCAGTATTTTGATCATAATTACTTTATTCTGGTTTTGTGGAATGGAGTTGGTTTGTTGTTTTTTTTTTAAATATGTATTTTAAATCTCATGAAATTGAGATCTTCTAACTCCTTTCTAACTCCTGTTTTTTAGTATCATCTCAATCTAGAGAGATCTGCCTTCCTCAGCATCAGACAAAGTTCAAATGCACATTGAAAGAAGAGGCAGCTCCAGAGATGCACAGCAAGCAGCCTCCATCAGCCTCACAAAACACAACTGGGAAACTGTTTCCCCAGCGCAGGGCCTTTTCTTATGAACTGTTATAAAAACAGTCACTCAGCTATCACAGAAGTGTACTGGGTAAAAAGCCACACTAAGTAAAAACAACTGATATGTGCATAAGAAAAAATCATTATCAATAGGACTGATTAGAAGTACGTTTAATATCTTTTCTTTAAACTAGCTTGACCTTCTTAATTAGCAACTCTTAAGTTACTGGAACATGTAAGTAACTGAATCTCCCTACTGGCACAACATCTGTGCTAAGAGTTTCATTACTGCCACACCAATTTTGGATTACAAATTAAAAAAAATACTCTTCTCTGGTAGCAGTAGGGAACAAGACAAGTCATCAGCACGTGCATATAGGGTTTCAGGAAATAATTGGTGAGACAAAGCCCAAGTGACACGGATGACACTTGGGTTACAACTCGCATTCTGCTCCTGAAAAGGCAAATACAGTGGCAGTGTATGCACTGGCCCACTTAAAGGATGAGTTGGTAGCCCAGGAACTGTGTCCATGGCTAGCGGTCTGTACACTGCCAGCTTCAACAACTCCCATCTAATTCAGCCATCCCAATGCACACTGATCAAAAGCTTTCTTCTATAGCATCATGATTTCAATTCTATAAAGTGGTTGCCCAGAAAAACTGCAGTCTCCAGCCATGAGCACAGTCAACACCTGACTGAACGTGGACCTGGACAACCTGCTCTAGCTGACCCTGCTGGAGCACAAGAATTGGACTGTGTTGCCTCAGGAGGTCCCTGACAACCTCTGCTGTTGTATCATTCTGCCCTGTCAAATGGCTTTAAATCCGTGTAGTTGTACCATAAAATAACTTTTTATTAATAAAAGCCTTCTGCTTTAATTTCAATGTCTGTACAGGCTTAGAAGCAGCAAAGAAAAGTGACTCAATGTTCTGCTGACTAAAAGTAACCTGAGAGCACCTGACGCTAAACATTATTTTGACACACTGGACAGAACTAAAAAAAAAAAAAAAAAAGAAAAAAGAAAGAAAAAAAAAAAGAGAAAAATTGCATGCAGGGAATTTCATGCACTTACATGGCTATGGAAAATATTAACAACAAAAGTAAGAACTCAGAAAAGTCACTGCGTAATTCCTACAGCCACACAAGCCTATCTGGGAAATTCCATTTGTGTCCACAGCAAATGCAATAAAAATTAAGTTTCTGTGGTGTTCTAAAGACTCTCCCAAACTCTGGAGTTTTGAAAAATTCCATACATTTAGAAAGGTGTGTAAAGATCTAACATGGGATCGATGTAACTGACGTATTTCCCATCTCTACTTACAGGGCAGCTGAAATATGATATGAGAACAGTGATGGCAGAGGCCTAAGGCTGGGAACAACAGTGAAGACTATTAACAGAGAGTATAAAACATGGAAAATTGCAGAGCATTGAGATTCTTTGAACTAAAAATCAGAACCACCTCCATCCCAAGCAGCATTAGGACTTAACGGGATTCATTCTGTAAGAGAAGAACAAAAATGTAGAGGTGGCATTCAAAAGAGTAAGTGCAGCTTTCTGGCACGAAGAACACTTCTGCTTCTTTGTACAGGAAATCCCTAACAGCCATACAAGCTGGTGAGATGCATCAGGCTGAGTCTCAAACAGAAAAAGTGAAAGAAAAGTGCACTGACAATGCCAAGTGTGACATATTTCAGTACATTCTAGTCATAATCAGACTAGACTGCATATACTTTTAGACCAAACACAATAGGCAGCATTTTAATTCTAAAAAAGGTACTTTTCACTCAAAACCCCCAAAAGCAGTCTTTCCTTTGATTTCCCTATTCAGTAATCAGGTATTCAATGAAAGTAATCTCCTTCCCAGTGATAGCATAAGGGAAAAAAAGACAACTAAAATCAGTATTACAGCAGACAACTTCTAATTCTGCATCTACCCTACACTGTATGTCACGACAGCTTGAGACATGAATTGGAAACACATTTCAAAATGGTTACTATTTCTACCTGATTCACTGATGCCATCATATACCACACAAAGTACCTGTGTTAAGAAGGACAGAAAATGAGTTGAATTGCTGGAAAAAATCCAAAGAATCAGATATTAAAGATTAGCTCACTGCTTACATTCATTCTGTGTATAGCAAAATCAGTGATCATTTCAATACCTCAGTGCCTATGGGTCAAGTACTCATACCACTAAAACTGTCAGTAGAAACCTTCAATTCACGATAATATTAATGTATCTTTATGTAGTATTGGTAAGAGGATGTATGCATACTACTGCTAGATACCCAATTTTTACACATTGTTGGTTTAAAAAAAAATAAAAATCCATTAATAAAAAATAATCCAGTGAAGGCGCTGTTTGTGATGGCATTACCATACTTTTCAGCATAAGCAAAAAGAGACTCCCATCTATACAACTACTAAATGCTTGGGGTTCTAACATATTGCTGCAAGCTATAATGGTTATAACTGTTAATCCAATACACCTTTTATACAAACCCATAAACACACGAGTGGAAAAATAGCACAGATGTTCATCTCTAATGCAATTTCCATTCAATTTCCTAAGTGCAGTCCCTGTGTGCAAACTAGCTTAACGTTATGTTTAGCTTGCAAATTCTTTTAATAAATAATGAATGCAATAAAACTGGTAGATCAATGGCAAGCTGAGAAATCATAAAAAAAAGCCTTTTGTGCTCATGCTGTTGCCGATCTTAAACTTTAATCCAGCAGCAGATCGATACTACTTTTTCTTTTTAACCCATCACATAAATAGCAGCTAGACTAGATGTAGGTTAAATGCTGCTACCAGATATCAATTTCCAGAGGCTTGATAAGATCATCGGACACATTTCCAATTGAACATTTTATACCTTCACATACGCACACCAACACATACTGCTAAACGCTACACATTAAGACACTGAATAGGAACAAAGCCAGCATTATTCATTTCTTCTGGTTCTTACTTTTTGGGGAAGTGCTATTTTTCAGCAAGTCGATAAAGGCTCCAACATCATATGTTTTAATGAGCAAAACGGGCTTAGCAGGTCAAGATGTACTGACAAGGAAATACAATCCCCCCTTACTCATTCACAACAATAAACTTCCTATGCAGACACAAACAACACAACTGTGCTACTAGAAAGGAAGGTAATTAAACAAATTTAAATTGTGAATTTGGATATTGTAGCCTTAACGGGAAATCAACATTCAAATATGTTAGCTAATGGGTATGGGTGCTTCTTACAGGTCGGAGAATGGGGGGAAAGTGAGCACACCCTACGACTGAGTCACTTTGGATAACCACGAAGAGGCAACAAAGATGAGAAGCACGTAGCCCGAAGGCACAGTTCTAATATCAAGCAGCACAAATCAAAATTACCATGAATTACTATGAACCAAGATACTTGTACATGGTAGCACATGTCCAATCATAGCACAAAGTCTCACCTTGGCTTATATCAACAGACCATGTCACAGGAGGCACTGACTGCAATATACTCACTCTTTTTCTTCTCTGCTATTCACATAAAGCACTACAATGCTGCACTTCCATACACCTGCAGGGTTTTATTACATTGATAATTACGTGAAGAACTTCATAAGTTCCTGTCTACTTTCTTTTATAGGTATTTTAAACTAAAGTTTGGGGCAGTTTTAATCACAGCATCAGAAAACTCAAGATTATCACTTTTAGAACATGCAGAGAAAAGATTAAAGATCCTGATTTGGCAAGAAAAAAAAAATAGACAAAAAAATTAGTGCCTGTGAAAATGCCAAATATATCTAAGTCTTTCACTGATATTTAATAGACTAAATAAATAAAGAGTAGGGAAAAAAAATGTTTTAATCATGCACATCACACCTTTGATGAGAAGGGATCAGATCCTCCCACCGTTTCTAAACTCTCTGCCCTTGCTCCAGCACAGGCAGGGAAGGGAAGCACAGCCAAACCAGAGCAGGATCTGACAGCTGCGACTTCAGCACCTTTAGCACCAACACTGACAAACAGATCTCACCTAATTCCACTCTGCTGCCAGTGAAAGCAGCGAGACAGATCTTCAAAACATCTCTGAATGCTCGCCTTGGTAATTTTGCAGAAATTACAGAAGTGGAAGGACATGAGTTTCTCACGCTAAGGCCACTGCCCCATAAGCAAACATCATTTTCTAACTCACTGATTCTTGCAGTGCTCCTCAGTTCTAACAAAGTTCATTTCCACCTGCCCTGAAAACAAACCCACACACACACAGAGGCTGCGCGTCCAACAACAGCCCCAGTGTGAGAATAATTCCCCGTCCACAGAGCTGGTCACTTCTGGAAGCGGTCCAAGTATAATGCTATTGCCACACATTGATATATTGGCCAAAGAAAGGCAAATACAACAATGCCAAGCTTAAACTCATTTGAATAAACTGTGAATTTCTATTACATATATTGTTTCCTTTATCGAACTGAAACTACTGGAGCAAGAATACCAAGAATGCCAACATAAATCTAGATCTGTTACAGCCAGTTTCTCCAATTCATTCTCAGAAGCCCTAATGACAAAAAGTCAAAGTTCTTCTGTTCTGGAGAGATTAGGAAAAGGAACAGTTGCAGTAACTTTTAACACATTAAAAAGAAAGGAATCTGGTTTATCAAAATGATGGAAAAAACCCACAAACTACTGCTTCATCTTCCAAAAGAAGTGCACACGTGTTTTAATAAATATTAAAGATAAGCAACACAAACAGCGCACAGCCTACCTGGGAAAGAATCGTTGTTATTCATGGCAGAAGACTTCACACATCACACAGCCTTCTCCAGAACATAAAACCAATCCCACAGACACATTCCAATCTCCTCCATGATCTGTGTCCCACAGGTTCTGCTCCAAGATAATGGGCAGCAGACTATTCAGATCAGAAACTAATGGTGACTGACAACTTTCCTAACGCATTAGGCACTGAACAGTAAGGCTGGAAAAATAATTAACTAATGCCCCTATTTTGCACAACAGATGTTGAATCAAACCACGCTGAAATCTAAAAGAAATAATTCTTATTCTTTTTTTAAAAGAAAGCCTTACATCAGCCTGTAAACAATTTAGACACAACCATATTCTATTTATAGTAACACTTTTAACATGGCCTGGTCTTATATTATTTATTTGGATCATTCCTATTACAATGAAATATTAATGCTGAAAAAGTGGTTACTCTATTAAGGAGCTACCCTATGTTTAGATTTTAATATGGACCTACACTATTTGGGCACAATTAATCATTCCATGTGAAACGGAGTTTGTGCAACTTTGTGTTAGAACAGAAATTTGGTATCTTCCCCACAATAATGTCATGATTAAATTTATATTTTGACCTATTCCTAAAGGCAATTTAGTTATTCTAACAGAAGGGGGAAAAGGGGATACCGCCACTTTAAAAGCTTCAATCTCTTTGACATTGCTGGCAGTGTATGGGAACATTAATGCATCTGTCATGATAACAAGCTAAGAATAACATCTAGACATCAAACCGAGCAGAGAATCCATCTGAAGTGATTCATTCAGATCTGTCTCATTGATTTATTAAACACAGGGCAACATCTGCAGCCTCACAGAGCCGCTTGGCAAAATTAATGCAGGATCAATTCAAATGGAAAAAAGTGCAAAAGAGATAAATCAAAACACAATTTGCATGCAGCTCCACAATCAGGCTTATTGGGTGCAAATGCTCAATTTCCCTCCCAAAGCAAATGAGTTTAAATGTTGTTTTATCTTGGTAGAATTGTGTGATTTGAAGTGACAGTGAAGAGTTCTGCAGGTTGAAATGGTGAAAAGAAAAAGAGGGGAAGAAATGCATATTCAAAAGGTCTTTGCAAGCAACAAGAATATCATTAATACCTAATTGTTTAGCTTTTTTGTCTTTGCTACAAAAACACAGCATTTTTCAGTTGTGGAAGTCTCAGTAGAAAATTACATATGTATTATGCATATACACATGCACGAAACATACAAATACTCCATTCTGGAGAAAAAGCATGTTACACTTCAAATGGGAAGCTCTACTGCTATGAAAAGAGAGGGGAATTTTAATCAAGGCTTCTCCAGAGTAGATATGCTTCTGTTGAAAACGTTTAAGTATTCTGGTACTTCCAAACAAGCACAGACTTGCAGTGTGTCCAAAAAGAAACGGGGATTTTTTCCAGAAGCAGAAGCAGTTCATTCAGAAAGTGGAAAAATTCACTTCTGCATCTGTAACAAAACCCACGATGCTGGTGGTAAGTCTTGAGAGAACATTTTAAGTAAATCTCTCCTACAATGAAGAGCAGCAACGAATTGTTTCTGATTTCAGTATGTCACCACTTTGAAAATCACAAGTTTGGTTGAGTCTGAATGCACACTAAATATTTACTTAAGCAAAGAAGTTTATATAATCAGATGTCTGCATTTAAAATCAATAGGCACAGAAGCTCTGAGTAGTGCTACATGACTGGATCGCATTAATTATAATCCTGACATCGTTCTCCTAATGAAAGACAGAGTACTGCTGACTCTAGGGGAGCTTTTAATAGACAACACAACTAGACCCTCGTTTTCTCAGAAAATACCTGTACTTACAGCTTAAATTATTTTCTGAGGGCTTTTATTGTTTGTGAATAGTCAAAAAAACACAAACTATTAGCTCAATTGGACAGTGAATCATAAAAAAATATTGTACTAAAATATGGCTTTCCGGGAAGCATTCTATCTCACATACTGCGTTACTTACTACACAATGAATGCAGCAGACCAGTAGTGTCCTTTTTCAGTAGGAAACAGTCCTTAAATAAGAAAACCCTGAAGAAAATGTTTTGATGACACATATTGTATTGATACTTACAGACTGATGTATTGACCATCACAGAAGTGTGCTCTACATAGCTGTAAATGTTTTTACAAAACTACAGGATAGTTTTCTATTTTAAATAAACCTTATTCTTTGCTGCTAAAATTTCAGCCTCTGCTCCTTCGTTTCAGTAATCTTTGAAGATATTCCAAGCAAGTTACAGAATTGCCTAACGATACTGCATTCACCACACACATGAAGATGCTACTTGCGGTGAAACGAATGGTTTCATTTAACAAACCTTGCTCCCCAATTCGGTTACTCTTCAATTCGGTCACTCTTTAACGGCAATCAAAGATGAGCACATTTTGTGTACACAAATGAAATTAACACACACACTTTTTAGAAACATATAAAGGTCAAAGATGTTGGTGTTCCAAGTATGTAACGCTCCTCCCGCACACCTAACACATGAAAACTTCTGGCTTAAACATACATCTCCCTGCCATTCTTAAGAGCTCTGCAAGCAAGCAAGCTTAAAAAGAAAAGTAACAGAGTAGATGAAGCAGAATTCCTCTTCTTTCAAATACGTATTGTTTGCATTTTAACTAGAAGTTAATTAAAGTGCATAGTACTGTAAGAAACGTTGATTTCTAGTAGCCAGCTAACATAGAAGACAATGGCAACCAACATTTCTCATTGCTTTTTCCAACAGTTTTAAAGTTCATATCTAAAGTGCTCAAACTACATATAAATTTCTATGAATTAAAAGAATAGACATTACAAAAGCAATGAACAGTATTCTCATCTGGAAGCAACTCCTGAGTCACGCAGAAGAACAATACTAAGAATTTCTTTCCTAAAGGATGACATTTGCGCTAGACTGGAGCTCCCAGATGCAGAATCCAAGCACTGCACACACAGCTGCCCACAGCCCTACCCCACGTGTTCGTTTGGTACAAGGCACTGCAGGGGTGCCCCGCTCAGCTCGCAGCAACCGAGAAAACAGATCCCATGTATTTAGCTATTTGCATCCAGCTTTCTCTACCGAGAAATCTGTGCTGTGGAGGAAAAAAGAACTCTAAATAAAGCGACGAGGCACGCATTCAATTAGCGTGACAGAATACCATTAACGTCGTTAAGTTGCAATACTTGAGAAAAGTTTCCTACGCGCTGATAACGTTTATCGTGCACTGCATCTGAAACCGTGAGCGCAGCAGCACCTTGCTATCCATACGTCAAGACAGCGGTGTTCTTAAGCGATGTATAAGCAAAGGCTGAATGATGTTTTAGGAAGTAAGGAGTGTTTTAGGCAACGAAGAGGGATCAGCCGCTCCTGAGGAGGTAGAAACAAGCCCGAAGCGGCCCTGGCCTCGCAAGAGGCTGCACAGCCGCCCGCGCATCCCACACTCCACCCCCCACCACACACACACACACACACACACAAACACACACACACACCCGGCCCCGCTCCGCCTTTCCCAACCGCCGCCACAGGTCGCGGCCGAAGGAAAGGTGAAGTCGCGAACTAACGCTTTTCAAGCATCCCGCACTTCAGCATTTCTTCATCCCCAGTGACGGGCTGTAAGAGATCAGACACCGGAACGCACCTAAGGGATCGTCAAACGAGACCCCGCGTTCTTCTGATGCAAACTTTGGCAGGGTCACTGCAATGGAAGGGCATGTTTCTTCAACTGCCAACTTCCACCACAGCCGAGTTTCAGAGCCGCCTCCGCGCAGTTTCCCCGCGCAAAGCGCCCGAGGAACAACTCCCGCAGCTCCGTCCCGAGCAGCCGCCGGGGCCGCGCGGACAGCGGAGCCACGGGGCCACAGAGCGGCGGCAGTGATGTCAGCGCGGCGCTCGGCCCCTGCGGGCTCTGCGCGCACAGCGGCACGAGGCCCCGGCATCCAGCACGGCCAGCGCCGAGGAACAGACTACGAGCGTCTCCCAGGCGTCACCCTGGGCGTGACAGAACTTGGAACAACAGACATCCCAGCGCGAAGGTCCGTCCTGTTTCGGCTCACCAAGGGAAAAAACAAAAAAGAGGGTCAGGCCGCGGCCAGCGCGAACTTCACCCGACAGCCGCCGTCCTCAGACACGGCGACGCGCGTGGTAACGACCGCAGAAGCGAATTTGGTACAGAGATGTACCCCGCGAGAGCCACGGAGCTCCGGGCACCGGTGCCACACGGAGTCCGGGGCACCCGGCGCTCTCCCCGCGGCGTTACGGCCCCGCCGAGCTGCGGTGCGCGGTGATCGCGGGGACACTCGAAGCAACAGTTTGGGTCCGGGCCGCTCCGGGCAGAGCGCGCCGCTACTGCTGCTGTTGCTGCTAGTGTTGCCGCCGCCCCTCAACTAGTGCCACGAGGTGAAACTTTCAGCGCCACTAAGAATAACGGAGGAAACTCGGAACTGAAAAGAAGAGACGGCGCGGAAAGCGCCGACCGCCCAGCTGCGGGAGAGAGAAGTTGGAAGGCGGCCGCGCTGCCCCCACCGCCGCCCCGCCGCCGTCCCCCCGCCCGCCCCGCGCGGACCCCTCAGCCCCCTCGGGCGGAGCAGAGCCGCGCGGCGCTCACCTGGCGTTGGTGCAGTCGTTGTACAAAGTTTCGAAGTCCTTCCTGGTGATGAGCTTGCAGCGGTTGACGCCGGGCTGGATGGCCCCCAGCCCACGCAGGATGCGGACCTGCTCCACCGTGCAGACCACGGGCGATATATCCAGCCGCTTCAGCTTGGTGTACACCGTGTGCAGCCCTCCCACCAGGTGCTTGAGGAAGAGGTCGAAGACCTGCGGCAGGCAGATCAGCTCTTGCCCCTCCACGAGGAACGAGGCCACCTTCACCCCGTGCAGGTCGACCATCTTACACTCGTTGCCGCCGCCGCCGCCGCCCGCGCCGGTCCCGCCGCCGCCGCCCGCGGAGAGGAAACTGTTGACGAGGCTGTTGGTGAGGCGCGGGGACTCCGCGGGGCTGGAGTACAGCGGGTCCGCCCGGAACAAGCCGGCCGAGCCCCCCGCGCCGCCGCCGCTGGAAGTTGCGGCGATGACGGGCGGCGCGGAGACAGCCATGGCCAGCCCGGCTCCCGCAGCCCCGCGCACTCTCGCCGCGCTGTTTGCGGTACTACTAAAAACAGCGCCGCGCGCCCGCCCTCCCACACGCAGCGCCCGCCGCCGCCGCCAGCCGCGCTCCCAGACCCCTCCCCAGCGCCGCCGGGGGGAAGAGTGACGGCGCCCTCCAGCCAATGAACCCCACCCGCCTTCGGGCCGAGAGCGGCCATTGGCTGCCGGGCGAGGGGGGCGGGGCGGTCCCGCGCCGGCCGCAGCACCTGGGCCGCGGGGTGTGAGGCGCGGGGTGGCGCTGCCGGCGGGAGGCGGGGCGGCGGGCAGCGCCGTGAGGGGAGTGCGGGGGTCGCGTCCCGCTGCCGGGTGTGCGGGAGCTTCCTCGCTGTCCTCCGTAGGTCAGAAAGTCTCGTGAAGTCTTAGGGAAGTTCCGAGAATCCGGTGCAGCGTGGATTGCGTTTCAGGTGCAGTAGTACCGGGCTCCTCCTCGCGCCTGGGGCAGCACGTGCGGCGCTCAGCCTGCGCAGCCGCGGCCTGGAGCCGAGCGGGCCCCGTTACCGCCGGAGAGGTCGTGTGGTGCGACGAGCACCCGCTCGTCCTTTCTGTGGACATCCCGATTTCCTGTTCATTTGCACTTTTTTTTTTAATCTTCTGTAAGCTAATTACTCTGCAAACTTATCCCGTTCTTTTTTTTGTTTGTTTGTTTCCTCTACAGCATCCAGTAAGCAAAGCGAACAGGTGACTACCACCAAAACATGTGTCATGGAATCACAGAATCATAGAATGGCCTGGGTTGAAAAGAACCGTGATGACCATTGAGTTTCAACCCCCCTGCCACAGACCACTACCACTAGACCAGGCTGCCCTGAGCCACATCCAGCCTGGATGCCATTGGAGCTTTTCCAATACTTCCCTGGTTGCGCTTCCCGTATGAGCCATCTTTTTGTTAAGCTCGCTGAGCTAGCCACTTTTTCTGTACAATCTGACATTTTTGCTTTATGAGAAATCCCTTTTGAGATAAGGAGAGATGACTGTATGGTAACTAAGTTGGTGTATTTGTTAATTCTCTTTGGCACAGGGGCTATCTACTTAGCAAGAAGTTTCATGCAGTTGAGCGTTGAACTCATCTTGAGATTTTTATGTGGTAGAATCGATACAAATACTAAATAGCCGACTTCAAATATGAAGTTTTGGGGGTTAATTTACAGGACATAATTGCTATTAGGAGATTTAATAAATCAGATTGAAGAATTTCTCATTGGCTTTGCCCTTTTAAAGACTTTTTTTTTTTTTTTTACTTCGAGATTAATGTGACAATCAAATTCCACCGTGAGAATTCTTTTTCCTTTTTGACTTTAATGTCCTCCATAATCTAAACATATTTCTAAATAAGACTGAATTTTTGCAAGGCCAGAGGAAGCCTCGCGCATCAGCACCCTGCAAGTTGGACTGGTGTGAAGCAATATAAAATCATAAAGGCTGTAGTAAAAACAGTACCCTTGAGAGGTGACTATCCATGGAGAGCAGAACTGCTCTTAAACTAAGGAAATGCTCAAGGTTTGAGAATTAATACCAGGCAGCTGCCCAGTTCAGCCATGCATATAGAAATAAACAATATCAATGAATATTTTTATTTGCCTGTAATTTTATTACTGACAAGGCAAAGCTACCAAAGCCTTACAATCATGCAGTTATATCTTGTCATTTATAAAGTATCCAGATGGTTTGTTTGAATAGAGTCCAGCAGGATGCAATTTGAATGTAAGTCTCCCTATAGCTTAAACAAGCATTTTAGAACACTTATCTGAAATTTAAGTTTCAATATTGTTAATTTTAGACTGGCATGCAAAATAGATTTTTTTAACACTGTCAGTCATTGAGATATTACTGCATTGTATACTAGTGGCATGTAAAAACTGGCCATGTACCTATGGCAAAATATCAAACAAAGATTCAGTTTGCTTGTTTTCACTTTAATGATCACTATGAATGCCTGGTTGGTGTGAAATGTGAAAGAGGTCTTTTCTGGTGCTACAGAATAGAGGAAAGCCCTGTTCATTTTGGTTAGGGCCAGTCAACAGCTTTCAACCTGCTTACAGACAGCTGGCATGAGTGTGCCTGCTGGCTCACGGGGATCCTACAGGGAAAATGAGGGGTGACACAACTGGCTAGGAGGGGACAGTGATAAAAAAAAATAAAGGCAGCTTGAAAAGGAAACTAATAAGGAATTAATAAATAATAATTCTGTTTCTAGAAAACTGGAAAGATCTGTCATGAAGTTTGTGTTGTGCCTCAGTTTACTGCAGTTAAACATGAGGCAGGTTAATTAAAAAAAGAATTCTGAAGATATAGTTACATGAAGATGCATGGTGAATTTCTTACTATCTACTATCTTCTTACAATCTTACTATCTTCTTACTATCCACCTTTTTCTAAATGCTCGAGCGCTCAGTACTTGCGTTCAGTTTGCTCTGACATTTCAAGAAAGTTTTGCTGTTAGAAGTGTGGATTAAAACTTCTCATCTAAACATCACGGATTTTAAGTAAAACGGATGAATCTAAATGTCTAAGTATCAATAGAGGAATGATCCCTTCTCTTCTTTAATCAAATGTATTGTATTAATGTGTGCATAATGCAAAATCAATAAATAATGAATTACCACTGATTGTAATTGAATGTTTTCATAATTTTATTGTCAGCCATGATAAATAATCAGTACATTTATACTGCATTAAATTAATTAGTGTGTCATTTCTATTACATACATCAGCAGTGAAGTAATGCAGTGACATCTGTTTCTAATGTTTAAAAGATGTGATATTCCTTATTAAGTAAAAGGAAGAGTTATTAGAGGTATTTCCTGTGATTGGCAGTTTTACTGGTAGATTGAAATAAAGGAACATGCAGTTCTGGCAAATGCTGCAGTTCAACCCTCTAATGGTGGAGAGTAACAATGAGTGGGGTGCATTTTCTTTATTCAGGCTTTTAGAAAATCCTGCCCATCTTGTTACAGGAAGTAAGAGTGGGTCTTCTCTCCCTAATACAGGCAGGGTAGATTCTAACATCCAGTAATTAACACCTTGCAGAATAATCACACATCCACATTCATTTCTAAATCAGTCCACTTTGTTTCAGCAGTGACATTCTTACTGAGGCTTTTGGGTCTGCATCTTTGCTGGGAAATTGTACTAATTTGGCCTATCTTGGTAGTTTACTACTCATGCTGATGTACATTGCCTGCAAAGGAAAGAGAAAATGGGGTGGAAACAAGAGAATTGAAAAATGAAAGACTAGAATAAGAGAAACAGAGTAAATGGAAAGGTACATGTGGAAGATGAATATGAATCACACTGCGTCATGGTGTGATTCAGAACAACTATAATCAGTTGGTTAATCATCTGGAAGCAGGGTGATGTGAAGCAAAATACACTAAGAAACAACTATGGACTACAGCGTAAGTCTGGGACTCTTAACTCTGTCTTTTCCAAAACACTTTATGGATATTCTCAGTGTTTCTGTACCATTGCTTCATCTTTGAAAAGAACAAACAGAAAGCCTAATGTTAGGGCTTGTCTTGCCCTTTGTTTTTCATCCATAAGACCACTTCTAATTCTTCATACTATTAATGTACATAATAATATTTAAGGGTAATTGAAACAATTCAAAATTATTTTCAATGCAAGTCTCACAAATGGCGTTCAACAGGAGACTCAGGAGCACCTAATCAGAAATCACTGACTACCTTCTGATATTACCTAGTAGGACCTTTGGGAAAGCAGTCTAGAGCAACCATGTGCAAACAGGAATTTGCCCAAGGGTTGCTGTATATACAGTAAGCTCTAGTCTTGCTATGGACGGCCTTTCTGGGCATGACTGACATCAGGCTAGCTCACTGTATGTATGTTTAATACTCGGAATGCTCTAACACGGTGTTCCAGCGGTGTGTGAGCCTGAATCTGTAGGCTTGCTCAGCAGTAGTTGAGTAGTTGATTGTCTGCTCTTCAGATAACCCGCAACAGAGTTTTTGAGGCAACTGCTCCAGGTCACAGTCTGCGCTGAACTCAGCAGTTCAAGCTGTACTTGACACATGAAGGATTTGACCATTTACTGTAGGAACCTGAGAAAATTGAAGGACAAAGATACTTGATCAAGCGAGGTCCTATCTACTCTTTTTATTCATTACAATATTACCTGACTTTTACAACTGAAGAGATGTGCCCTTTTTGCTTAGTTAGTTGCTTCTTGTCTAAGTGATGTGTAAATGCTGCTTTCCAGGAAAGCAAGCCATATGTTTGTTGTGGAAAAATGGGAGTAGTGCTTTAAAATCATTCCACTGAAATGAATAGAAGATATAGTTGTTGCCAATGACTTGCTACTTCAATCTGGGTTTTGATTCTGATTTAGGATAGAAGACAGTAAAATGGCAAAGCCAGGACCTTTAATATAATAAAACTGTATTACATCAGGTACAATCATAATAAAGTTCAATATTGTTTGTATTTTCTCCAGGAAGAAAAATTAATGCCATTAGACGTATACCGCAGTTAAAACACACTTTATAACAAACTATGAACACAATCATATGTACTTGAGCATTCATTACACCTGAATGCTCGTTAATGTCCCCAGAAGAATAAGATTAACCTCATCTCTCACTCTTTATGCTCACAGGTCAGCTAAAGAAAGAAGTGTTTCTGCAGTCTTTTAAAGCATCTCAACCCTAATCTGAAGGCACCACCATCTAGTGGGATAAGAAGGTATTTGATTTTTCTTTACATTTTTTGCATTATTAAACACGGACATTGGATTCTGCTTAAGCAACAATACAGAGGTTTTTTGTTGTTTATTTAAACATGTAAGGCTCATGTGGACTTTTCATTAATTCTCCTATCTTCTGCCTAACAGCAAAGTATTTTCCAATAAAAACCTTAAGAACTGTTCCCATGAAAATGGGTTTTCATAAACATGATTTTATCAATGAGAAAATAACTTATGTTTAGCCAGACTCAATCAGAAGTGTAATTGATTTATTGAATAAATATTTTTAGTGTTTTATTGAATCTACTTTGTGGAAATCCAATTGGAAGAATTATTAATAATGTGAAGGTAATTATCTCAACCTCATCTTAGTAAAGATACGTAGTTGCAGTTTTCTATGCAGCCATTAAATACACAGCAGTGGTTCTAAGTATACTCTGACCATTAAGTCCCATCAAGAACAAATTTCAAAAGTGAAATGCAAAGCATCCATTTTATCTTTGCTCTAAGAGTGACCATTTACGGTACTTTGCCTGTGCTGATATATGGACTGCTACCTGACTTCATTTGGTTTTCTTTTTATGCGCTTAACAACTGGAAAGGATAATGACAGGGATTTTTTGTGGGGGAGGGCAAAACATAGAGATGAGCAGCGTGTGTTCATTTGTTTATTTTTTCCCAGGGAGTGCATGCATCTGCAGCTGTTATCCTAAGATGCCTCCTTGTGTTCAGGTCTCATTGATCTTGTTACAGCATTTCACACATACAGAGATAATTGACTTACATCACTTGAGACTACATATCTTTTACTAGCATGAGAAGAAACATTAATAAGTTATTGTGTTTAAAAATTCTGTAGATATTTCAATATTTTTGTTTAAAATGTTAATGAAGTCACAAAGGTTTAAATCACTTCACAACATAGATATTATCTGGGTATCCAAAATTTGGGCCTGCTTCTGTTTCAAGGAATTTAAATGTATTTTTTCCACTGATACTTCTTGGCTTTCTTCTCCATAATTAATAGAACTCTTGTTGATAGAAATTGGCATCTGTGTGTGTTCTGCTTTGTACCAAATTTTAGTTTGCTATCTTTAAAAACACAACATTTCTTCTGGTAGCGTCAATCTGTGTTGCCAGTTCTTACTAAATCAAATTGAAGTTTCGAGTAGAAGTCAGTGGAACTTGTCTGGACTAATTGTGTTGGTAAATGCCAGTTTTACCCTTTGGTCACTAAAACACAAGCATGAGAAGGTTAGAAACATTTCATTTAGAATGCAAATTAACAGCATTATAAATACTTCCATTTAGATTACTGAATACCATCTGTGGTTGATAAAGTCCAGAATGTTGTAGCTTCTGGTTCTTCTTTAGCAAAAATGTTTAATGCTTTTTTAGAAGGCAGTCTAAGATGTAAAAAGCAAACGTCTAAATTAAGGCCAGTAATCTGTAGGCCTTGCAACCCCTGAGTAGCAAGTAAGTATAACCATTTAAAATCCTGTATCTGGTTAAGCAGTCCAGACTCAGGTAGAACATTACTGTTCAGAATGTTCTAAGAGAAATTTTGTGTGCCATTGCTCAGTATCAGTGTACGAGTTTTTCTGTAAACATGCATGAATGTATGCAGTACTTCTTAATTTGACTTCTTTTGAAACATCTTTCCACCTTTTAAAAAGATTACAATAGCTTCCATGAAAATTTCATACTGAAAAAAGCAAATGAAAAACCATAAGCACTAAAGCACAAAATAGAAAAGAATTGCTCTGACATGTGAAATGTGTTAAAATTCTTCTTTGAATCAGTCATTTAGACATACAAAGATAATGATGATGATTATGATGACAATAATTATAATCAACTGAAATTTAAATTCATCCATTTTCTTCTATGCAAATACCAATTATATTTCTTTTCTTTAAAATGAATGTGACCATTTTAAGTAGTTATTCTAGCAAATCTTCCTAATAATCTGCCTCAACATTTACAACTGCACAGCGTTCTTCTGAAGTGGGGGAAAAATTCTGGCTCTTCCAGCTTAACTGATGGGTCAATAAGTGAGTCTATATAAGCTATATAGAATTAATATTCATACAGTGCCTTCAGAATCTGAAGAAATATGCTCTGTTCTTTCCTTTTATTTACTTAGTCGAACAGAGGAGGCAGTGTCACTCAGAAGGTGCTAAGTAGGTACAAAAGCAGGGAGTGAACACCATGTTCTCCTTAGTTCTGCTTTAGAGTTTCTGAGTCATTGCAGGTGCATAGCAGAATTAAAGAATTAGAATGGCTGAAAGTCTTCCTTCCCTTAGAGAGCCTGTGATGGAAAATTGCTCTGAGAGGTGCAGTTGTATTTCTAGAAATAGTCAGAAGTTGGGCAACAATTGGAAATTCTGCTGTTGTGGAAATCACCTTATCAAAGGGCTTTTACATTAATGAAGGATGATGTAACTTTCTAGGACTGACAAACATCAAGCTTGGATCTTGTCTCCAAAAAGATGATGCTAAGACTAACAGGATAAAAATGGCTTCTAATGAGTGCAACTTTATGTGATTTGTTAACCTCCACCCTGTTTTTTTACTTAAAGTACAACCAGGTTTGACCACCTATTGTTCTAGTTTTACACATCATCACTCTGTTTGTAGGAATGCCTGAACTAGATAACATGCTTGTCATGGCCATGGTGTTGAAATGTGGGTTTCAAATCATAGAATCATAGAATCATTGCAGTATATTCTGAAGAGAAACTAAAACACAAACATCATATAAAAATCACTAAATACTTTAATATTGCTGACCTACAAAATGTTTACAGTATAAACATTCTTTTCCTAGACATGTATAGCTTAGTTAAAGTTTCAGAAGTGCAGTGTGGATGTCTTACTCTCTGCACAAAAAAGCTAGCGGTAATGTGGAGTGTGTACTGTGTCTGGATTAATAGATGAAAAATAGATGTTAAATCATAAGTGTCCTTTCTGAATTCTCAAAAGCATTGTTACACAGAGTCTGGCACCAGCTAACAATCTGAAAGAAAAACAAGTACTTTTCTCCTTTCTGTGAGACAAGCTGCGTCTAATTCAATTTAAGATTTCATTAAAATCTCATTGAACCAAAATAGCTACTCTTTGGTTCTGAAATCCTAACCAGGATCTTTTAAATTAAAAAACAAAAAAACTCTTTTGATTGTGATGTTGAGAGAGGAATGCTTAATAAGGAAGTATTTCCTGTATGTGGCTTTAGAAAATGTACTTAACTGAAAATAAGAAGTGATCACACATATTCCCATTTCTTACAAGCAGGACTGACAGCTGTAGAAGCTCATAGCTTTCTTTCTAGTCACAGTCCGTTAAATAGTAAAAAGAAAATCTCCCCAAATCGCCTTCCTACAATTGACAGCTATTTTCTCATGTTCTTTCAGAGGAAAATAGAGTAAGAGGGTCTGGCAGCTCCTCTTGGCCCTCTGTACCCACAGGTACGCTCATAAGTTTTCACCACTGCAGCTGTAAAGTCTGAACTAAATCTCTGCTCTTGCTGTGGAGCAATAAGTGCTGCACCAGCAGACGCAACGTGTCTCAACTAAGGAAAATTCAACCTCAGACACAGACTTATAAAGACTTATAAAAGGGAACATTACGTTTGCTTCATTACATTTATTCATCTGTTTCCATCATTTCATAGTTGATACAGCTAATTCAGTTTTTTAACTTCCTGATATAAATGATAGTTCCCTGTTACGCATTCCTAACTTGTAGGTGTCTCCTGGATATAGTTTCGTGTTTGAGTCCTTAGCAATAAGTATGTCTTCACAGGAATCCAAGCCTGCAAGAACTCATTTCATCTGAGACCTTTATAGTCTTTTGTTTATGGTTTCTCTGGTGAAGTCTAGGTAAAAATACTGCATATGAGACACATCAATTCACTTAGCTTTATGGACTACTTTAAGCCCTTTAATTATATGGTAATATTTATGGCAAGTTTCCGAAGGGAGCTTTTTCAGTTTCAGAACTTAAAGTCTTGGTCTGTCTTTTTTTTTTTCTTTTCAGCCATGTGTCATTTATGATTTTTGAGAGTGGAGAAGACTACTGTTTATTACAAAAAAACAGTCAAAGATGTTTTACTTTTACATTCTCCTCAAATGAGGCATGAGAGCCTTGCACTCTCCAGGTTGTTGGTCCTTTTTGGTGGTGGTTTTATTTTTGTTGTTTGCATGATATGCCATATCTCCCAGACCAACTACTGTTTTCTTTGGTATTTGTGCATGTTTTTAAGGATGTATATACAGTGAGATAATTATTCCTATCTGTACACATCATGATTTTTTTAATCAGTTAGCAGACATCATGAAGCTTCAAGGCTTCAAACTCATGTCAATGAAGGAAAGAATACCATGCCCTAACTGGCCACAAGTCTAAAGAAGTTAATAAAAGAAATGTAATAAATAAATAAAAGGAATATTTCCAGACAAAAGAGATTAGTTTTTCATATCAATACAATCCCCAGATGTGCTGGAAAAGATACATTTTTCCTAAACTCTGATAACATACGTCTGAAAATCTCTTACTATGCAATAAAAACTGCTTCAAGTAATATTGCAAACAAAATAAGGCTGTAACTGACTACTACTAGACACGCACATTTGCTAATTTTGATTTATTGCACTACTTTATATACTCTTTGTAGGGCTATATATCCAATCAGTTTACTTTTGTCTGGTGCTTACTGGCAATTTGTGACATTTGCTTGACCAAGACTTCAGAAGCTGGAATATACAGACAATGGAGTTGCTAGTGCAGAAAGCACCAAACTCTGCTTTTTGTAACATTGTGTTTTATAATTGCATAATTTCAGTCATTCTCAATTTATATTGATGTTATCGATACCAAATTTTGTTCTGACTCGTTTTCAGTAGATGAGAAGAAACAGAGGGCATTGGCTCTTAAAGGAATGTTTTAAAAACACCATTACCTTTTGAACATTTAAAGAAGCTGTAAAAATATACTTGTTATGTATACAAAATGAATATATTCTACTAGAGTTTATAGTTTATTTCCTTACTAACATAGATAAGGTTCAACTGTGTATGCTTGAACACATTCTGACTTGTTTGCTTTTTCTTATAATTTATCCAGTGTATTGGTTTTAAATGTACAGATGGAAACAAAATGTACAGAAGGTATATAAGTGAATGAGTAAAGGGAAAACTCACCAACGGTGGTGCCTTGACTGAAGCAGCTGAGGCAGTCCTCCCTGGTGAGCGATCTCCAAGAGATACTGCTCCAGTGGGAGTCAGCCCTTAAATGAGGTCTCAGAGGGGATGGAGTCAAGCTCCACCCCTTCCGGGAGCACAGCTACATCACTCTCACCTGTGCTCCCACAGCTGACCCCATACTTGCCTCAGCTGATTAATCAGAGGTTCAGGCTGTGATTACCAATCTCCCATACACTCCACCCCTTCACAGCGTGAACCAATGATTAGGTGAGTTTTCCCTTATCACAGAGACCCAACGCGACGCTGATACAATTTCCCGTCGCACCGAATGCTGATGTTATTCAAATGATGATTGGATGGGTATTCACGATCTTCCGTGGGCCAGTGCTTGATAGATGTTACTGGAGACAAGCCATCTCGAGGTGCAGGTCCATTTGCGTTTCATCAGTCCACACAAATTGTTCTCTGATGGTCCTAGAGGCTCAGAATCTTAGGGAGAGTAATACAGATGTTTCAAGGGTACCAGGAGAGGAAGGTCTGCCCTCCAGGGCAAGATACAGGCCGTATTCTTGTCTTGGGTCAATACTTCTGCTCGCACCGGATTATGTCCCGGCCTCTGATACCATACCCTCTGGCCAGATATCTGTGGCTGTATAACTATATCTGGCACCAGAGGAGGAGTCCTGATCTGCCATAGGGACATGATGGGTGTCCCTTTAGCAATAAAGACCGGAGTATTGACCACGATGTCAGTAGGCCATGTACCTATCACCGAGGGGGTAACTGAACCTCCCACCTCCAATAGTCTCCCCCAAGGTGCAAGTAGGCCACACCACTTGGGTCCTACTTGCACCTTCCAGGGCCAATTTATCTTATGGATTCCTGGTTTTAGATTCTCAGGGGCAGGGAGCAGAAGATTATTGTCATTACCAACCTGCGGTTTTACCTCATTATCAGCACCTGTAATTTGAATCCTAAGAGGGGAGGCCCATATAGTGTGTAACATTTTCAGAGCACTGGGTCTGCCATCCCGAGGTCTTTCGTTCAAGTCCCGCAGGGTTTCGTATAATCTTTTTGTCCACCCCTGCAGGGACTGGGAGTCTGTCTTCAGGGCAGCCTTAAGAATACCATTGTAGCGTTCAATAAGGCCTGCCCCTGTTGGATTATATGGCAGATGGAATCGCCATTCAATGTTGTTCTCTTCTGCCCAGCGCTGTATCATCGCTCCAGTAAAGTGAGTCCCTTGGTCGCTCTCGATGACTTGAGGTGTCCCATATGCAGACATCAGTTTAGTGAGTGCCTTAATTGTATATGCTTGATTTGCCTTTGGTACGGGATAGGCTTGCAGCAGTCCACTTACAGTATCAACGCAGGTCAGGGCATATCTCGCCCCCTCAGACCGAGGGAGGGGCCCAATGTAATCAACCTGCCATCTCTGAAGAGGACTATATCCTCTAGCAATGTGGGATGTTGTTTCAGGCAACGGTCTTGGTCTCATCTTCGAGCAAGCGTCACAGTCCTGACATGCTTGGACGATATCAGATAGCTGTACAGGCAGCCCCCATGCTTTAGCAGCTGCCCACATTATCTTTTGTCCAGCATGCCGTAGCTTCTGATGTAACCATCGGGCAATATTTTCGGATTGTGAATTCCCAATCCATCGAACTCGGGCCAGTGTGTCCGCTTCATCGTTTCCTGGTGACTGCAGGGGTTGATGACCAGAGACATGGTCCAGACACATACCGTCCTGTGTTTGACTGTATTCCAAATGTCTACCCACATGTCTTTCCCCCAGATCGGTCGGGCGTGGATAGTCCATTCCTGGGTAGCCCACTGCGTAATCCACAGAGTAAGCCCCCGGTACACGGCCCAGCTATCCGTACAGATGTTCAGGATGCCATCACCAGGTTCTTTAGTTATAACCATCCACACGGCTCGTAATTCTGCCCATTGGCTGCTCTGACCATCCCCCTCATCAAACCAGATTGTCTCAGTAGAGGGATGGTATGCTATAGCTCGCCACTTGCTCGGGTTGCCTCTGCTGGACCCATCCGTATACCAGGCATCTTCAGGAATAGGATATCTTCCTTCCTGAACAGGGCTCTTCTCTGGTGGAGCGACCATTGGTTCTTTCGGCGTATCACTGCGATATGTCACTGGGCCTAAGATCTTCTGTAATTCCTCCTTGAGTGGAGACGAAGACAGGCTGCTTCTTTGACTTAGATAGGCGACCCATCGTGCTACCGTCTGTGCTTGGGCCACCCCTGTCTTAGGAAGGTGAGTTAGATCTCTTACCCACCCCTGGATCGGTAATGTAGTTTTAACTATAACCTCTGCTGTTTGCGTTATTGGCTCTACCGCTTGTAACGCTGAATAGGCAGCCAATAACTGTTTTTCAATCATGCTGTATCTTTCTTCTGCTCCGTGCCAAACCTGAGACCAGAATCCAATGGGGGTTCGAACAGAACTCTGGCGTTGCCACAGGCCCCAGCCAAAACCATCCTGGGTAACATGAACGTCTAGTTCAGCTGGGAGGGTCGGATCAAATATACCCAATGCCTGGGCTTGTTTAACTGCCAGCTTTGCCTGTTGGAAAGCATCTTGTTCTACCTTCCCCCAGTTCCACGATTGACCCTTCTTGGTAAGCTTATACAATGGCCTCAACAACTGAGCTAAGTGAGGTATAAAGGAGCGCCAATACCCTAATATACCTAAGAACTCTTGTAGCTGTTTTGATGTTGTAGGGACTGGGAACGCTTGGACTTTATCCACTACTGCACTGGGTAGTACTTTGGTTTTTCCGGACCAAATTACTCCCAGGAATTTTACAGATAGCCCCGGACCTTGCACCTTCTGTGGGTTTATAGCCCACCCTCTCTTTTGCAGATAAGCTATCAATAAATCTGCTGCTTGTCTCACCGCCTCTAATGAATCGGATGTTAACAGGAGGTCATCAATATAATGATATAAATTTACATTATGTGGCTTCTGCCACTTAGCCAGATCACGCGCCACCAAATTATGACAAAAAGTAGGTGAATGCACGTACCCTTGCGGCAGAACCTGAAAAGTCCACTGCCTGCCTTCCCATGTGAATGCAAACTGGTCTTGTGATTCTTCACTAATCGGAATACTGAAGAATGCATTCGCTAGGTCTAGGACACAGTGATACGTTTTAATTTCTCTACTTAGTGTGTCCATTAGGGAGGCAATATTGGGTACGGCTGCATGAACGGGCGGTGTGACCTTGTTTAATTCCCTGTAATCCACTGTCATCCTCCATGTTCCATCCGATTTTCGCACTGGCCATATTGGGGAGTTGTACGGGCTATGTGCAGGCCTTATAATACCCACTCTTTCTAATTCCTGCACTGTTTTTGTTATTTCATCCTGCCCACCTGGGAGTCTGTACTGTTTTACATTAGTAATCCGACGTGGCTTGGGCAGACAAATAGGCTCATGTTTTGCATGGCCTCTCAATATTGTCTGAATTGCCCGGATACTAATGCATCTCTGCCGCAACCGGAACTCTCCCACTGTTGTGTGGAGAGCCAGACCCCACAAGATATCAATTCCCAATATGTACTCCGGAATTGGAGCAATAGATACCTTGTACTCCCGTGGTGGGAGGCGCCCGACCCCCAATTTTACCCAAGTTTGGGTGACTGGAACGGTCTGTCCCCCAAAGCCTCCAATCATTACTTTGTTCCCTCTGAATTTTGTTGGGTCTCCATATATTATAGATGTTTCCGCCCCAGTATCAACGAGGGCCATAACCTTCTGCACATTTTCTCGGGACCAATATATTGTCAATTCCACATAGGGCCTCCGGTCCCGTCTAGAGGCCCTAGGGTGACTGACGTCCCTCATCACGCCATAAACTGGGCCAGATTCAAGTCTTTTACCTCTGATGCCTCTGGTACTGTGACCCGAGGCACCTGAGGTGGCCTCTTTTTCCTATTTGGCACGATAAAGTCTTCTAGATTCCAAACTGTTGTTGGTCGTCGTTCTATAAGCCTTATCCCCGGTCTTTTGGGGCGGTTTTGAAATTTTTGTTCATCCTTCAGCTGTTTCCACAACTGAAGCAGAACGTGATTGGGCTGCCCATCAATTTTGGCAAATTGAACACCTGCTCGGAGTAGATCATTAAACATTTGTTTTCGGGACACCCTAATGGGTCCCGCCCGAGGGGTTCGTGGAGCCGATCTCCTGGCTCGGGCTATTGGAAAAACTTCAGAATCTTCAATTACTCTAATATTGCGCTTGGTTCTCAGGCGCTCCGTTTCCCCCAGGTCCGCTACCAATAGGGCAGCATGCTGGACTGCTGCCTCTGCGGCCACTAAAGGATTCAATATAGAAACCAATGTTCCATACATATGTGAGGGAGCCTGTTGTAAGATTAGGTCCCTCATTCCCGCGGAAAACTTCACCATGTCCGGACTAACAGATACATCTTCATAGACAGCCTCTCGCATGCCTAGTTCCCGGATATAATTTTGTAGGTCTTCCATAGAAGACCACATTCCTGTATGTATTGGCATGTCTGTTTTATTTGACCATACCATACGGCAGGCAGCCATTATCCAATCTACGATTGAATGATTCTCTTCAGGGAACTGGGACCCTGAGTACAATCTCTGCCTCAGGGCAGGATGGACTGTTATTGTTGCTAGCTTAGATACCTCGGAGCCGTTAACTATTACACTTTCTGCTCCCGAGTCCCATAATCGTAGTAGCCAGGCTGGGACACTTTCCCTCGGTCTTTGCCTGAAGCGCTGTACTAGATCCATAAGTTCGGTGGGTGTGTATGGACGTGCTGTTACGTGTAAATAGGAGTCAGCAGGGGTCCATTGATCAGGAGGCACCCCTGCTGGTCGCTCCTGGACTTTTTTTGTTTTTTGAGTTACCATAGGACGGACTTCTAATAAGTCCGTCTTAAGTGGCTCTTCTAGGTCAGATTTAGTGACCTTAGTTTGATCCGATGTTTCAGGATCCTTACTATCATTCATTGTAATATATCTAATTTGGGGGGTGTTTGAAAAAAATGATGAATTTTTCCCCGTTAATAGATTAATTTCGCCCTCCAATTTTTCAATGCGGGCTTTTAATAATTGATTTTCATGTTCAATCTTATCTGATTTAACCTCTGCCTGATTTAAAGCATTCAATAAAGGCCAAGCAGCCATGGATGCAGCCATTTGCCTTTCTTTGGTTGTCAAAATATCTTTTTGCAACCCCTGAAAGTATTCAGTTAGATGGTAAGGGGACATATTGCCCGTTACCCGTAAGGGCCCCCATTGTTCGATAATCGTCGCTAATTGAAAATATGGGGACGCCTCAAACCCTGGTATTTGTCCAGGGAGGATTTTCCCTAAGGGGGTGATCTTCTCCCCCTTGAACCAACTAAACACATTCCATAGGAAAGACATTTTTTTTTTTTCCGATATTTGCAGGCTCCTGCCTGGCTCGCCAAATGTATTGGTTTTAAATGTACAGATGGAAACAAAATGTACAGAAGGTATATAAGTGAATGAGTAAAGGGAAAACTCACCAACGGTGGTGCCTTGACTGAAGCAGCTGAGGCAGTCCTCCCTGGTGAGCGATCTCCAAGAGATACTGCTCCAGTGGGAGTCAGCCCTTAAATGAGGTCTCAGAGGGGATGGAGTCAAGCTCCACCCCTTCCGGGAGCACAGCTACATCACTCTCACCTGTGCTCCCACAGCTGACCCCATACTTGCCTCAGCTGATTAATCAGAGGTTCAGGCTGTGATTACCAATCTCCCATACAATCCAGCATTATTACAGAACCATAGAATTGTTAATCGTTCTTGTAGAAGAATGGCTTACCTTCCACCACTTGCTGGGGATTCTACTCAAGTTTATCCACTGACAGGTAGTCTCTGTTAGTTTAATCCTCTTCTGGAGGTTTATCACAAACTTTCTTGCTTTGCTGATTTTCTCCAGCTTCCCTTCAAGACTCTTCCTAGCTCTCTCCTGTATTCTTTTTCAAGCTGACCACAAGCGAAAGTGGTCTCATATTGAAGGAACTAAAATTTCCTAGCTTTGATTTCAGTAGTGTTTTTTCTTTGATTTCAAGCACATATATGCTGAAGTGCCTGCGCTATTTCTGCAGGTCAAAAAATCTTCCAACCAACCTGTCTGATTCTCAATTGATTAGGGGATCGTTCCTATGAAGATACAATATTTTTCCAGTTTTGCTGGAGTCATTTCAAGTTGAT
Organism: Excalfactoria chinensis; assembly: GCF_039878825.1. Lineage (NCBI taxonomy): Eukaryota > Metazoa > Chordata > Aves > Galliformes > Phasianidae > Excalfactoria > Excalfactoria chinensis. Next base: position 77,691,020 of record NC_092828.1, on the reverse strand, counting down.
GATTTCTCTGTCTTACAACCTACACATTTGATGAAGAATACACAGAGTTTGGCAAATGAGAAATCTTTTTAAAGTGAGGGAAACAGAATTGCAACTCGTGCCTACATAAATCATTATGATTTATGTGGCTGTGGTTAGGCAGTTTCCTTGCATCTTTTGTGGTTCAACTGCCATGATGCTTAATCCTCATTAAAAATCCATAGTATTTCCAGAACACATTTTTAGCTTTTACATCAGTGTCTTTTCTACTGCTAGGCAGGAACTGACTGCTGTGCATTCCTGTACATGCAGTGCAAGTGTTCCACGCTTGACAGTTATCTTGACATCAGCACAGGAGAGCGTTTTCCCAGGTAGCTGAATTTGCCATTTTTGTGACCAGTCTTGAATCTGAGAGTTTTAATATCTTGAGGAATTATTTAATTTTTCATTTTTCAGAATGATGACACGATGATGATCAGTTGCATTTTCTTTTATTCATTTGAATAGGAAGAACCTGTAATCCATACACAGAATGGTTTGAAATAAAACAGTTAAAAAGTCATGTGGAAACTTCTGCCAGAAATACCACACCAGGGCAGTCTCAAGGGCCTCTCATATGCAGTAAATAAGATTCCACCACAATGGTGAGGTAAACTTCTGAAGAGGAACCCATTACCTGAAACATTGTTATAAACTCCTGGTGAGTTTTACTTTAAAATGTACCAAAAAATTGCAGTCTTTTGCTTAAGTATACTGACATTATTTCAGATTCAAAAATAGTTTACACTGTTCTGTCTGTATTTCAGAAGTATTAGCATTACATGTTTTTATCTGGAAAGGATATGCCTAAATGATACAAAAAACAAACAAACAAAACAAACCCTGCCCAACATACTAAAAGAGAAGATAAAGCAATAATTCACATGCTCTACCAAATGATTTTTGGTAGAGAGTTACAGAGAACTGACAGAAGTGGTCTAACTAAATAATAAGCTGAACTGACACCACATATTGCTTGTAAGGCACTAATATTACACTGTCAGGATGCAGTCAGGATACAGCCTGATTCTACTACCTGTTGTTCACTATGTCGCCAATTCCTAAAGGAAGATTCCCTCCACGTGTCTCTAAGAAACAAGTGATGAAAACTGCACCATTATCAGTCATCCTTAGTTCATCAGCCATTCCAAGCACAAAAGATTAACTTCTAGCAGAAAGAAAACCAACAAAAAATCCTGAACTTCTGAGCTATTGCAAACAATATCTCCTTCATCCTGCACATAGCAAAAATCAAATTCTCTTTTTCTGTCTCTTGGAGTGCTATCTTAGTAATGAAAGTGGCAGTTTCATCATTAGTTTCAGTGACCCTTAGTTTTAGAGTGCACATTTCATGTTTTGTTATTTTTTTTGTTGTTCAGTGTTTTGTTCACTGGTTTACCAAGATTACTGCATTAAAGCACTATTCATACATATGGGAATTAGGTATCTATGTGTGATTGAGAATTTGCAGTTGAGGGTCTAACTACACTTCTGTTAAATAAATGACAATATTCATATGACTTAACGGAGCTGCAGTCAGGCCCAGTGTGCCAACCAGTGTAGTATCTGTGCAGCAGGCACAACCTTACCAGACTATTACAAGAACAACAAAATACATCAGAGACTGTATAATAACTGCATTGATACACATAAATACTGTTTATTAAATTAAGATTATTAAACAAGCATCTACAATTTGAATTGCATCAGCTGTAGGACTTAAGGAGCAGAATCTGTATATAGAAATAATGAAATTTTTACTGTTTTTTCTCAGTGTTTATTATAGACCAGACCTACACTAGAAGAATTAAATAGAACAATATGAAGGAAACAGAAGTTTTGTCGTGCTTAAAAACATTCCAAATACGTTGCCGTTTGCTATATGAGTATATATATGTATATAAGTTCAGTCAAAGATGAACAATAATTTATATCATTTCAAGAAAAAGAACTTCCATGTTGATTACAAATTGCTATTACTGCTCTTGAATTATAAATTGCACTTCCTAAGGAAGTCTAGAGTGACAGAGTTCTCCTATCTGTCCTTCCATGGATTTGGAACAGTCATTTATCCAGTGTAGGGAACCTGACATCTGTAATGTGGATCAGAATAATGCAAGATCAGAACAGCCTCTTGCTGTGGAATGTAAAAAATAAAACCCAAATAGTGTGTTTTATGGGCATAATTGGGAGCCAATTGGAAACTGCTAAGAGACAGAAAGATTGATTCAGATATCAGTAACAAAGAATAAATGTGTATCAGAGTTTAAAAGAATTTTGTAAACAAATTTACTTTTGCAAGCATGCTTGAATGTAGAGTGTCTGTTTCCATAGTTAATGAACAGTTTAGTTTGTGCATGCTTGAGTGACTGACAGTTGCATAACAGCAAACTCTATATGACAACCATGCATAACTTCAGCAACACACAAACATTTTCTTGCTGCCTGAACTAATGAGCCATTTAGTTGGATAAATCAGGTTATTCAATAGATGTTTCAAGCAGCTAATAGGCCCGATCCTGCTGCTGATCCTTATTCAAACTGGTACTCAAGGAGAATTAAATTCTGTATCCACTGAGTGAATAATAAACTGAAGAATGAGATTTCACGCGTGAAGTCATTGCAGGATAAAGATACTACGTAATTTAGAAAGAAAAAATTCATCATAGTACAAAGTCTTTGCTGTTTGTTATTTTAGAGGAGATATTTGGTCCGAAAATACATCTTGAATCAACTACAAACTTGGCATTTCTAATACTGACCTCTCTTTATTTTTTATTTCTTATTTTTTTCCTATGTCCTTGGGCTTCACTGTTTCTATCTGGAAAGCAGAAACTCATAGGTTATGAGGTTACGAGGTTCTTGCTAAAAGTACTAAGTTTCAGAAAAGAATTTTAGCAAAGTTAGATGTAATCCACATAAACTTTAAAATAAGGAAGGTAGTTTTCACATGAAAATGTGAAAATCTGAAAGAAAAAAAAAAAAAAAAAAAAAAAAGCTATGTAGCAAAAATGTTGGTTTTTCTAAGTGAGATGTTTTACCTGAAAGAAGAGTCAGAGAAGTTGCTAACAGAAAACATAAAAAACTGCTGAACGTGGGATCTCAGACTGATCTTTGCATGCATCTTTCTGGACTGCTAGTACTAAAAATGCCTATGGATTATTTTCAGTAGATCAGATCACGAGTTATTTCACAGAAACAAACAAACAAGAAGTTTATATAATACAAATTATTAAAAACATAAATTTTGTGTGGTCAGCGTGCATTCCTGAATGCTTTTTGGCAGTTCTAATTGATGAGACCTAGTTTTATAAAATATAGGGAAATTTGCAATGAGCCCACAGGATGTGCAGTTTAATTATGTTGGTGTGCATTTCTATTTGTTTCTAATGTAGAGGATCTATTGGTAAAATGAATGCCCATTTTGTGGTCTGTTATGCAGAAAATGTTTAATCCACTGTTTGATTTACTCTGTTAAATCTTCTTTATTGAATGTGCTTATTCATCCATGCAGAATTGGGTATGCTGCTTTCTGTTACTATGACATTGCAATTAAATAGCTAAAGAGAAAAACATGGCAAGACATTTTCTCAAGGTCTGTGAAATTCTCATAAAAATTATTCATACTTAACGTACTTTATGTTTGCTGATATTAAAAATGTAAGGTACAGGAAAATATTTGTTTGTTTATTTAGTGGACCGACAGACCCAGAGTTTGTAGTTAAAGATCATGAATAATCAATTTTGTCAAATAAATAGAACTAAGAAAAATTTCTGGTCCAGTGGGTAATGACTGTCATCATGAAATAGGATTGCACTGATTGCATCTTATGAATGAAGCTAACAGGAACTCAGAGAACCAAACAACAGCATTTTGTGCTGGAATAAATACTGAAGCGCTTGAGAAACAGTAAGACATTGATAGTGAAATAGCTCAGTTCTGTTGCAGTCCTACAATTGTACTAAACAATAACAGAATATTTGCACAATCAAATTGCATTTTCTTGAGTATTCTCTCTCAGTAAGGAAAGAATGTGAAAGGGGAATTGCCTTATCTGAGCCAACCTATACAGTGATGTTTTGTTCGTCCACTCCAGACATTGAGGTCAGGATGCTCCGACACTGTGAGAACTCTGGAGCTGAATGTTTTTGTTGGAGGTTAAAAGGGTTAAAAGGTGGGCATGGCAACCCCGTGGGCAGAGTTGGACAACAGAAGCTGCAAAATGGAGAGTTCTTAATATTTCTATGAGACAGTTGGAAGCATAATATAAGAAACATAAGATTTAATTCTACTACTTTTACTCCTGAATCTGTAACCGCTTCTTTTCTCTTTTACAGATTTATTTGCAGTGTAATTAGACATGGACATTTAGATCTATGTTTTTCATTCTTGTGTTGAAATTTACTGCTAGGTCATTTTCTGCACTGAACTCTTGTAGCATGTCTGGCAGTACCACGGGGGTAAGGTGGGCTCTGGTTTCCATTAGTCACTTTATATCACTTCCACTGTTCTTTTGGCTAGGTGAACAAGGAGCTTGTAAGAAGGTGTTAACAGGCTGTTAGATGCTTTATTGTTGTTATTGATTTAAAGTGTTAAGACTTGCACATAATCAAACACAATGAATAATCATAAGAGATTAGTTTAAAACTGTACAAGTAATTAAATGGAAAACAAAAAGTAAAACTTGAATTTCCAGCATGCTGACACAGCCACTTCGTGCTGGGTTGGTTATTCTGCTTACCCTGCTGTACTACGTACATTTGGGTATTTACAGTACAACTTCTTGTTCTGAGTGTGCTTTCACTCAGCCCGGTGGTACAGGAGGGGCTGCTCTGAGGTGGTGCTTTCTGTGTCACCACTGATTTCATTTCTTTGTGAGGTGAAAGAACAGGTAAAGCCAGACTGCAGTGTGACTGCGGGCTTCACACCACCAGTGTTCATGGTGGGCTCACAGAAAGGTTTTTGGATGCAACGGAGAACAGGTACAGTCCAAACAGGTACAGTCCAACTTGTAGCGTTAGTGGCTGTTAGTGACAAAGGGCGGGGAATTAATGACCAGAAACAAGCTAATACACCTTATTTTGAAATGTCTTTGTCACAGTGGGGAAAGGAACAGTATTATTGCAACTGAGCAGAGAGGAGGCTTTAATGTGGGAATATATTCTTGGACATCAAATAACAAAAGGAAAACAAAGTGTGCTTTGAGTTACTGAGTTGCACCGGCGACGGCAACGGAAATGCCCACATGTGGTACAACACAGGGCTGCCTGCCCTGCAGCGCACGCGTTGGTTTCCAGCGAGGCGGCACTCGGTCATACCGTAGAATTTCGGGAGCTCACAGACGGCAGCTGGGCGCTTCCACACCTTCCGTACTGCTTCTACCATACTGAGTGCCCCAGAGAAGGAGCAGCAGGCCGGGGGGCAACACGGCGCTCCGTCCCGCTGCGTGACGTCAACGGATCGCGCGGGAGGACTACATCTACCGGCAGCCCTCGCGTGCAGCAGGCGGAAGTTCTGTGGGTCGCGGCCTTCACTTCCGGTAGCGCGGGCGACGTGACGGTGCCCCTCCCAAGATGGCGGACAACCTGCCCTCCGAGTTTGATGTGGTGGTGATAGGGACCGGTACGCGACGGTGCGGGGCGCGGGCCGGCTTGTGGGTGCTGGGGCTGTAGAGGGCGCGGCCGTGGCGGCTGAGGGCGGGGGAGCGATGGCGGTGTGTGTGGGGGCGAGGTCGTGGGGCTGCCAGGGGGCACCTGTCTGCGCGGTGCGGTATCTCTGTCCCTGCGCTGGCGGGATGCTCGGGGGTTGCTGTTGGCGCGTCAGCATCAGGAGTTGTTTAAGATACAGGAGATAGCTGCCGTGTGGGGTCCGCACTGGGAGGGCAGTGAGCCCTGTCTGCGAGGTGCCAGCCTGTTAGGTGCACCTCGGCCCTTGTATTCCTAAAGTCTAGTGCTCGTTTGGTGCATCGCAACGCCCTGTCACTCCAAAATGCCCCTGCTGGACGAGCTGAAAGCTTCCTTCGGTGTGCTGAAAGTAGTTCTGAAGAGGCAAACTCAATGATATGGGAAATATGGTTTATGCTGATACTCTTAACTGTGTGTTGTGATGTGAGAGTTGTGTTCTCTCTTGAAAAGCTTTTTTTATTACCCTTGTACTTGCTTACAGGTAACCCCAAACTTCCTCTTTCTGGATACTTCTCACTAAAGTGTTTTATTAAGTGTACAAGAAAGCGTAGGACTGTGTGTACTTTAATTGACTCTGAACTTTCTCAGGCTGTCTGTGCTTTGTGCATCCTGTACAAAATCATCCTTTTTCTATTCCAGTGGATGATAGTGGAGATCTCAGATGTCTCACTGAAACATACCATGGTGTTGTGCCTACCACCAAAATTTAAAATAAGTTCTTAAATTACATTTAGAAATTAAGATTTCCCTACTGTGTGCTTTGTTTTGTTGTTTGGAGTGGAAGCCTCAGTAATGAACTGATGTTTTCTTATATGTTCAGGGTTGTGACTGTTTTGGGTAAAAGAGGATCGCAGTAAACAAGGAATGACTAAATTACCAAACTGAAAGGGTTAAGTATTAAGAACTGTACAACTCCTGTGATTTATGAGGATAATTAGTCTTTATTACCCTAAAAAATACTTCTGTATGCAGTGGTGTAGAAAATTAAAGGAAACAAGGCTTCATAAAATTAATGTTCATGATTTTTCTATCTGATTTAGCTAAGGAAAGGAAAAGGTGGAAGCAGTAATGGTACATTGTTTAGCTTCTGGGGAAGCTAATGAAGGTGGAGTTCTGTAGCACATCTGACTAAAACGTACATAGCTAAGACTTCATCTTTTCATTATTCGTAAGGAGATGAAAAAGCCTTCAAAATTTTCTTCTGGAGGTTCTTTGTTAAAAATGTGACGTAATCCAGTTTGCTCTGGCAGCTCGTATATTGAGGGGCCTCACAGGAGCATGTTACAGGCAGAGTGAATCACAGGCTGCAGTTGTGTGATATCCTTCCAGTCCCTGTTGTGGTGTTCATGCTTGCTGTATGACATGCAAGTTAAACCCAAGACTAACTGTTTAACAGTGGTTGATGGTGGCAGGTCACCAACAGGAAGGCCTGTGCTCTCCCAGCCATGCTCTTAGGAATGCTCCCCTGAAGCAAAGCACTTCTAGCTGAGTGGTCTGTGGCAGTGAGGGTTGGTCCAGGAGTGCACACCCACCATTTTCTTCCCTGCTTTGGGAAAAGGTTTTAATAGTAGAGCTTTTACATTGGGAGAGAAAATGCCATGAGGTGAATTCTTTTGTGAACATATTGCTGTAGATAGCGTTGGTATGGATTTATTCGAGGAGGTACCTTTTTGAGGTGTTTGCCTGCCTACAGGGAGACCTACAGGGAGAAACAGGAGGGTCATTGGCTATTAACAAGGGTGGATAGTGATAGGACAAGGGGGAATGGTTTTAAACTGAGACAAGGGAGGTTTAGATTATATATTATTAAGGTTATATACTATTAAAGATGTATGCAAATGATGACTAATGATATCAATTGTCTATTTTTTAACTGTATTAAATACTGGTACTGAACCACCAGTGTGGATGTGTATTCAAAGCAGGATTTTTATTTTCCCAGAAATGACTGCTGAAGGAATTTCTTAGAGTCTTTAACTCTGTCTTTTGATGCTATAGCCAGTGCTGAGTATACGTATGGATATTTAATGGTGAGATTCAATTCCTCTATCAGTATTTCTATGGTAAAATCAGATTCGGGTATTGATAAGACTACTTTTCTTTAACCCAAATAAAACATGTTCTTGCACAGACACTTTTAGATCACTCTGGATATTTAGTACAACAGTACAAGTCTGTGGGTTCAGTAGCGAAAGTTTAATTACTGTTAGATTACCATAGAACAAAATGATATTTTGAGATTTTCAGTGACAATACAACCTGGGAATTAACGCTGTTATGGCTTTGTTCTTTCATCCCCATTTTATCCCCATTTCTTGTTGTGGGATTGAAGTTCATATTAAGTTTTGTTTTAGCTTCTTCCCCTATCAAGATTCCCATATCCAAATTTCCTCACTATTTGAATATATTGCTGTGTTCAGGTTATCCACTAACCAAGTAAGAATGGCATCATTGGATGCCAAAGCAGTTGTTACACTTGCAGTAATTCTCTGGCATTTTGGAAAATTATATTTGCAGACTTTCGTTTATGTTTAATCCTGTAGCACATTGTTTTGGATGGCTGATATTGTAAGTGCCTGCTTGAAGACACTTCAGGGTAGGCAATAATCATGTTCGTTATTGCTACCCTTTTATGGGGTCAACTTTTAAATTAGTGCAGACATTATAAATGTTTACAAGGAGGGAATGTTATGAGATCTTTAAGTATAATAAAAAAATCTGTTTGAGAGAGTGACACGGATTACGGAGTCAGTGGGAGGGATTTTATTTAGGCAATTAACAAATAGGAAAACTTATAGGCAAAACATTCAGCACTATTGAATTTATGGCACAAACGACTGTAAATGTAAAGATCTGCAATATTTGCAAAATGCGAACAGCCATAACTGAAACATTAAAGTGATGTGTTTAAGGATACAGAGTCTGCCTTACTTTGAATTTCTTCAGTTGTTTGGATTATATTCAGTCCTGACTAAAACTAGTTCCTGATAATGCAGGACTCCTGTCTTAGCTTCTGGTGAAGTTATAAAGTAAAGGACAGTACTCCTTAAAAGGTGGCTGTATTCACAAGTTTGCCAGTAATTCTAATTTTTTTTTCTAAATAGGAGTTATTCTTTATAAAAGCAGTCACAGTAAATTTTCTAGTTCTATGCAATTTTCTTTCCATTCTGGTTTTCAGTGGCTATAAATAACACATGAAATGACTTTCAAGGTAGAAAGCAGGAATCCGTTTTGAAATATTCTATAAAATAAAGAGTGATTTATGGTTTCATATGATTTTGGCTGAAAGCACTCGGGCTTTGCCAGGTCATCAAAGTCCTGTCAGGAGAATCTATTATTTATTGTTCGATACGCTGGGAGTGGTGTAAGTACTTTATGTTTATCTTATGTAAGTATAGCGTTAGGAGAAATCACTTCCAGACACTAAAACGGTTTTAAAAATGCACAGTGAAGAACTAACCTTAATATTATAATGTGAGTGATGAAGTTAACATCAGAGATAGCTTTGTAGAAATAGATTTTTGAAAAGCAAGTAATTCCTAGTGCTATTATTATTGCAAGTGTAAACTTACCTTTATTTCCTTACTGCTGACTCTTTTAACTTAACTAAAATCGAGGGTTTTTTTTTTCTGGCAATTCTGACTTTTCCTGTATGGAAGAGCTGGAATGGCAGCCTTCTTGGAGGCTTGGTATCCCACTGACACCTCAAATGGGGTTATTTTCCGGATACTGGAGATGTCCCTTGCTGCTCTTGTAAGAAAAGAAATTATTTTGTGAAGCCTTTGCTGTCCTCTGCCTGTTAGTGTGTCTCAGATTTTCCGGATTGTTTGCTGATCTTACTGAGGTAAGAGACTGTAATTCTCTGGTGAGCTGTTGAAAATATATAAAAAGGACATTGAGGTGAAAAATTCCTATGGGAAAGATTTCAGCAGGGTACCCTGGAATTCTGTTCTGAATCAAGAGTAATCAAAAAGGATCAGGGATAAGGGAAAATTACTACAATTACTCCTAAGGAGCAGCAGAAGGAAGTGCTGGTTTCTGCTCACTGGGAACCAAGGGCAGACACATGCGAACAGCATGAAGCTACACTGGGGAAAGCTCAGAGTGGGCATCAGGAAAATATCTTTACGATGAGAGTGGTCAGAGACTGGCACAGGATTCTCAGAGAGGTGATTGATACCCTTTGCCTGTGTGTGTGTGTAGGAGCCATTGGGACAGCGCCCTCAGTAAGCTGCTTCAACTCTTGATTGTTGCTGGAGCGGTCAGGTCTTCAGGGTCTTTGTAGGTCTGATGTGACTGAACTGTTCTAATTCTTAGTTAACAGATGTGAATGTATAGTGAAGTACTGAACTGAATTATGTTTGCTTATATCAAAGTACACAAATTTGATATTTATTATAAAACGAGCCTCCTACTGAAAGTAGATGCTGATGAGGAGAAATCAAGTTGCTGTTCCTCTCAAATAAACAGAATTGCTCACTGTGCAGCAGTGTTTCCACCTCGGTATTGAAAAAGTGGTGTAAGATAAGGAACTTTTTTACTTACAGCTCCTTCCTTGACCAGTTATCATTTCTTACCTTGGTGGATGATGTCTATAACATCACCATAGTTTGTAATGAGGAAACATTTTGTGATATTATTCTGTAACACAGACGTGTTATAAAATTAATTGAAACTATTACTAATTTTAATTAGCTAGCTTTAACTTTAAAAACTCTGTCAAAACATCCCTTGAAGGTTTTCTAGTGAGGTGAGCTTCTCCTTGATCAGCTGCTCATCTCTTGGAAGGTTGAATACAAGCAGAATTTATTGCAGTTGGTCAGTCGTCTGTTGGCAGACAAAACAATCCTGAATATTGTTTTGAATTCGTGTCTGTCCCTGCATTTTGGATATATTTTCCTTCAACATTTTGTCATATGAATAAGCCACTTGTGATTTATTTAGTAGACACAGTGAAGCAAGTCAGACATTTAAACCTCTTCACGGGGAAGCTCAGTAAAACCCAACCAAATGACTGGAAAATAGTTCAGTGAAAAACTCTGCAGCTGAGGTGCTTCCACTGACATTCAGCTGTTCAGTTTATATATTGCTTGGAGAGGTGAACGTATCCATGTAAAGTTGAAGATGCAGTGCATTACTGCAGTGTTATGTATAGCTACTAATTGCAAGAGACAACATGTAAGCCTGAAAACTAGTTTTTGATCTTGCAGAGGTGAGTTATAACTCAATTTTGGTAGAGTTTATGAGATGAATTGGCTCTTAAAACTGAAGAGCTTTCAGTTCAACAGTTACTTCTAATTTTCGTTTTGCTGTGCTGAAACTAAAAATAAGATTCATATCTTGACAACTGTATGTTTGTAGCTAGTCCTTTCTTATTTACTTATAAAACACATCATTCATGGAAGTACAGCTGATAATGTTTTATAGAGAAGGGCTGAAACCTCTTGTAATAGGGATTATCTTGGTCAGAGGTTGCCAGAATCAAGCAGATGTAGACTTCAAGGTAAACTTGCAATAGTCACATCAGTAAGATTTATTGAGATTAATCTGCCTCATGTATCTAAGAAGGTTATACCAGACAGCTGGCGGTGAAAACTAGTGCTATGAACTGGGGACTTGATTCATCATAAGCATGTGTATTAACCAAGTGTTTTCTCTGTCATTTATTAACTTTATTCTGATGCTGCAACTATTTCTGATACAGTCATGGAATCTCACAATTAGTTGAAGAACCAGATAAATTTGTAGCACTAAGTTCTGTTTCTGTATACTGAAGTGAGCCATGCCAAGGTGCTTGTTAGTGTGATTAGAGCAGACTTGTTAACAATTTTATTTGCTTGAATTTTTTGTCTTGATATCATTCCAACTGCATGCAAGAATTTCAAGCAGGGAAGAGCAAGTATTTAGTAAGTCCTCTTCATGTACTGATGCAAGTTTAGGAGTTGGTTCATGTTGGTTTTGTTCATATCTCAGTGGGGGCAGTGTCACTGATTCATGTGAATGTATCACCGTCTGGATAAGTGCTGAGGTGTTCCTATGAAGTTGTACCTATTAGAAAATATTAGTGATTCAGAGATCACTCATGAGTAAAATCCCTAACTTTATTCTTATTTTTATAATCTGTCTGTAGATGCAATGTGCTGCTTCACTGAAGTTTTCCTACAGGAGTGTTTACTTGAGAAAGCTAGAGAGGCTAACTTACCTCACTGCATCTGTTCCATGGAGGTTAGGAATTGGAGAAAGAAGTCTGTATCATGAAGAAATGATATAGATACTAAGTACTAATCAATTCTCCATTGTGAAGGAAAACTTTCTGTTTTTCCTGGTGAGAAAAATGAGGGACAGGCCTGTCTGTGGAAATATTTCAAGTGTAAGCATTCTGGAATATGAAGGGGCCAGAAAGTGTAGAATGCCTTTACGCATCTTGATAAGATGTACTGCTATTTCTGTGTTGACTAAGCCTGAAATATGAAGTACTTCTGTGTCGGCATATTAAATTGATGCTACAAAGAATTGCGTGAGCTCCTTATTACACCTTGTAAGTCCTTCTTGCGCTGCCAGATGTTTATATATAAAATATCAAGGCCTGGATCTTCTTGCTGCTTTGCTGTGATTGAATCATATGTTTACAGTTCAGGCTTCTCATTTCATACTGTGCCATTGGAAAGCTAAAAAAACTGCTTGGATTTGGAACCTTATTTTAGGAAGAATTCTTTTTCATTTTAGATACAATAAAATCAAATGCGAGTTGTGTTTGACAGTCACCAGTATACCTAATAACTTAATAGGAAAATACTAGTTTGTATTAATTATACAGAGGGTATATCTCTAAATGACTCAATAATTTCAGTGCTGTATAAACTTATTTTTTTTCTGTGTCCTTTGATATAAAAGGAAATGTATATTCTCCTTTAGAGCTTGCTGACTTCTGGTAGAAATTATTGGACACAAACCACAACTCGGCTTCCCATTCAAAAACATTAAGCATTGTCAGTCACAGGTTGTAACACCAAGACCTTCATCCCTTAAGCTAGTAAAAGTAGAAGCTGACTGTTCCCAAAGAGGGACAAAGGGCAGGAAGTGTTAGAAGTAATCCTTTATGAGGAGGAACATCTTAGAGATACTCAGCTTTATTCTTGTTAGGCGTAAGTGGACCTTTAGAATCAATATTCTAAATAATTCAATATCAACTTTCTCCTGCAGTCAGTTAAATCTTGCAATAAATAGTTGCGTTAAAAATGAACTGAGAATGAGGAGCAGTCACTGCCCTGTGGTGGCTTGGGGTAAAAAGCATTTGAAAATTTGTGTACAATTTGGCTTAAAGTTCTTGGAAAATTGAAGTTTAGAACAGGAAACTCTTCCCAAATATAAGCAGTTATTTTTCCTTTACTGAATAATCTGGACAGAACTATTTTGTGCAGCCGTGTGAGCATCCTGTAGGAGGGTGGTTCAGCTTCACGTGCTATAGATAAATTTCTACCTTTTCTGTAAGGAGGCTTTCTCCAGGAGTAACCTTTTTTTCTTTCTTGAGTAGAGCAGGGCAATCTGTATTATAATGGTCTGTGTACCAGTGCCACCTCTGCTGGAAAGAGCTTTTGTGAAGTAACTCTTACAGTCCAGATCTTAGCAAATGTAACTTGTATTTGACAAAGCTACTTGTTTTCCATGTAGTTTTATTTCTCTTAGATAATAGAATTCAGGATCTGGTGCCCAAGGCACAATCTTAATTTCTTTGGTTTACCAAAGTTTTGTCACTTAAGAGCTAATGATGTCTTGATCCATCATGTTGTTCTAAGAGCCTCTCCAAAAGCTAAAATGCATGGGCTGTGGCATTCTTGTATTTTCTCATTCTGTTGCTGGTGGGTACTCAGGAGGCCCCCACATCTTAGAAGCAAAAGGATTGGTGAAGAAAATTGATGCCAGCTTTCAAGAGCAAGGAAGCTAATTCAGGGAACAATTTCATCCAAGGTTAATGGAAGAACAGACCTCCAACACAGTATCAATTGGATCAAGCTTAAAGCAATCAGTTATGCCCTAGTAGCTATAACTCCACTCCTGGTCAGCCAGGCAGCACTTGGTGATGTTTTACAACGCTTTCTCATTGGCTTTTATCAATAAGGAGGGAGAAACAAGTTTCTCAATTGCATTTCTAGAGTGATAGTCTCTGTGCCTAAATGAGGGAAAGATCTTTTCAGAAGCTACAAACAAAACATTGTTGAGGGTTCTGTTGCAGTTACTAGTGAAGAGAAATGAAGCATATGACATACGTATGTGTATGAATCCTGTGGAGGTTAGCTAAGTGTACTGTTGTGTTTTTGACTGCACAGGAAGGATCTTGTGACTGTCCCAAAGTGTGTGCTGCGCTTTCATATTTTCTGCATATCTCTTCTTTGGAGTAGTCTGTATATTATGGCTTACTTTAAAAAGCAAACAAACAAAACAAATCCATTGAAGTCTCAGTTGAGGCATTTCATGGATTTCCCAATTACTGATGTAGATTCTCTAAACCAAAGATTTAATCTAAAGGTTTGGAACAGTAGTGAATGCCATTGCTGGTTCATAGAGCTCATGAAACTATAGTCTCATGTATCTAAGTCCTGCCAGATTTACTCTATACTGCTTTTCAATTTCTGTAATTAATGAAGAACAACTCAACCATTTAAATGGTTAAACTAAAGATCCCGACTGAGAATGTTAAGTTACACTTAATATTCTCCTCGAGTCTAACAGTGACTTCTTACTCTAGGTGAGCAAAAACTGCTATCTGTAAGTAGTAGACAAGTAATCATGCCCATAGTGCACTGTGTACGTTAAGTGAATCGCCAGGCTGACAGCATGATGTATTCTTTTGTGAAGGTACTGCTCTTACTCTGGAGAGGGGGGATAACTGCAGACCTAAAATTCTCATGAAGACGTTAGTGTGCAGCTAACCCAAGTTGTTCGTGCCCTCCAACACCTGCTGTTTCCACTGTCAGTTCTGTCTCACGTCAGTGGTACCAGTACAGCTGCACCTGGGGCTGCACTGTAAACAAAATCTGTGAAACACTTCTTCTGCTTTTTTAATCTTGTCCTTTAATTGAATACATACCATAAGTGTCTCATAATAGTAGACGTGTAGGATATAAATCCCTTTTACTGCATTACCTATTTAAACAGCCAGTAGATCTTTTTAGAAGAGATTTTAGTAAAATTACTACTGAGCAACTTGTTAGATCTTGGGCTATGCTTCTTTTCTGAGGCTAGTGTTAAGTCGAAGCCGTTTAACTGCATCTGAACATCTAATGAGTGGAAGAAGAATTTATGGAACAGCTGAGTTATTAAACATCTAGGTGATGTCATTCAAAGGGACACTGCTTGTGGAGATACTCTATTTTCTTTGCTGCTTTTCCAGATATAGTGAGAATATACTTATTTTATAGAGCATAACTGCATGACAAAGAAGACGTTGATAGCAATTCCACTTTGAAGATGTCCATCTGATAGATAATTGTTCCATCCCTACCAGGACTCTTTCAATTGTGAATTACACCTGCACTGAAACAGACCTTTAGTGAGTTCCTGGGTGTTCTTTTGCAGCTTTTAATCAGTTCCGTCTTAGACCAAATCCAATTGTAATTCTGAGACCTGTGCATTCATTTACCAACAGTGTAGAGGAGACAGCATCATGCAAAACACAGTTTGGCTTGCACAGATTTTCAGTGCCAAAATGGCCCCCAAATTCCCTCAGTTTATAAGTCTTTGTATCTGAGGGGATATAGTTACAGCACATCCCTTGAAAATTGGGTATCATTATGCTTGCATGTGCTCAACCTGCTTAGAGACAGCAAGGTGCCTGGAGAAGATGTTGGTGATGAGCTTTAACTCAGAGATGGTAGTGTTTGCAAATGATATGTGCTGTGCTATTAGTGAGAGAGAAAAAAGAGTAACTAAAATGTTGCATTAAAATGGTGATGTTAATAGGCAAAATATTAGTGAATGCAGTTTAGCATTCATTATTTTAGTAACATAAGAGTATTAAAAAGTTTAATGACAGGGTAAATTTTTTTAAATGCACGTTGCTAACCGATTTCTAATTTTCTTTCAATTTTTAAGGTATCTTAGCACACTAAGATCTAAAAAAAATGCATGTGTTGTTTCAGGTCTGCCTGAATCTATTATTGCAGCAGCATGTGCCAGAAGTGGCCAGCGGGTTCTTCATGTTGATTCGTAAGTTACTCCAATAGTTTATCTTTTTAAGGGTTAGATTGGCTAGAAGTTTATCTGTGTCTTGGTCACTGTGTCCTTGTATCCTGTGTTCACCTGGCATTAAGGAATCTTAAATTCCAATTCTATTTTGATGTGGTTTCCATCCGTAAAGCTTGCAATTTTTGCATGTGATGTTAGTAATTTGTAACATATGTGATATGGTCAAGTGTGCTATTGGTAGCTCCTTTTCTTATATATATGGGAGTGGTTCCAAGTTTAATGCCCTTCCCTATTATGTATCCCATTGTGTGAGGGTATTAAACTGAGCCATTATTATTTGATGATTGATGTTTTACTGCTGTCTTCTTTGTGTCAATTTTGAGTGCCTATAGAAGATAGTACCAGTGTTTTTTGCATTTTAGTCAGTTATCATAACATCTGGCTGATAATGGATTAACAGAGTACTCTTTGTTTCTGTCTTTATCAGATACTGAGTAAGTTTGAGCGCATAACACCTCTGTCCTTCTTCTATACTTTAAAATAAAAGGATTTGCAGGAGCACTTGGAGTAGTATATTTCATAGCTTCCTTTCATTTTACTACTTCTCTTTACTAATTAGCCGAAGATAGCAGTTTTCTAACAAACCTTATAACTTTACACCATGATGTGCGCTGCTTTTAAGGAAAAATAAGGATCTATAAAGCCTAGTTAATTTGTATACCTGCTCAGCAAAATTTAGTGTCATGACTCAACTCTAGAGCTTTGGTTTCTGAGGCACATGAGATCAAATTCTTGAGCTTCAGATAATTAAGACAACCCTTTAAAATAACCCTCTCTCCTATCTACTCCTTCAGGGCTCTGAATTTCTCCTCTGACTTTTGAGAAAGTCTTGGTTGCTACTGAGCAGCATTTGAGGCTGTTTTACTGTCCATGCTTTTCTAGTTGATAACAAATGGAGTGTATTTCATATGACTTTCATGCTAGTTACTATCATTATGCCTGATATAGTTCATTATACATTACCAAGGTATGATTTACATAGATTTTTATTTTTGGCAGCCTCATCTTGTCTTAATGGCAGCAGTCTCCTACTCCCTTTGACGTATCCGCCAATTAACCCGACTTATCCCGGGACCTCGACTGTCCGGGGGAGAGACACAAACATGGATGCCATGATGTCTTCTCTCAATTTATTGCTGCATCACACTCCTTATATACCATCCTAAATCCCACGCAGACACGTACACCCGCTACGCAAAACCCGATGCACGCGAGAGAATCTGTACATACACCTACCTAAACCCCCTGCCCACTAACTCTTAACCTACAGGCCTAACTCAGCTATTCTAGAACACTCCGTCTACTCAGAACTACTGTATGCACTCATAAATCCTTACAAAGACAACTTAGTACCCCAACATCCCTCTCTACTTCTTCAGTCCGGTCATTTGTGTGCTTACACAGTATAATTTCTTGGGGCTGGATGCTGCAGTTGTGAGAAGGGGTTTAAGCAGTAAGCAAGGACTACCTAAGTGGCTCTGCTGTTGCTAAATATCATCATAGCATAGAATGCATATTAAATTTATGAGGTTAAACAAATTTCTGCACTTTGTCTCAACTGTGGTAAATTGCACCTGTACCCACACCTTGGTTTAGAGACTTCATGTGGATAGTGTATGTGATTTCAATTTTCCTTGAGCCTCAATACCAGGAGCTTAATAAGGATACACTTTCTCCACTTCGGTTATTCTGGATTGTACTGATTTGAGCAAATACGCTCAAATTTTTATTATGATAAAAAATGCTTCCTTTTTTTTTCTTTTTTTTTTCTTTTTTTTCTTTTTCTTTTTTTCTTTTTTTTTATTAATTCCTTTCTCCCATGGAGTTATTTTGCAACTCTTGTGCAGGCTACAAGCTCCTTAGATCAGGAAAAGGTGTTCTTACATTAAGTGGTTTTCACTCCAAAGTAGCTGACATTTTGATTGGTGCATGTGCAACCCCCCAAACAGGAAAGCATTTCATAACATCTGCTTTTCTTGCTCAAGCATAATAATGTTCTTGCAAAAATAACAAGAATAAAAAGTACACACATAAAAAAACCTGATGCCATTTGAATTTCAAGTGAATAATTGGATCTCTGCAAACTTCTGAAGACTTCATCTGAATTAGAACATTGAAATTTTACCTTATGTATGTCCAGTTTAATATGCTGATTTCCTGTTAAATTTTCAAGCTTTGTTTTACTTGAGTTTATTGAAAACTGATCAACGAAAATTTGTATATATTCAGAATACCACTTCAATGATCTGCATTGCTCCTGTCATGAAGGATTGAAGTTAGAATTGTTTTCAAAGCAGAAGTAAATGTGTTTTGGGGTTACTAAAATACTTGTGTTAGTTGTACTACTTCAATTAATTTCTGTTTTCTACGGAGGTCTGAGTTAGGTTAGGTACAAGGTTTAGAAAACATATATGAATGAAGTCTTTGTTTATAATTTGTTTGCATTCATTATCGTTTTATTACTTTTAATCTCCAGCCATGTTTGTATTTATCATAATATACTGGATAGGTGATTATGGTAGATAGTTTTGAAGTGGCTTATTATAAAATACTAAGTTCTAAGTTTGATTTATAAACACTGTCCAAGCATTGCCATCAACAGTAGCTAATCTTATTCAAAATAGTCACTTCACTGCAGTGTTGCCATAAATTCCTGTAGATGGATTTTAAACTAGAGGTAGCTTCTGCCAAGTAGTAATTGAAGGAGCTCTATTTCTCTGTGCCAGCTATCTGTCTCAATAAACGTAAAATCTGTGGTTCTTTTTAGAGGGCTACATTTACTGTAGGTATTAATGAGCTGTTGACATGTGAATTTTCAAGGATAGATATTAAATGATTTAGAGAAGTAATTTGCAATTTAAAATGTGGAGATCCGCACCTCGTTTAAACTAAGAGATGTTGAAGGAAGGCAGAGCAAGACTAGAAGTTGATTACTTTAAGTGACTGTAACTCCCACAGTAATTGTTCATGTGCATAGGATATTCTCCTGGTGGTTCACTGTTTTCTAATTTTGGTCCTTTGCTTATCATCTTCTTGGAGGAATAAAATTATGTACTGGCTTCTTTACTGAGGATGAGATAGGGGAGGTGAGGTATGTTTAGCTGCATGTTTTTAATTTGATTTTCAGCATCTACAATATAGTATTTTAAGATTGTAATTGTATTCATGTCCTTCTTATCTTTGCATGTAGAGTTGAATTTGAAGACTGTCAAGATAGAGGATTTTAACTTCTCTTTTATTCTTAATTCACTTTCTCTTTTGCATGTCTCTTTGCTTGTTGTGAACTTGTCTTTCTTATTTTTTTATCTTGATTCACATGAGTAGTACTTAAAAGTTCCTGGAGTCCAAAATGGTTTAATCTGAGTATTGAAAAGCTCATCTGTACAGTTTCTTCCACTCTGTACTACATCTGTCTTGGTTTTCTTTTCATAACTTTTCAAAAATAAGTAGTGTGATACAGCCTATGTTTGCATATAGTCTTCTTTTTGATCTATTGTGAAGTGACAGAGTTATGTAAGTACAGCAAACAGGGAAAAAGTTGCTTCTCAAACCAAGTCAATTATTCCAAGAAAAACAGGATTATTTAACTTTCAGAAAATAAACTTTAGAAAAAACAAGCAAACAAACAAACAAAACAAACAAACAAAAAAAAAACCAACCAAAAACAAACAAACTTTTTTAACCATATTTGAAAAGGCAGTTTTATGTTGTTTTGGGATATGAACTGAGGGCAAAGGTATTACAGAATACGGCTTTGTTTCAGCTAATTTGTGATGATTTTTCTTATCTATGGATACAGCATAATCAAGGTAGTACAATTGGCTGCCATCATCACCCTTTTGTTGAGCTGGAGGATCTCAGCAGATATTGAGTTTAATTGTTTCTCTTTGTATGGGAGCTTTCCATCCTCCAGAACACATTTACTGTGGCAGAATGGGAATTTCAAATCCGAGTCTGTGTACTTAATAGGTAGCACATGAAACTTTATGGGTTTGAAACAGAAGTCATTTTGTTTTCAGATCCTTAAAATCGATGTGGCAGTAACTTCTTTTGCAAAAGACAGCTACTCTGATGGCAAGAGACTTCCTTCTGAAAGATCAAATGCAAGGCAGGCACAGAGGCAGCATGAAGTGTCAGCAGCTTTTTGTCAGGCATCACCATCTTTGACCGCTATACCACGGCTGTTAAGAAACAGCTTTAAGAGAGGCGATCTTCTTACATAGGGGTCATCTATGAAACACTCGAATGAAACACGAGTGAGGACAGAAATCATGCTTTCAAAAGTTTTCTTTTCTAAAATTGCATTCTGTCTTCAGCGGGTGATGTTAGGATGGGTTCAGATTCCAGGAACGTTGGCATGTTGGAAACGATTTGCAGTTTTACTGTTGTAGGCTGGGATTTACAAATTCTTTCAAAGTATTTATGGAGGGGGGTGGGGGGGAAGTGATAATAAATGAAGTAGAAGAGAGAATTGAGATTTGTTTGTTTGTTTAGAGGTGAAGCTGTAGTTGGGTTGCATTTCCAAAACCTAAAAAAAAATGCAGGTTGAAAATTCTGATGTTAGCTGTGAAATCCAGGTATGGGATATGAAAAATCAGAACTATAAGCACAGAATTTTAACCCATATGAAGCTCCTCTTAAAACAGGAGATTTGAAGAAATAGTCTTTAGGGAACGACTTACACTATGCAAAGAAGAAAATCCGTTCTTTATCTACTTGACAGAAAAAATATTTTCTGACTGAAGAGTTACTCCTTAAGAATGTGTGTTGACACAGTTATGTATTTGCAGCGTTTCATGGCTTTATCAAGAGGATAATTCAATTATAATCATAAGAAAAGGAAAACTGATTTCCATGCTCTGCTGATACACCAACAGAAGGGAGAACTTCAGTGTTCAAGATTTGGGGATGGTGTTCTAGATTTCATTGGTCTTTGGTTTTGACCATTACTCAAAAGAATTCCTTATTTTAGTCTATTTTCACTGTAATTATAACGAAAATATTTTATTATGAAGGACTCTGAATTGTGAGATGATAAATCAACTTTTTTTCAGATTACTTCAAGAATTTTACAAGAACTTTGCTCATTATCAAAATTGTCTTATCTACTTTACCTTTTATAGCAAAATTAAACAATCCTGTTTAACCATGTAATACAGAGTGGAAAAAATTAAAATGCTGGGGGAAAAACATCTGAAAGTTGGTGCTTCCAGTGGGGATTAATATTTGAGGTTGTGTAACATAACTTGGAAATGGTGCTCAGATGCCAGAAGAGACACAGCTGTGATTCATTTGCCATTTGAGAAAGACTGTACCATCCTCTCAGTACTGATTGAGCGTCAAAATGGAATTATGGGGTGCTGTGTTGAAAACACTGATTCATGTCAGTGCTGATTAAAATGGAAAGCAATTTCAAAGGAAAATCCACCTGATGAATAGAGGAGTGTTTTCATCAAAGATGACTGACAGCTCACAAACTTTTGTAACTTCCTACAAAAGTAATATATTAATTTCTTTCACCAGAAAGTTTTCATTCTTATTATTATTGAATTTATACTGGTATGTTTTCAGGAAACCTAGTTCCGTTTTTAGGCAGGTGTTTTCTGCGATTCCTGTGATCGATGGCCTGGCTTGCACTGACAGCCAGATTGTATTCCATATTCAAGAAAACTTGCAGCTAAAGCAGCAGATTCCCTTAAAAATAAATCTTGGTGACTGTGGTGTTTCACAAGTCCCAGAAGTGGCAGATAATATATGGGGATTGATTCGGTGGAATCTTAAGAAGCGAGACAATAACCTGTGCTGTTTGTTCTAAAAGAAATTGACAATTGTCATCCCATTTAACTATTGTATGCTTCTTTACAGACTGAAATCTAGCAGAATCAGGCATTTAGTAATAGATTCTAAATGATACCAGTTAAAAGTACTTTTTAAGCCTCTCCCATATCATTCACATAATTAATCAATTTTGAACTAACTTTTATAGATTATTGGTGTTTCTTGTTGATAACACCTACAGATGAAATCATTCTTGGAATAACCAAATGGCTGGATAAACAGTTTGAGTTTCCTTCAAGTGTATACCTGCAGTTCATGGCCTTAAACCATGTGGGTTTTTGTTTGATCCGCCTTAATTCAGTAAATGTTATATTTTGTTGTCTTTGCAAAAGATGTCCTATTTATGTTCTTTGCTGTTGCCTTGCAGAAGCTGAAAGACTTTTTTAGGTCAGTTTCTAGTCAGGAACAATTAGGCATTGTTTAGCAGACATCTGTCTTTCATATGCTAAGTAAGCAACTTAGTACAGAGCATAGCTCTGGAACTGTAAAGGGACTGACACCCTTAATGAAGTCTTTGTCAGTACAGATAAGCCTTGTCAAAAATATCCCCATCTCAAGCAGTGGAAGCAGCCACAAATTTTAAGTTTTCCCCTTTATCATACTTATACAATTCAAAAATGAAAGTGGTGATGATAGTGTTTTAAATTCATTGGATTTATTAGTTTTGCATTGCTACCCTCCTTCCAAAATGTTTCTTTTCAGTGTATGCAGCAGCATTAAGAATCCTTTCCGGAGGGCATTTTGGGACCCTTCACTCCTGCTGCCAGCATACAGTGCTGGAGAACAGAGTTAAATCCAAAAGCAGTTTTCTTACTTTGCAAATACTATTGATTTTATCAAACACAATTGATACAGTTGCATTTTTTCCTATCTAGGCTGTTAAATATTTAGTATCTGATAGGTATGGTAACAAAATTCAGTTCACTTTCACCTAAAGTTCTTATAGAAAAAGTCAGAAAGGGGGGGGGGGAGGGGAAATCTGAGACTTAATCTTTGATTAACAGCAGTGCAGTTGATTTTCTTTGATTTAAACAGGTAAACTAGTATCTTCAAGGCAGAAGGGGATAAATATAAACTGAAAAGTAATAAAGTAGGTACGAGCGTTTTCTAAGAATCAGTTCCTTTGGCTCCACCTACAGTTTATACAGCTTAATCATGATTTTGCCATAGCATCTCAACAGTGGGCTGTAAGCGTAATCTGTTTTGTGACACGTAGGTAAACAATAGTGATTTTTCTGTTATTTAGGATAATGGGTAACAGAGTTGTGGATTTTACTCTTTGCAACTGAGATGGCCTTCCCTTTCACAGCTACCTCACAAGTGTTGTTAGGTTAGAGGTGGCATGCAGTGAAATGGTTAACTCAGCTTCAGTCAGAAGCAAAATAGCTATGTTTGTGTAACAAAGCTGGTAAGTCCTGCCCTTCCCAAAGCTGTGTGTGGAACAGGTATGGAAAACCCTTGTTGCCTATTCTAAGAACATAGCTGAAACTTGCAGACATATTAGTTTGGCTCCATATTAAATAAAATGATTGTAGTGATGTACATGATTGAGTTAAAGGATCAGTCTTGGCTGAAGAAGCATAAACTATCTATATTTCTCTTTTACTCACAGCAGTCCATGTGCTTTCTCAGCATTATTCAACTTATCCTCTGAATAATTGGATATTGGACTACAATTTATTTGGTCAGAGATGAATGGAAATTGTATATCTGATTAAGAATTTTGAGATATTACATGAATGTCTATAACTGTAAAGACTGTCATGAAAAGTATTTTGAATGTCTCAAAATTCAGTTCTTTTTTCATTGGGTCTGAAAAGGCTGTGTGATTTCTGTCCATCATGTTTCACCATTCTTTCGTGTTCTTTCAGGCGAAATTACTATGGCGGAAACTGGGCCAGTTTTAGTTTTTCAGGATTATTGTCCTGGATTAAAGAAAATCAGGTAAAAATTTCTCAAATGATTTTTGATGTACTTTAATGTTAAACCCAGTTGTTGGCATAATTTATTACAAGGTATTATCACAACATTCTTTCTCTTTGTGGAACTTTACAAATAAAATAGGTTTCTAAACAGCTTCGCTGCTTAAAGCTCATCCATCTGGTCTAGCATACTAAGAGTTTGGTATGCTTGTTTTATTGATATTGTTATCTGAGACCAAGCAGTCTAGTGATCAATCATACTTCTTGATTCTGGAATTGATGCTGAAACAACAATATTATTGTTTCAATTCCTTTCAAAGCATCTTCTGTAAATTATATTCGGATCTTTTCCCCTTTTTTGTGTTCTTTCAGCTAATTTTTCTTAACTGTAATAAAGGTATTTATTGAACCCTTCCATTGATATGTCCCTTAACCTGGGCAAAATGATAAATGTTGATGGTGTATTTTTCAGTTGTCCAAGTTTGTGCAAAGTTCATTAATTAAATATTAATTAATGCAGTCCACTAGAAATCCTTTGAAGAGGCTGTTTATTTAGAAGTGTGAGCATTTGGTCTGTATTAACAAGTGACTGATCATATTATTTACTGAAGCATTATGAACTTCTTGTTCTTCAAAAAAAATGGATCTTCTTCAGTTTGGTCTCTATAACTGTTTATTATGAAGTGCTGACTTCTGCCATAATCAGTGGAGTTGCTCAGTCTCTAAAGTGAGTGTTCTTTTGTGCAGTTTAGAGTCTGCCGTGTGGACAGATTAACATAATACCCAGATCACTGTATTTTCTGATATGGTCTTCATTCACAGACTTCTCTCTCAAAATTTGGAAATAACCCAGCTGTGGGAAACTTGTCTTACAATTGACTGTATTCAAATTTATATTAAATTTTTAGTGAAACTTGCATTTCTCTGCACATTATTTTCAGATCTCTCAAGCTAGATTTAGCACAAATGTTATTCTGCTATAATAACTAGCTCTAACTTGCTTAACTCCAAAAATCTGTATGGAAAAGGCATTAAAACATTAAAAACAATTCTTTTATTCTTTTTTTTAAACATACAGAGGTACAACAGATTATTTGGGAATAGATTTATATAGATCAAGAACAGCCAGCACAGTACAAAATGTAATTTCATAATTGTTCTTTGTAAGCAAAATACGGATATCAAGGATGAATGTGAAGACTGGAGAAAACTGATCCTTGAGAATGAAGAAGTTATTTCTCTCAACAAGAAGGATAAAACTATTCAGCATGTAGAAGCTTTCTGTTTTGGCGAGTAAGTATAAATTTATAAATATATAAATAATTTCATATGCTCACTGGCATATTATTATTTTGTGCTTTTGGCTTCAAGTACTTCACCCCCCTACCATACTTCCTGTTGGTCTCAAAAAGTAGCTGTGAACTCTGAAATGTTCGTGGTCTGATAGTACTTTTGTTGAAATCACATGCACTTCCTTGAAACCAACTGGTCCTTCTTAAACTACTTTATCTGATTTCGGTATAATTTGTTGGCCAACTTTGAGCAAGTAATTTACATCTCAGTAGAAGAAGATGTTGCATGTGTAATTCCTCATTTGTTATGAACTACCATCTATTGATTTTTTTCATTCTTAATTTGGTTAGTAGGCGTTATTCTCCTACTAAATGTTAAACATATATGTATGTGAAAAAGAGAGATTGTGTAAGAACAGGAAATGCAAATGGACCATAGTTCTCTAACTGTAAGATAGTTGACTATGCTAAAATGATATAGTAATATTTGTCCTTTGTCATTATTTAGATTCACTGTATTTAATCCATTTAACAGTACTTACCCATGATATTTTGTCAACAATTGCATGATCGGAGGCTGCTAGAAACTCAGCAAAAGTTAAAGAGATGACAACCCAAAATGTTTTGTATTTATAGTAAGGTAACTCATCCCTTACTTTACATATGACGTGCAAAAAATCCTTGCTTACTTGGAAATACACAGGTTTCCCTTTATGGTTACCTGTTGCAGAAGTAAATTGTAATTAGTACACCATCTTAGAACTGAGAATGTGGATATCCTAACTGAAGATATCTTTTAGCTCAGTGTTTGTGGAGATGAGATAGGAAGTTCATTTTCAGTTTAGCTCTTTAAGTGGATGTATGATATTTTGTTACCTATAAGCCATGTAGCTTACCACAGTGTCATATTATGTCACTTGAAATTCTAGGAAAACCAGAAAGTAACCTTGTGAAGCAGAAATGTTGACCACTGCACAACAGTAGTTGTGTAAAAACAAATGGTAATTATGCGGGGTCTTAGCTAAATTTTTGAATTTCTTTATATTTATTATTTTTATCTCCTGGATTTTGCTCTAAACTGAACACTGTTCTGAACTCCTGAGAGGTGCTCTAGGTGAACTATGTAAGTTTAACCTATAGTCTTTTAATAAACCTCTTAGGTAGCTGGAGGAAGCACTGCCAAATAGGTACTCATATAAAAATATATATTTATTGAATGTCACAAACAGTTTAACAATAAACAAAAAAACCCAACAAAATAAATAAAAGCAATTTCTGCACTCTGAAGGTCACAGGCTCAGAATATTCCAGATTTGTTTGTTGCACAGAAATGGTTGCTAGACCTTTCCTGCAGGTAGAATGTTATGCTTGTTTTAAAGCAGGTGTCAATTGAGTATTGTAATTATAATCTACTGCCATAATAGATATTGCTCAGAATCAATAATAAGTCAGTTCCTTAACATTAAGATTTCACAGTTTATTAATGTGAGCATTGAGTACTTGAATCTCCCATTTTGTCCTGTATTAAGCATTTACATTAGTCTGAATGCACCATGCTGTCTGTATCATCAGACAAAAAACAGCCAAGTACAAGGAAGAATACAATTTAATAAGCCTAGAAAAGATAGCAATGAAAAAGTTTTCCAGAATAACTTCAAACTTTCTGAGAGTCAATTACTGTTTTCCAGACAACTTAAACATTCTGCCTAGATTGTGTTGTTTTTGCTTAACTTTTATAACTCCTATGAAGTAACCATTAAACATTTATTTTGAAAGAATAAACAGCTGGGTAGCAGTATAATATACACAGTGCAAATCTGAAATGAATGGCCTTAGAACAAAGTGCATCCATCAAAGGAAAAGAATACTGTGTCTACAGCAAGCGGTATTGAAAAAAGGCAAATGGCTGAAAAATAAATAGTGAACACCTGTGCTGAATAAATTAACCAGCTGGTTGGCAATTTTTCATTTGACCTATCTGAAGGGGTTGCTGTTACAAGGCATTAATAAGACACATTCATTTTAAGATATCCCTTTGTTAGTACCATTAATTGATGAATGGTGGAAGATAATATTCTAAATTTACACAACAATTTGTCTGCAGATGTATTATTTTTTTCTGAATTAGGCGAAGAATTGTCAGTACAAAAGTTCAACCAGAGTGATTTTTATAGACAGCTCTTACATTATTCAAGGATATTTGTTCCTATAGGAAGAATGTCATGAATTTAGATTATATACAGGTTTTCGTTATAAAGCGTGTAGAGATGCAAATCATGTAGATTTATATATTTTTTTAGTGGGAATTGAATAGTGAGTTAAAATATGCAAATATACGTTTCTGCTATACTGCTTTTCAGTGGGATTTGAAAAGACAACGTACCGCAAATCCAAAATTTGAACTTTTAAAAGCAAGAAGAGTATGCTTAAAAGGAGAATTGGCTGGACTGTACATTAAGCTTGGGAGAAAGTAGAACCAAGAGTTGTTTGGTTTTTTTGTGTTGTATAAAAATTTATGATGGATTAAATAAGAAATTCACAGTTAGTTACTGCTTTGGTCCATCTTTGCAAACCTCACATTCACAATTCCTGAAAATAATGCAAATAAATTCAGAGAGAACCCTACAATTGAATTGATCTTCATTTGCAGTTTTAGTAGAGAGTACCCTTTAAAGAGCACTTGACAGTGTATTTATCTTTTACACTTTATAGTTATTTAATGTTTGCAGTATAAAGCAAAACCAGATAAAAATCAATGTGCAGAAACAGACTTGTTTAATTAGTTCTTCCTCTCACCCATTCCCTTATTTCCCAGGGCAACACTTTACCCCACTCAGGAATGAGTGCTTCCTGGTGGCTGTGCACAAGCTGTGGCACTGAACTCTTACTTTCATCAGCTTGTAGAAGCTGCTTGAGTTCACATGAGATAAGCGAGCAACAGTATAAAGGAGAGAAATTGTCTTCCTTTCTTATTTTAACAGAAACTTTTGCCTCCTCCTTCCATCTTTAAGTCTACACATGTGTGAGGGACCGTTTTTATATGTGCTGAATAATTCCTTGCTGCTTGGTGAATATTAAGAATCTTGATAGTTACTGAAATTTCGTACTGTACGTGTACAGGTTACCTTTAAAATCATAGTTGTTTAGTTTTCATCCAAGATTATATTGTTTATTTAGTGCATTAATGGCTTGTGGTGTAAAGATAAAAAAGACAGTGTGAAATTATTGCTGAACTCTTTTGATTTACAATGATGCTGATTTGATTCATCTCAGCTGGTAGTATAAAATGAAATTCTAAGTTCAAAAGTGCCACTTTCTAAGGTTGATGTCATTGAAGCTTAAGATAAAGAGAGTAGATGTGATTAAAGGTACAGGTCTGCATAATATGAAGAATACTAAAGAACTGTGTTGTGTAAAAGAACTGGAGTAGATCAACTACTTGTGTGGTCACGTCCCTCTTTTTGACTGACTGCCTACATCCTACTTATGTTAGAAATTAATCAGAACTATGTGCACACTTGCAACGCAGAATAACAATGTTGTTTCATGGAGGAACTTTGTTCTGTATGGCTTTTAACTTCTACAGCCAAACAGAATGCAAGATTGCTGATGAAGTTACCAGAATTTTTTAACTTCAACTTCAGTTCAGAATTCCATGTTTCTCATAAGGATGCACTACAGTGATGCACTGGAAGTAGTCTTAGTTATATAAAGAACTTCTGTTTTATCCTGCAAGCCTGTTGGAGGTGGTGGTATTATTTTACATTGTATTTTATAATTACAGAAAACCCAGTCAGTGTTTCATTACTCCGTTTATTTTGTTTATGAAAGTCTGTACCATGTACAACTATGTGAGTTTAGATTTTCTTGTTAAGCTTGTTCTGTGCTCTGGTTTTGTTAAATAAGGACACAAAAGTGTTCTATTTTATCTTTCTCCTGTAAACGTACTTCTCTTGAATCAGCCTAAGAACCAGACTACTTTTGCAAGTGATACACCTGATTTGGCCAGGATAAAGAAATTCTAGTGCTTTTTAAGAAGGGGTTGAGGTTTCCATTCCTGGCACAGGCTCAAAGCTTTAAAGAAGATTTAAAGACTCTAAAAGTTTTTTGTTTTTTGTTTTTTTTCTCTTCTTCTCCTTGTGCTTTTAATCAGTCAGGATGCAGATGAAGATGTTGAAGAAGCCGGTGCATTGGCAAGGTTGCCTGTCTTTGGAGCCTCTGTTGCCGAGGAGGTTGCTGAAGAACCAGAAAAAGAATGCTCAACACTGGAGAGTGCTGTACCTGGGGCTGAGAACTGTGAATCAGAAAATGCTATGAGCATGGATCCAGCAAGTGCTGCAGAAGGGAACGTTTCGGAAATAAACTCTGAGAATGAAAGTTCTCATAATACATCTTCAGGTGAATCCACTCTGGAATTGGGAAAAACTGAAGATGTGCACTCAGAAATTTCTGCCCAGGAGCCAAAGAAAATCACGTATTCCCAAATTGTCAGAGAAGGCAGAAGATTTAATATTGATTTAGTTTCTAAGGTAGGAACTTCGTATCTCTTTTCAAACAGCTACATTTACTTTGCTTAATATGCTGAAAATTAAAAAAATATATGTTTCGTTTTTAAGAAGTCTGTTACAGTACTTTGAGGCATTCTGTTGACAAATAAGAAAGTATTAGTACTAATAAAACAAAGGAGGTATTTCATACGAGTTTTTTTACTGTTTGTAATAAAGTCATAAAGCATAGCTCTGGAATCTGTAAAAATAAATTTCCTGAAATTTTTCGTTCAAGTGATATTCTAGTATTTCAATACAAGGATTAAAAAAACAAACAAACAAAAAGCAGGAATGTCTCATCTAAATGAAGAGTTCTGTTTTTAAAGTGAAAAGAGAATTTCTGTCTGGGGGTATCTCATTGTTTTTAATGAGACTTCTCTGTGAAACTCTCTTATTCTCTGTCTTCTTTCTCATCTGCTTTGGTTTTCTGGTACCTGAACCACTGAATTGTAACTGATTTTATTGGAAGGAGAAAATAATTAGCTAAACCGTAACACAAAGCCTGAGTAAAATTACTGTCTTAAGTTCTTGCTGTTGTGCCTTTTACTTAAAGAAGACACCATTATTCTGATATACTCTCTGATATACATTATTCTGTCATACTCTTTAATCTCTAAAATCTGCCTTTTGGCTAATGTCCAGTAAAAGTCCCTGCAAATTTGAGTTAAATGGCATTTTTTGTAACCTCTGTGTTATTTATGTGCTATTTAGTGGGAAGGTTTTCTTTTAAATTCATTTTGTATTATTTTGCAGCTACTACATCTTGATTTTTTTTTTATTCAGATTTTACTTTGTGTGTACTTGTAAACAGTTACGGAAAATATCTTACAAATGAGTACTATTGGTGTCGATGTTTCTTTTTCTTTGATGTAAGCATTCTCTCTTTACTCATTACATTATTTTTCTTCATTGTGCAGCTGCTTTACTCCCGAGGTCTCTTAATTGAACTTCTGATTAAGTCAAACGTTAGCAGATATGCAGAGTTCAAAAATGCAACACGAATTCTTGCCTTTCGGGAAGGAAAAGTAGAACAGGTATCTTAGAATTGTGTACTGCATGTGTTTATTCTCATCTTTTTAAAGTAAAACAAAACAAGAACAAAAAACAAAACAAAAAAAAAACAAAAAAAAACAAAGCTTGACTTTGGTTTCATGAGAGTTTTGTAACAGTAAGCTAGTATTTTCCCTTTTCCCTCAAAAAAGGAAAGGGTTTTTATTTCTTTCTCAGAATTAGAAAGATTTGTAAATGGTATACCCAAATATTAAAGCGCATAACAAGAAACTAAAAACTAATTAAAGTAAGACTGGATAAGCATGTGCATTCCAGTAAGTTATTGTTGTAAATCTTTGCCTAGTCATATATTTAGACCATGATTTACTCAGCGGTTAATTCTTAACGACTCACAAGTCTTAGCTTTTTGGCTCCCTGGCATAGGCTTCAGGAGGAGTCACTGGTCTGATAATGGTAAGAGATGATGTTTGGCACCATTAATTAATGCAGGTTTTTTTCATTAACTCTACATTCAGAGATACAAGTTAAATTGACAAGAAATAGAGGGAAAAGAAGGGAAAAAAGATTTTAGTATATTTTTGTGGAAAATAAGTAACTTTTCTTGTAGTGGTGTTCAGAAATAATTGAAATATATAAGAAAATAAATGTAATAGAAGATAACTGATTATGTGTGCCCTGGTGGCGCAGTGGTAGAATTGCTGCTTGCAACACCGATGGCCCGGGGTTCGAATCCCCCCTGTGGTGCAGGGGGTAGAAGTGCCGCTTCGCTACACAGAGGGCTCGAAACCCTGGAGTTGGACTCGATGATCTCTAAGGTCCCTTCCAACTCGCGTGATACTGTGATCTAGCAAATTTTCTTTTCCTATGGTGTAGTTCTGTGCTTTCCATACCTGGAGTATTGAAAGTATCTGAAATTATTAAAAATACATGTGTTTTTCAGGTACCTTGTTCTAGAGCTGATGTCTTCAACAGCAGGCAGCTTGCGATGGTGGAAAAACGGATGCTCATGAAATTTTTGACATTTTGCCTGGAGTATGAGCAGCACCCTGATGAATACCAAGGTAGTGTTTCGATGAACAGTATACATCCTTGCCTTGTGAGTTCATTCAGTCAGGCAAAATTTTGATAGCTCTCCTTTGTTTTCACTCTACTTATTTTTAAGGTTTTATTTTTAAAGTATACTTACACCTTTTCACTTTCATGTTGAATTCTTGTACCTAAATACTTGTTCTTCTGTTTCCCTCAGCATCATTTATTATTTACATTTTTCTTTAACAAGTTCTGTATTGCAGTAAGTAAGGTTTCAAGATGTTTCAGATGTTTTTTGCTTTTTTTTTGTTTGTTTTTTCTCTCACGTATTTTTTAATATGGTGCGAGATATCTGATTTTTCTTCTCAGCTTCTTTGAATAAGATGCACTTGTCATTCAGTGACTTGCATGGCCATGTGTGAGGTAGTAAGATGCTTTCATAATAACATTCATTGAGTCTTAAGAAGAATACGTGGCTTGATAATACTGTGCACAGCATTGGTGGAAGGTCTTCTGATTCCTGTGAGTTTTCACGTAGTTGAAATTAGCTTAAGAACAAATCCTGAAGAAATACTGGATTTTATTAAGTTAACTGATATTTTTAGAGATGTCTAATTAGGATGCAGTGCTTACGTTAACTGTCTTAGGAGACAGGTTTTTTTTTTGAATTAAAAAGTGTATCAGCGATAAGATTAATTTAAAGGGGAAATTCCTCATCCCTGGCTTTTGTTTATCTCATCCTTTTTTATTTTTTGCTGGGAGTAAGTGAACTAAAAAAATGATTTGAATGGCTCTTCTGTGCATATATGTACAATCTAATAACTAAGTCAGTTTGGTTTCAGTATGTGTGTCTTTCATGTGATCTGAGTAATTTACCATCCTCAGGCACTTCAAAACCAATGAATTTATGTGCACAGTTTCTCACGTTTCTTGCAACTTAGAAACATATTTAGATGAACATAGCAGAATAAATAGAGGTAGCCATATTTAGATGTTGCACTTTAGAGTGTTTGTCTTATGCAATGGGATTGTGTTATTCTGAAATACTTTAATAATGTGGTATTTCTTCTGAGAATTTTCTTTATCCATTTTGAGCAATGCTTGTTGAACTCATTTGCTTTTATAATTATCTTTGTGTATTTTAATATAGTTCAGCCTAAAGAAAAATATTTCTGTGAGAAAATTCAGGTGTTGTGCTACGCCCTTTACTTGAATCTACCTTTTTTTTTTCCTCAGACTACAAGAACAGTACATTTGCTCAGTTCTTAAAAACACGAAAATTAACGCCTAGCTTGCAGCACTTCATTCTTCATTCTATCGCAATGGTTTCGGAAAACGATTGCAACACTCTTGAAGGTCTTCAGGCAACAAGAAAGTTTCTTCAGTGCCTTGGCCGGTATGGCAACACACCATTTTTGTTTCCTCTGTATGGTCAAGGAGAGATTCCACAGTGTTTTTGCAGGTAGGTCTTAACATTTTATTTTAACACCCATCTTCAAAACAGGAAATATTTGGTAACCTTATGGTGATAGAGGTCATCCAATAGAAGACATCTCACTACAATTTCATGTTGGTTTTGTTGACTTTGTATTTTCATTGGCTATGGAACGTCTCAGAAAAAAAAAGTCACGAAGTGATGAGTCTCAAAAAAAAAAATCATATTTTAGTAAAAATAATTATAGGGTAGTCAAGCACTCTGCTATGAGATCAGGAAACTAGGTTTTGAAGAGTGTTTCATTGAGAGAAGCAGAAATGCTGTAAATTATGCCATTTTAATACTTGTAATAAAATGAAAATTATTCCGGAAATGTAATGGGTGATGATTGCAGTCAATGTCTGCATTTGGTAATAGGGAAGTAGACAAGAGTTTATTTAAGTTGTACTTGACTGTTCCTTTTTAAAACTGACATATTTATTCAAATTTCCAATAAGGATTCTGGGCATAATCATGTTATAGAACTGGTGTTTATGGGTGTTAGAGATGTCTTTCTGTCTTATCAGAGCATTATGTTACTAGATACAAGTACATGACGAATAGATAAAATGTCGAAGGATTATCAGAGCGACTACAGAAGCACAAGTCTTGCCATCAGTCTCCTTAGACATTCTTGGACTTCAAATACCTGAAAAAAAGATTGCTGAAGTTCAACTTAGAATTCTCATAATATTTTTTTTCTTGCAGAATTTAAAGCCCTTTGGCTTCATTTGGTTTAATAGTCAGTACAAGCAATTTTCTGATGTACACCAGCAATATATTTCAAGAACTAGAGACCGCGGTGTCTAGAGGGTCTTATCGGAAAACTCTGACAATCACAGGAAATCTTCAGCTAGATTGAACACCATACCCATTGTTTGCTGCATTTTGGTTTGGTTTTGTTCAATTGCAAGTCTTATAAATATGATGAGGAGAGTATATCAGTTGTTGAAGCAAGCTACTCATAGATTAAGAAATCACGTTTTTGAAAGATTTGTATAAAGACTATATAAATCACTTAGGTAAAATATTAGGAAGTTTGGAATGGGTTTGTTTTTAAGTGAACAGCTAGAAGGCAGGCACCATTTTTTAAATTATTTTGTTTTTTATTTTTATTAATCCCAATTAATATGTCTGGTCTGCCTGGGGTATTTTGTCTTTTTAAAACTGAGAAGTATTGGAGGAATGCTATTCAAACTGTGTGGTAAAGTAGTAATGCCACAACCAATACATCATACCCTACAGTTTTTATCACCAGGTTATCAGAGTAAGGTGTCACCTGTTCTGTGATTTCTAACCGCTGTTCTATATTCTGTTTTAATGTAAACCTCTTAAGCGTTTCTTGCAGCCAGTTACACTGTGTGTTCTCATCAAGGCTACTGTTATAAATGGCATGCATGCATATTTATGTGAATGAGTCAAAGACATTTGTAAGTCACATCCCTGCATTCCAAATGAATTCTGCATAAACAGTACAACATTTCATAACTATTGATGACATTTGAGTGAGTAAAAGCGATGTTAGTTCTTTATTGGTTTAAACAGGTATGGTTTAGGAGAGAAAATTAAACTTTTATATCACTGTAATGTACCTCCCAATATGACGAGGTACAGATGTGAGATTTCTGTCTCTATAAATTGAATCTGTGGTATAAGTAAGGTCGTTGGAGGCCTCATACTATTCCAGGCTGACAAGAAGAAAAACTTTGATAGCTTGATTACAAACTGCCTTTGGTTCAAACCTGTAGGCATGAAACCATTATCTTCCTTCTTTTCAAACAGAGTAGAATGTGTTATGCTTGGTGAAAATAAATTAATGAAAAAATAACCTGCAATTTGAGGAAAATCATACCGAACCTTTAGATGTGCTATAGATAGCATACAACACTAAATAAAACTTCAATGAAATATATGCAAGGCAGCTGCAGGAATTTGTATGTGTTGTTGTTTCCTGTGTTAACATGTTTGTTGCAATTTTATAGCAACCTTAATTTTCCTGGAAGTATATCTCTGAAGAAAGATGATAGTTGGGCATTGTTGTAAGCTTGAAGGCCTCACTAATGCAGCATTTGTATTGCATGAGGTGATTCTCTTGTTTTTCATATACTTCTGGAAGTGACTAGGAGATGCCCCCCAAACATTTCCTCATGACAAATTAAATCTTAAAAATGGTCAACTTCTGATTTTTCCTTTGTAGCTGAGGGACAAGTAAGATATTTAGATTAAATATAAATCAATCTAAAGTAACTGCCAGATACTAGGCTATTTATTTTGAGTTGTGACCTCGCTTCTGTAATTTTTCCACATGCTTGCTTTGTGAACAGTCTGAATTCCGATCAAGTCTTTGAGATTCTCTTCAGTTTATTTTCAGATTCTTTTTTTCTGGTCACATGCAAATATGAGCATCCAAACGGAAACTGGCCTTTCTAATTAGAGGTGCATTTTTTTTCCCCAGTTAAAATTTTAGAGAGAATTGGAGACTGTTTGTAAATCATCTGTTTGCATGTGAAAGATTTAGAAGGATGACACACCCTGCTCTTATTTTTTGTTAATAGTCATCCAAGAATTGACAAATGTGGTCCTGGTAATAGGTGGTCTTCTGCTGCTTTGCCATGGGAACTAATGATCCACTGACTTGTATGGGTAATCAATTAATGTCTTGCATTTCCTATAGAAAGGCTCTGAACTTTTACATTGTGTATTCATGTTGTGGGCAATATCACTTTTTTTTTTTTTTTTTTTTCCCCAAGTAGTTGTTAGAGACTCTCGCCTAAATTAGTCATTCTGTGTCAGAGCCAGTGACAGTGATAATTTTGTGATAAAGATTTGATGAAGGTGGTTTGTCCCTTTTAATCCCTTAATTTACAATATGATTGAGTCTAGGCTGAGATACAGTTCCAATTGATTTGCAAAGTTCTTGTATGTATTTTGAAAATGAATAATCAGTTTTTACCCCTACATCTGAGCCATTATCTGCAACAAATATTGAAGCTTCTAATATTGCCTTAGGTATTTAATATTTCAAATTATGTACATGCTAAGATCTTTAGGAAGCTTTTGGTTATGTAAAATTAAAGCCAGATCTTGGGAAACCTAAATGTAATATGCATTTAAAATTGATGTATTAAAAAATTCATAACAACATCTGTAAATAAGTATCAAGTATTTACATGTAAGCAATATGCATAACTTGTCTGTATTGAAAGATTTGCATTATTGCTAAATTTAACCATTGTTGTTATTTTCTTCTGACAGTTGCATGACAAATTTGACTCTTATGAAATCTGCAGTTCTGTGCTAGTAGGAAAGAATCACAGCTGATTTTAAAGCACGGGCTATATCTGAGAGATAAGTTCTAAATTTCAAAATAAATCATGTTCATATTTATATATCCACTATCACTTAAGATAATTCCCTTCAGACCAGAAAATTTACTTTAGAATTACTGACCACTCACCATTATTGCTTGCTCTTAATCAAAATGCCAACTACTAAGAGAAGCTGCTGTGCTGCTTTCTTTATAATTACTTGATTTTTACTTGCAGTTCAGTGAAATAATAAAATTTCTGATGCAGTTTGGCTTTTAAAGACGAACTTGAAATACTTCTTTTCAGTTTGTTCATAGATGAAAGCCAAATGGGCAAGTGTTTAGCATGACTTTGTAGGATCAGTTGTTTATTTTTCCCCCTAAGGAGAAACTCCTTCTTGGGATAAACATCATGGAAGTGTGATAATCCATCAAGCTGAAACCTGTTCTCTAGTGATGGATGGATAGATTGGTAAAGTAACTCAATAATCTTCATTTTTTTCGGGTTATTCACAGATCAGTGAGCATTGTCGTTAATAAAGCTATGGAATGCTTTTGTGTCCTTGCCCACATTATTTCTCAGGATTTGACAGGAAAAGACTTTTAATTTGGAAATAACCTTTGTTGGGGAATGCATTCTAATGCATTGTATGAAAGTTTTGAAAGTAAATTGCATTTCTAGAATTTATCTGTTTTCTCAGTGAGACATTTGGTTAAAAATTATTTACAAATATGAGAGCTTTACTTATACTTATTGTTTTACTTACAACGAGTGTAGTCATCTTCAAAAGTTTGTGCTTCCTAAGGGCCTCCAGCTAATATGGAATGCTCTGAATCGTAACAATGTTGACAAAATACATATTTTTTAGAGCCCTAGCTAGATGTG
Source organism: Excalfactoria chinensis (assembly GCF_039878825.1). Classification (NCBI taxonomy): domain Eukaryota; kingdom Metazoa; phylum Chordata; class Aves; order Galliformes; family Phasianidae; genus Excalfactoria; species Excalfactoria chinensis. The sequence goes on along the minus strand of NC_092828.1, from coordinate 77,653,766 downwards.
GAAAAAAAAAAATCAGTTAAAAATTCTCTTATATGAATTCGAATATACTTTAATGCATTATTTTGGTATTATTTATCAGACAACTCCTAACAAGCAAATTACTCTCAGTTTATGTGGGTAAGCACAATTTGCCTTACGTTAAAGGGTTCGGGCATATTGATATGTTACAGCATTATGAGCAGACATGGAAATAACCAATGTGAGATGTGAATGCTAATATAGTTTAGCAGAGTCCATTTTTATTAAAGTAAACAGCAGAGAAAACTTGTCTCCAAAACATTACTAAATTTGTAAGGTAGTCCATGAATATCTTCAGTTAAGATAACTTAAATTTGGAAAGGTTTTTTTTTTTTTTTTTTTTGGAAGCCAAGAGAACATAGATGCATTTTGTAGATGACTTAATGCTCAGTGACTGGTTTCTGCAGTTGCTCTTTTTAGCATCTGTGCCCTACAGTCTGAATCTCTGAACCTTCTCTTTGAGAGGAGAACTGTTGTTTAATTGCAGATAAAGGACTTTGTTTGAGGAATGGCTTCTTCTTTTTGCAAGATCTATAGAGGTTAAGGCCAGACAGGTCTCATACTTTCACCTTCCAAAGAGATCACTCTTCAGGTGTGTTTGTAGTTAACTTCCATCACAGAAGTAGAGAAACCACTGAACAATTCTGTGGGTTTTTTTGTCCTGCTTTGTGGTAACCACTTACAATTTACACATGGTTTTGGACTTAATTAGTAGGATACTTGTTAATTACATAGTTCAATATGTTGTCTGGTGGATCCTTACCTGACTAACATAAAAATAATCTGAGTACAACATCTGAGAGAATGTTTATTAATTTGTACTTACTTTTAAGTAGTGTTAATTGCAGTATCCTGAGAAAAGCCTCACATAATTCTCTTATTTACTAATCCAGTATTAAGCAACTGTTAGATTCTGGTAATTAACAGCTGTATGGTGATACTAGTACATCTGTGATATGGCTAAAATGTCTTATCCTATATTTTGGAGCTTTGCCTAAAACTCAGTCAAGAGCATGCAACTGGAAGTATAAGTTAGTTTTTTAGTACCTTTTCCTCTGAAGCCTGTTCTGAAATAATTTTGCAAAACAAGGTGCACAGGTATTCATTTAATACATTGGACATACTATTTTGAGTAAAAATGTTGTTATTTTAAGAAAGAACACTTGAAACATTATGGTTTCTGACCTTTCAAAATCTTAAGCTACTTTATGGCTGTGTAACTGCTTGTATTAGACCTGGTCCCATAGACTTTTTTGGGGGTACACTTTTACCCCAGGAAATTGTCTTAATTCTTCATAATTTATATATCATTTTCACTCTGAGATTTTTCTTGTAATTATTTTGTTGTGTACATTATTGTATTAGGTTAGTTCAGTAAACTTTTCTGTAAACATTCTTTCTAAATATGGTATTTAAGAAGGGCTGAAATCTAAGCTATTTAACGGCATAAATAGGAATAAGTATTTCTCTATATAACGTCCTTAAACCATGCAATCAAGAAGAGCTATTTCTTAGTTCTCCATGAGAAGAGTTCAGTGGAAAATGAAGGGTACAGTGGTCCTAACTTTACAGAGGTCCCTCACTATTATTTCAGTGTTCCAACTGGGAGCTCTGCCATTTTAGCAGCTCTTATATAGCTCTGCCAGATGGGAGTTCCAGAATTTCTTTCTTGCAGTGCTAGGACAGAAGCCAAGATCTGGTAAAAGAAGCTACCATGCTATATAAGTACAGGCATAAGAATTCTGGTTTCTGCAAAAAAAACTTTCCGATGCTTTTGTTAATTGGATTTGTTAACTAGGATAACTATAAATTCATCAGGACATGTTTTAAACTTTACAGGAATGCTGAACAGCCTCCAGGAAAAAGTCAGAATTTGTTTCATTTGCTAGTATTTGTTGTCACTGATTATCATGAACTAAAAATGCCACAACAGTTCTAGGTGGCAGTACTAAGTATTTCTTTGGTGCTGGTTTTTACTTTTATTTTCTTCACCGAGGTGATCACTTCACATAATGCAATTTGTCTTTCATATATTCTGTTTTGAAAGAAATTACTTCTTTTAGCAGTAGCCACTATAGTTCATTCATTTGTCTGTATTCTACATTTTGATGTTTTTAGAACATAAAGCAATATTGAAGGAATTGCTTAAGTCCTAGAGACCTTTAAGAAACAGACAATTTAACATTAAGAACAGGGATACTGGTTGGTCTGTGTGGGGGAAAAAATAAATTGAAAGAAAACAATGCATTAATTCAGGCCTTGGTATGTTTTTCTTTGATCTTCCTCCAAAACTTTCTGTGCTGTTCATACAGTATTCGTCTTTAAGAAAATAGTTGTTGCAGAGAGCTGTACAGTTGTCAAGAAAAATATTTCCTAATTAATCCATCCACACAGTTCATAAAAAGGAGGAAAAAATATATGCTAGAAGTAAAAGCTTTTTCATACGAGTGAAACTATACTTTGTGATACAGTTTTCCACTTCTTTTATGTAGTTTCAAATTAGGGGTGGTCTGCAAGTTCAGGGTGTTTTTGATATCTCAGTGTTGAAAATAGAACATCTCTCCATCTGACATCTCTATTTTTGTTCAATTAATATCTCAGAGCATTACATCAAAGTGGTAAACTCCTCATGTTGCAACAGATGCAGCAACCCTGAAGCCTATTTTCCTCTCATGTTACATTAGTGTTTAATTAAAGAAAACAACTAGTTGGAGGCAGTTACTTTCCGTGAAATGTAATGAAGATTTATTTTGTAAGTGACCTTCACTGTATTAGCTGAAACAATAATCAGAAAAATTAATAGAATAATCCAATTATATACAAACTCATAAATCATCACGAATGCATTGTCAGAAATCAGCTTTTAATAAGTACAATTGCTTCACAGCTGTATTAACAATTACAGCTACCGATTCTTGCCTTGATAGGAACTGAAATGGCATTTAAAGGCTGCGTATGAGGGAGGGCTAAATGGCCAAAATTTTTCAAAACTGTTAATATAGTTGTGATATGATTTGATGTCCCTGGGGCAAAGTTGAAGTAGAGTACAGTGTTCTTGTTATCCTTCAGCAAAACTTAAAATATTGTTGTAGGCAGTAGTTAATTAGAGTAATATCAGTTTAAATGCCTGTCATTTAGGGTTAATGATAACAAAGAGTTCCCTTGTGCTTGAAGTGGATTCAGATCTTCTTGAATAGCCTATTGTATGCAAGTAATGTTAGCACAGTGATTTTTCTTTTGCCATAGGTTGTTGGGATGCCACTTAGTTAATATTTCAGCTTCTATATCTAAATAATTTTGGAAAGTTCTTTTTAAATATGTTGCTTTTTCAGGAGGAGCTGTTTTAATATGTATTTTGGCTCTTCATGGTTGTTTAATACATTACAGTCAAAATTCATTCCTATTTTCATTTAAAGAACACTTTCTGCTGGCCTACTGTGAAAACAGGTCATGCCCTCCTCTGCTGGATAGCAGTCTATTCTTGAAAATAAGTAATGCACATTTTTGTGCAGCCAAGCAGCAAAGTTCTTTCAAAGCTTGCTAGTAAAAATGAAGTTTATTTATTTATATTAAAAACAAACAAACAACCACCAATCCTTACTGTAGTTGAAGTGAGAGGAAAAGAATAGTTTCTACAGTATTGAACTAGGTAATCTTAGTTCTAGTTAGAAAACAGTACAAATTTTTTGTTATACCATATGAAATAAATTTATCAGAGCTGGTTTGAAAGATCCTGATACAGGTTTTATCAGGATTACAGGTTTAGAAGTCATTCTTTGCAGCATTATGGACAGTAAGCCAGTGTCTCAGGGCTCTGTAATAATTCCTCAGCGGATGTTATTTTGTGTCATGTTCAACAACATCCAGACAATCAAGAGCAGGATTTGATGTGATGAATTTGCGTGGACAGAAGTGGTGTTTCTAGGGTACTGGATCTTCCAATTTTGCAAGAAGCAAGTAAGAAATATTGTTTGCATTTCCATAGACCATTTGTTGGAGTACAGTTTGGAAGAGATGTGGGCTGTTAACACACTTCAGCCAATTGCTGTGCTGCATTATTCATACTGTTTAAAAGGTATCATGGTATTAACTGTCCTTGAACTCTCTAACATGGCTTTCCAGTAGCAGTATGTTTTCCATTTTTGGAACTCAAGCTCGCAACATCAAGCTTTTCTTTTCTTCCAAGTTCATCATCCATGAATGTTACACATGTGACATTACTGGGTTGGAATTGTTCTTATGTGTGATGTCAGGATGAAAAGGCAATGAAAGTTCTTCAGTACTGCAGAATATCTTTAGTATGTAATAAAATATATCTTTCAAGACATATTATCAGTGTGAGGAACACAATCTTCTCTGCATCTCTATTTTTTTGCAGTGCCTCATTGCATGGTCATTGAATTGGTGAAAGAATATGGATGAGTTACAGCTTTTATCTTTAATTTCTGTAGAGACTGCTGTCTCCTGACAGACTGTTTTCTGTGAGCTGCTTTTACAAACAAACAGTGCATACAGTGGGATAATAGGGGAGACATGGAAAACAGTTTTGGAGGAATGGATTTTCTTGTACTTGTCAATTGGTATTTTTTATTAAATAGATAAGGCATATTTTTAACAGAGGAGAACAAATGTCAGTTTCACTTGGGAATATACTCACATTAAAACTTGCTTTTAGTTTCACACCTGTGGAATAATTGAAGTTCATCAGCAAATTAGAACATGACAAGCATTGGTTGAATAACGAGTGTTATTTCTGCATACTTACTGTAAAGTTTCAGTATACTTTGTACGCTTGTAAGTTAGAACTCAGCGGTTCGTAGAACTCAACAATAGGTCTGAAAATTGGTTACCAAACTGAGAATTGAGAAAATTCTTTTCCCAAGGCTGGATGAATTAGATTTATTTGTAATTATTTTTTTTGAACCGCACATTAATTTAAAGAAAATACTCTTCCTGTTTTTAAATAATATATGATTTATTAGAATTCACTGAAGATCTGTAACATCAAAAAAGCCACAAGTTGTAAGCCATGAAATTCCCATGCTCACCCTGGAAGTCAAGAACTACATTCCAGCAAGCCACCTTGCCTTTCTTAGATTAATTGTGTACTGTAGCTGGGCTGGTTCCCAGATAATGCCATAAAAGTATCAGGAATGTGGTAATGCTAATCTTTTTAATTACAGTGTAAACTCTATTAAAGAAAAAATAGGATTACACGTTCCTTTATTTTAAATGCATTATTTAAATGCAACACCTATACCAACTCTGTTAATGAGATGACAGATGTAGTTTATAGTTTTTATACCCTCCTACTTTGAGCTCCATCCATTCATCTGTGAGCTGAAAACCAAATAGATGGGTTACACTGGAATACAGTGGAATAAAAGGGATGTTAACAGGAACACTTAGACTGTCCTTTTCAGATATGGTAAAATGTGACAGGTTTGTAGCATGTTCAGTATTGTAACAGACTGTTCTATGTTTTCTTGCAGGAATTTATTCTGAGTAACAGGTATCAAAATAATAATAATGATAAATAATAATAATAATAAAAGGGGTTTGTTTAACTTGCTGGAAGAAGGAAGACTTGTCAAATGTCACTTGATAATGTTTGATAGTTACCTCAGCAGTTCTCTCTGAGAAGAGGATATGCAATTTATGCCATTATGGAGATTGTATTCTTTCTTTTTGACATTCATGAGAAGAGATCTGTGATAACTGATTGAAGTGAATGATCCACAGAAGAAAATAGAATAACAAAGATTCCTAAGATATATCAGGCAGTCCAAACTGGATGAACTTGAAATTTTAAGGGATCAGGGTCATCTCCCTCGTCTTCCTTCTTTACTTGTTTCCACGCTGACTGGAAATTTCAAAAAGAGAGATTGCTACTCTTTTTAACATAACTGGAAAAATATTTCATCAGTGTTCTTACTGATGTACATTTTGCTACACTGAGAACTTCATCCGGTCTGTTTTTGTATTATTCTTAAAAATATCCTGAAAATAGCATGCTGTTAACAAAAATAATAAGGATTGAATTGTTGTCTGTGCTTCCTTGGTGGCATTTTCAAGAATGTTATATTAAGATTTCTTTTAATGAGACAGGATTAAAGCTTTTTAAATATAGTGATATTGCAGCCATTCAGATGTAGTCCAGTAAAAACTTTGGGCATCTCTTAACAGAAACTAAGCTTTTATTTTTTTTTTTCTTTTTGGTAGTTTTTGTTAGTTATCTCATGTCTCATCATATCATCTGAAAACTAATCCCCAGGGGTTTAGCCTGGAAGATTTAGGAAGTTAGGGTGGGGAGAGATAAACCTGAGACCGTGTTAATCGCCATACCACCTGAGCTTCTACTGCTTTATGGGAGAGCAATTTTGGATCTTGTGCACTATACACATTCATCTGGTGAAGAGCTTTGGTGAGGGGCAGTGAGTCATCCTGGCTAGTGATGAAACCTTGCGGTGGGCTCACTTCACATGAAGGCCTACGTTTCATTCAGGTGCTGTCATAATAATTCTTTGGATATGGAACAAAGAAGATGGTTCGTTGACTTTTTTAAAAGAAGTGGGGAATCTGAGTGTGATTTGTTTTAGCAGATTAGTCTCTGTGCCTAGTTACAAGTAGTCCACAGTGAAACACAGATGAAGATAGAAGGCAAGGGTCTCAGAGCAGCATGTTTCTAAGCAGGAATGCATGCAAGGTGTAATTGCAGGTTATCTCTTACTATGAGTATTTCTACAAACGCTGTGGTGAAATCTGTCTGTTGAGGACTGAATTTGAGTTGTTGACCCCTTCTGCAGCAGTGTCGTTCTCAACTGTATATATCCCACTGTGTCAAAGCCAAGTACAGAACCCTGACCAGATAATTATTACAGAACCTCTAATGAAATCTGTATCCTGTAAAAGTTGGTATAAGTGCATTCAAAAGTAACTTCCTAGCACTTTAAATCAAATAGATCATGATATTTAACTCTCATATTCCTTACAATATAAAAACAGATACGTTGTAGTTGTGGCTTAATGTTTAGATAGTGTAATTTTCTTTCTTTTGTGTGATTGGGGTCTGTTGCTAAGTGGAAAACTGTTCAACAGCTTAGTTACTATAGCTTTTACAAAAGTGACTTGTGAATCTGGTTCCTATTTCTGTTTAGAACATTTTTTTTTCCTTATTATTCTATACATAGCAGCTAGATCTTAGCATACGCAGAAGTTGGAGGAGTGACTGTAAGAGAACACTCTGAGATTTTAAGTACCCTCTTCTGTTATCCTCAAAATTTAAGCTACTTGTAGCCAGTAAAATGCCTACACTGTTTAGTGTAGCAATATAGGAGACTATGATAAATGCAATTGAAAAAAAAAAAACAAAACAAAAAGTGAACAAACGTTTTGCAAAACAACATGACAGATATGCCTTATTTTGATTAAGTTTTGATTGTCTGATTCAGAAATTGACTTGTGATTAGAAGTGTTTTAATGTGACAATGTGCACAGTACTTGGCCTTGCTCACGTTGCTTACAGTTAGATGTGATAGGTGTAACCTTTATTTTGTATGTTTCTAGGATGTGTGCTGTATTTGGTGGTATCTATTGTCTTCGCCATTCCGTGCAGTGCCTTGTAGTGGACAAAGAATCGGGACGGTAAGGATAGTATAAGTAACCTACTGTTTATATTGTTTATATACAAAATACAGATGAAAAATGTTTGGTCAATTTAAAAAAAAAAAAAAAAAAAAAAAAAAAAAAAAAAAAAAGAATTCTTCAAAGATCCTCCTTGATATTAATAACACATCAACCTTGATTAAAAGTAATTTGTGTATAGGTCCTCCAGAACAAGGAAAGTGGGTCTAGAATATAGAAACTAAATTAATTTCCCTGTGATATTACTACAGCTCCTGATCACCCAAGCTTGGAAGACAAATCATTTCAGCTGCCGGGGGCTGGTGATGAGTGATGTTAGTTTTCCTTGTGGCCTTACCTACTCTAATTGATTTTCATCAGATGACAACAAAGCCCTCTGTTATTGCGTTTTTAAAAATGGAGCTCACCTAAAGACTCATCAGATTAATCTCTGCTGATAATGCATGTCACTCCAAGAGAAAAGACTTTAATGAGTTTTTAGGTAGATTGTTGTCATAAACTATGCTGCCCTCTTATTCTAGGATAAATTTTTTTACAGTATCAGGCCTGTAGGCAGGCTTAAAGTTGAGCTAAGAAAAATCAACCCATAGTTTTTTCCACAGTGGCTTTTTTTTTAATACCTCTGTAGGTTACCGTGGTGTTTAACATGCATTCTAGCGGTCATTAGTCTACCTGCAGGCTTTGAGTCTCCTAAGATTCTTTCTGTTCATTTTTCAGCTGTGATTGAAAACTTCAGTAGAAAAAGCAAGCTAGAAAGTATGTAGGAATGTTAGTGGTTTGTCTTAATTATAAATAAGTTAAACAAAGTACACATGGAGAGATTGTGTAGTGTTCATGGCTAATTTATAAACATTTTTCATACACCTATGAATTTTATTAAGGTTTTAGTTTTTTATTTATTTTCAGTGTACATGTAAGGAGAATTTACACTTATAGATCAAGCCTTGACTTTCGTCTCAAACTTCTAACTGACCATTTAGTATTTTAATCGAAGTCGAAGTATTGGCAAAGTTCATTCCAACTCTTCTCCAGACATGGCTAACATTCTGTCCAGCTGAGAAAATAAACAAGTAGTTCAGTATTTAGTTGAACTGCATTTCTACTGTATTTTACTATCCCTAATTGTATATACAGAGAGCAGTCGATTATCGTCCCAACCTCTCCAGTTATTTTTAGCATGTTATTCTAGTCCTTTTTGAAAGTAAGATTCAGAGGAGACAGCATGAAAGTATGCAAACTTTTAGATGTTTTTGTTTTAAAGTTTTGTTAATTCACATGTGAATTTCTTTTTTATTTTATCCTGTCAGATTATGCCCAATATTCTAGTATACATGCCCAACTTCCTTTACTCTTGATGGAAACCTAATGCATTCTTAGAAAATAAGAAAATACCCACCATGTTGCTTAGTTTGAGGTTAAAGCAAATTGAATGTATTCATGATGGATTATTTTCTTTTTTCATTATTTTCTTTGTTTTTATTATAGGTCACTTATTTGGCTTTGTCTGACGAACTTTAGAGTATTTCAGGTTACTTGTGTTGTATTGATCAAATAAATGTCTATTATTAGTATTCCTTTTAAAATATGTTTCCAATTATTTAATTATGTCTCAAAAATGGAAGAGATATGAGAAATGGAAATTTATACATCTGTAATAAAAAGACATAGCAAACACACAGTAATTTACATATCTGTCTTGAAATACTGCGTACCGGCTTTGTCAGTGCTGGTAAGTCCATTTCAAGGATGTCGCCCTTAGTCCATTAGTTTGGATAATGAGCCCTATAAAGTACATTTATAACTCGTGGCACTGCAAGGAGATGGATTCTAATTTTCATCCTTTTATCTAGACACATTGAAAGAAGGTCAATGGAGAGTTCTGTATGATTCATTGTCCCAACACATATCAGATGACAGAGACCTGATAATGTCAGTGCATAAGTGTCTTCCATATTTGGATGCAGTACTTGAAAGAAATTTTCTCAGCATCATCCTTTGAAGTAAAGTAGAGACTGATATGAAAAGCACTGTCTCTTTTCTGTTCAAAATCTTATCAAACACACAGCCTGATAACTGTTCCTGAACAAAGGAGAGGAAACAACACTTAGCAGGAAAATAAAAAGCATGTAGCTGCTTTTGCTGGCTTTGAGTGATATAACATGACATTTAATCAACCTTTTTCCTTCGATTACATGTAGGGGGGTGGCAGGGGAAATTGTTTCATAAACAATAAGAAAGGTTATAATTAGGTAAGAACTGTAACAGCTTGATTTCCTTGTTTATTTGCAATATTCAAATGAGCGTTTGTGAAAGAAAACAGGTTTAACATTAAGAAAAAACTTCTTAAAGTTGCTAGCAAAATGCAAACACATGTTGAGCAGAATGTGCATGAAGCTATGAAAAGTACTGCATGTTTTAAGTTAAACAATATTTATACCATTTGAATTTTAGTTACTGCTTTGCAAGTTTTCTGATACATTGGAATATAGGCATATATGTAACATTCAGATTTCTGTGAAACAGATATAGGAATTAAGTTTTATGAAAGTGTGCTTACTTGTTATCAACTTCTTACGTTTTTATGTAAGTATTGCCTCCACCCTTCTTCAGTTTTCATTTCTGGCTAGAAAAAGCAATGGTGAAATCCTAACCCTGCTAAAGCTAGTGACAACTGACTGCTGTTACTTATCTTGGTTTGATTCTCATCTTCTCTAGTTGTTTAGATGTTCTTGTTCAGAAGTTACAGTGTTTATTTGTAAGACACAACATGTGTGTCATGATATTTACTGATAGGGGAATAGTGTGCAATAGGGGGAAAATAACACCATGATGATAACACCCACAAAATCATTCAGTGTATGACTTTTCCATGAAATATAAAGTGTGAAATATATGCTATTTTCATGCACAGTCAAATGGCAGTGTTGTTGATTTAAGTCTGTTTTCCTTATAAAGTCACAAAGTTATTAATATTCTAACACGTACATAAAAATTGGTATATACCATGTTGAACAAATAAGTGTAGGATTTCTTTATCAATTGTTTTAGGGGTTCACGTGATAAAAATGTGCAGAAAATTCATTTGACTGATATAAATGATGTTCTGTATAACTTACTTAAAACATACATGCTTCTGTTACTTTGAATTTATTAATTTGGTTTGAATTTATTCTAACAGGTGCAAAGCAGTTGTTGATCATTTTGGACAAAGAATAAGTGCCAACTATTTTATTGTGGAAGATAGTTACCTTTCAGAGAGTGTATGTGGGAATGTGTGTTATAGGTATGTAATTAAACAATAAACATAGTGCATCTCTTCAAACAATAATGTATAAAGTAATCTGCAAATTAAACTTAAAAGCACAACCTCATTTTGTGTGTAGTTCTTCTCTTCCTTCTATATACTTGCATTTTTTTCATCTTTCTGAAATGACATATCTTTCTTTTTATTTAATTACAGGCAGCTCTCCAGAGCAGTACTCATTACAGATCAATCTGTGCTAAAGTCAGATTCAGAGCAGCAGGTACATATCAATTTTTTTTCACTTAGCTCTTTATGAACTGTATGTATTAATGTTTAAACTGCTTAAATGTTATGAAATAGCTTATGCTCTTTTTCTGCTTGAATTGAGGTTTTTGGTCAGCTGTCTCTACTGCTATTTGTACTGATAAAACTGTTAGTAATACTTCTGAATTTTAGTTCTGTGCCTTGTGTTTCCATGATTGTTGGTTCATGCAATATTAATTAACAGTTTCTTGAATAAGATTTAAGGTTTTTTTTATAACATTTATGTTTATAGACTGAGATTCCTTTCACGTTTGTTCAGATCTCTTCAATTTTCTGCTTTGTCAGTCTTTTAACATCAGCACTCTGTGTTTTTTTTCTGCATGCTTCCTGTATTCTCCCATTCTAATTATTATCTACAGGCTAAGAATATAGATGTCAGAGAAGCATATTCTTCCTAACCATTGTTACTAGCAGTCTTGCGTTAAAGTACTCCTCTCATTCCCATCTAACAGCTCTCTTGCCAACAGAATTCCTGTCATTGTTTTGGAAAGGACTGTGCTGTGAGGTTTTCTTTCTGTTTTGCTGCTGAAGATGACCTTATTGACTTCTGTGAAAATCTATGCATGCATGATCTCTGCAGGGTTGATCCCACAGATAATTATTGATAGGTCAGAAAACTAAAGTTGTATAATAACTTGCAGGTTTTTTTTCACCTTTGCTTATTTCTGTTGGTTACTTCATCTTTTGTATTACTCTGCTTTAACAGAAGTATTTTCATAATAGAAACATTCTGATCACAGGTTATACGTACAGAAATTGTAACTGCTCCTCTAGAGCTTTTATAAATATACTGCATAAATGCATATTTATGGGATTGGTAAACTTTAGCAGATAACCAAGCAGATACAGTTTTTGTGCCTGTGCACATGTTTATTCTATATTTCTTGGTAAATATTTGTGAAGCGCAGTTAATCTGTCTGTTTTTGTAGAAGTGTACAGGTTTTAAAACTCTGTATTTTGTAATAGGTTTATCTTTCAGTAACTTCCCATAATTCATTGTGTGTACCTATGCCTGGGTAGCTTTTTTTTGTGTTTGTGTGTGTGTTCTAAGCTCTGCTACAGGGCAGATCTAACAGTTACCAGTGATTTCTTAATATTGTATTTTACTTGCAATACAGTGGATACCGAACCACTTTTAATTAAATACTTGATAAAAGTTAGTAGAGTTGCAGTCTTTAATACTTTAGTATAAGTTAATACAGCCTAGATGAAGATGCATTTCAAGTCAGCTTTATATTCAGAGTTTTCTCTCTCTGTTTGGTAGGTTTCTATTTTGACAGTGCCTCCAGTGGCTTTAGGACAACCAGCAGTTTGTGTCATTGAGCTGTGTTCCTCGACTATGACATGCATGAAGGACACATGTATGTATATATGTGTGATGTATGTAATCTTAACTGTGTTTCTTCTTTTGACTGTCAACTCTGGAACAAAATTTTAAGAAAATATAAGTAAATTTTAAAATTTAACTTTAAAGTTTTTGCAATACTTTAATTCCTTTATTACCTAGTGTTTGGGTAATTTGTTATTTGAGAAAAGTCTATACTAAGTTATCAGCAGATAGGAAAAATGGTCCACTGTCTGTTTTTTCTAGTAATTCAGTGCTTAGGAAGCATCATACAGGACATCTTGTTGCACTCATTTTGTCTTCATTTATATTTATACACAATAATGATATCTTTAAAATGCTGTTGTGGTTCTCATGACAGTGAGATACGTTGCTTTTGTTTCTAATGAAGTCAAAATTAAGCACCGCCTTTATAATCATGCTGCAAATGAACTTGAAAGTTGCAGTTTTATTAATAATGGGATACAGTTCTGTTTGCTTTACAGTGATTATAAAATAGTATTGACTTTATTTCTGATTGCAGTGTATTTTTTTGCAGTGTACAAAATATCACATCATATGTTTTGTTTATTTTGCAAGATTATTAAGGCTACTAAAGTTTCAACAGAATGGCAGATGTGTTAGTGGAGAGCTCTAGGAAGTTGTTACTCCTCCACTGTAACCAAGATTCTACAGTTTCTAAAGTCAAAATGTGAGGATTTTATTTTATTTTATTTTTTAAACTTAGACATGTCTGGTTTTCTATAATTTACCGTCAAGAATTTCTCTTAGTGCTGTAATTAAAATGCCAAAAACCACCCAAAATATTTTCTTGTTTCTGAAAAAAAAAGCATGTAAGCACAAAGCGGTGGGTTCAGTTATATACATGTTGATTTAATTTTTCCTTGAACTCCTTCACAAAATATGCTACATTATTTGATGAAGTTTACGTATTGAAATGAGTTGTATTTTAGAAATAGCTCAGTTCTGGTTATGGGAAATATTTGTTTTGTTTTTTAAACAAACTTGCCTGTAATTATCTGTAAATAGCTTTTAACCTGACTGATTTCTTTTTCAAGCACTTATTTAAGATAAGTTTACAAATACATCTGCTCTTTCATCACACTGCATAAATGACAGGCACATAATCTGTATTGCCAGTTGAGTGGAACCAAACTCCTTCACTTGCCCTAAAAATTGAGACTGTAATGATGAAATCATGAACTGAGCTCATCGTTCTTCCTGCTGGAAGAATTACTTGAAGACAAATGTTGGCAACTGCTGTAACTAATGCAGTTATACCTGAGTAAATCAAATATAATCAAAATATATACTGATGACTGTAACTCACAGCCATAACTTTAAAGGTAATAAAAAAAAGATTTTGCAGGAAGTAAATCATGAACTTCGGTGATTTAGAGCTGGGTGTTTCCTTTTTTTGGAAGAACGGAAGGAATAGGTTGTGTTACAGTGTTTATAGTTGTAAACATTTAGTTAACGATACAAGAAGACTTTTCATTGTCACTGCCTGTGTACCGCAGTAATTTAAGTTACTGTGAGTAGCCTAAGCAGAGTAAAATTCCGAATTCCTACTTAGTCCCAACTTAGCCATTATTGAAGGGTGTTGATTAAAGTACTGGTATTTGTGGGTTAAGTATGTTGCTGAACTGCTCGATTGTCAGGGCCTATGGAATGTGCTCAAGGATGTTCTTCGAACTTCTGGATATCATTAATTGAAAACATGAATTTGTTCTTTTCTGGTCCTGCTTTTCCTGATATTAGTAGTCATGGAACAATGTTCTCTCAGTCTGTAGTACTGATGTTAAATTGTACTTTGATCTCCAGTTTATGTGGATGAAAGAGTATGGCTGTGAATAAGAATCGTGGGTAAAAGGCAGTTGTAGGGACACTGGCACCTGATGTACTCAAGAACTCAGAAGAGTTTGAATGAATATGACTTGCATGTTGTACGTCGGAAGACAGCATGAGGAATTCATGTTTTGTGGAGTTTTTGTTTGTTTTTCAGGAGTTTCTTAACATTACTTTGGAATGGAAGCTAGTATTTAAGTATGTGTACATGAGCTCATATCTAGTACTTGTTTTAAAATGTTTCATCCTGCAGCTTTGGTTCTTTCTTAGTTTTGTGCAAAGCTTCAGTGATAAGCCTCTTAAGAAAACTTATGTGGTATAGATATACAGTGTACTTTACATAATACAGTCCTAATCTGGGCTAATGGAAGTGATTTATATGAAGAGCAGCGACTTCTAATAACCTACTGCGCCTCTTTAAAAATTGTAAATGGTATTTATATATCTGCATGCTGGAGATTGTAATTAACTTGTGTTCTCTTTCTCAGATTTAGTCCATTTAACCTGTCCATCAACAAAAACTGCTAGGGAAGATTTAGAGCCTGTTGTACAGAAGTTATTCAGTCTAAATGCTGAAACAGAAAAAGGTAAAAATAACTATGTATTATATGAAAAATAGGAAATAGCTATTACTGAACGTCTGAATCCATCATCAGAATGAGCATATATGCTGAGCTGCTACTTAGATGACAGCATTTCAAAGCAATGGAATCTGTTGAGAGTGAGATCTTGATTAGGCAGATGTCATGTTTCTTGCATTTCATGATACAGTGTTCCAAGCGTTCTTCAGCTTTAAATCTGTGATCCTTGTGCATTAAGTGTCTAGGACTCTTGCAACGTTTAGCACTTAGTCCTACATTTGAGAAATTTTGCCAGCTACTTTCACAAACTTTGACTGTGAGATGGACAGTTTCTTAGTCCCAGGGTAGCTGTTGACAAAGCAGTCTTATCTCTGAGACACTTTGAGCTAGTTTCACAGAAATACTTGAAATTTAGTCTCATGATCTTGAATTTAATGGTACTTTTGATAAGTGCTCATGTAACAGGTAATGTGCTGCTATATTCTAACCCTGACTTGGTCTTTTAAAATAGTCTGTTCATTCTTAACTGTAGCAAATTGTAGTCCTACTACGAGAAACCAATCCTCCCCTGTCCATAGAAGTGTTTGATTGTATATATGCAAGTTAGTAAGATTTGGATATACTTTAAAACACAATCTATTTGCTTGTAATAGTTCCTCTAAAGCTTCACTCATGGGCACTTCATGAGTTCAGTTAGAATTTTCTCCTACTGGGGGGGGAGGGGGAAAAAGCCAAACACATTATTTTATGTACATAGTGTTTGTTTTTCCTCTCAGATCTCTGTAATCACAAAAATGTTTTGTGAAGAGTTTCTGTTTCTCATCATCTTGCTTTTCTGTGTTTTTTAGCATTTTTTTTTTCCTCTTATAGTGAAAAAGCAAGTAGCTTATTGTTATTGTATAACAGTAGGAAACACTGTTAAATGAAAACGACTTACCTACGTTTTGTTTGCAGGATAGGCAAGCTTTATTTTGATGTCCCAAAGATTTAAATATTTTACTAGATTTGTAGTACAAGAGCCTTTATAAGAGAAAAATGTTATTTACAGCTAGAGTTTGCAAGTAAAAAATGGGCTGCAAGCGCTTTTCATGTTTGCGTTTGTTAATTTAAAGCCTGCTGATTTCAAACCATTAACCTTTAAAATATATCTTAAATGTTCAACACAGTGCCATGTATTTTGAAGAATCAATCGGTGAAGAAAAGATTAGCTTGCAGTTTAGCATCTTCTAGTCATTGGGGGAGGGGAGATAACATTAATCTTAATGTTTAAAGTGATCCAGTTTTGAAATGATGTATTGTTTAGAACCTGGCTGATATTCTTCTGTAGGAACTGTGTGATCATGGGGTCCTCAGGTGCACTGAGGCACTGAAAAGCTAGTTTTCACTGACACATAGGCCTTTTTATCATCAGGATGAGGTAGTGGTCGTATTTTAATTAAAATGTCAGAACAAATACTGTTGGAGTTATTGAAAATGAATCACCAGATAAAGTGAGCACTGGGCCATGGCAGGTCAAAGAGGCAAAGTCACCTGGAGAAGAGGACTCCATTCATTTTCCTGCCTAAATGAGGAAGAAGTTACTTTTATGAGCAATGTGAACTTTTAAATATATTAAAGAGCATCTTGCCCAGTATTAAGACTCAGATTTTCACAGGCTGATGAATTTAATTTATATTTCAAATTATTCAAGATGTTTAGCACTTCTATAACTGTCAAATACTTTAAAAAAAGAAAGATACTAAAGGAGTAGTGTAGCTTTATATATATATTTTTTTTCCTAATTCAGCTGTTTTAAAATACTGTTTTGAATGTTGTTATCTAGTAGGTTTTTTTTTTTTCCTTGGAAAGAAGGAAATCTCACTAGATCTTTTACAGGCGTCATTTATTTTAGAGGACCTGAAACAGCAAAAATGGGACAGCAAATATGCCAAACAAATAGTATCTATTAAGCCTAGAAACTAGATTGCGTTCACTGCATTCGGCACTGTTAAAAAGTGACCTTCATCTTCCAAGATGTTTTTGTATTTTTGACAGTGTGCAGAGGAATTATATGAACATGCAAAGTAACTGCAAGAAACTGTAAGTGATGACTAATGAAGACACAGTTTATGGTCATTTTATATTCATTATGTGTACAGGTGTTGTAACACAGTACAAGTCTACAAAAGTGTAGGTAAATGTAAATTAATGAATGATTTTCATTTAGCTGTATTTCCAAAATACAGAGACTTTGCATGTTGCGTATCTCAAATAGAGTGCTTCTCGTTTTAGGTAATTCTTTATCTGCAGTTAATATGAGGAATATTCTTCGCTGACTTTTATTTAAATGTCATTTGTTTAAACTGTGAGCATGGGCAAGTCTCCTCAAATTGGCTTGAAGAATCCCAACCTTTAAGCACACAAAAGTCCATAATGGGAAGAGTTCCCATACGAAGATAGACTATTAAATGAGAATCATTTGCATCATTTGCTCATGGAATTTGTCCAGAATAAACTAGATATCATGAAGTAAAAAATGGTTACATTTAGACTAGGCTTCTTGGTACTATTCATTCAGGCGATAATGCAGTTATCTGTGGCATACTGAGTACAGAATAAGTAGGATTTACATACCTGTGGGAAACACAAGTGTCATGAAAGAGCATCTCTAAAAACAATGGAAAGTGAAATTAAATAATTTTATAATACAAGTTCATGCTTTCCATATATTATGGTAATTTTGTGTTAACCAACTGACTTCTTATGTGCTACATTTCTTTTAATACATGTAAATACTGACTATGAGAAACTCTACTTTTTTTCTTTTTTTTTTTTTAATACAGAAACTGAAGGTGAAGAACTGGAAAAACCGAGAGTCCTCTGGGCGGTGTATTTTAACATGAGAGATTCTTCAGGAATTGACAGAAATTCATACAGTGGCTTACCCTCAAATGTCTACGTCTGTTCTGGCCCAGACTCAGCTTTAGGAAATGACTGTGCTGTCAAACAGGTGAGTAGGACCACTGTTTTTTTGATTGCAGAATTTCAATTTGACGTACAGTGCAGTCTGTTTTTCTTCTGGGTTATTCTGCCTTTCGGTCAGTAAGCAATAACAATATAAAGCTTTACAACCAGACAGACAAACAAAGAGAATGTCAGTAGAACTGAGAATGGAAGAAACTTCAGAAAAGGGCAGTTGGTGTATTGACGTTAGTAGTAGCAGATGGTTAATCCAAAAAGGTATACAGAAATTAGAAAGCAGCAGTACCTGAAGATGATGTTCTTAGTAGGATTGTTACTTGCTTTAAAGCTGTAATTTCAGTGTACAGCTCTCTAAAACATATAGTCTTCCGTGTGTCAGGTTAAAGGAGAAAACTGTAGACAAGCAGTATAAATGAAAGGTCAGAAAATCCTGTTTACAGTTCGACTTGGAAAAGATGTCAGAGTAGTTTAATATCTATAGGATTTAGCCACAAACTCAAAACCTACTGGGGCAAGAAAACAGCATAATTACTAGTCTGTTATGTTAAGCTATCTGTCTCAGCTTACCTTGCCTTTTCTTTAGTACCACTGTATAAAAAATTTATAGTGCAGTTGTGTCTCTGAAAGCGTTGAAGGGAATCTCACTCTACTTATGACCTTGAGATGCTATTTGGCACCAAGTCACATTCAGTTCTAACTTTTATTTCTCAGTATTTGTGTGTCTGTGTATCTATTTTCGCTCAGCTGAAATCCTGAATTGAGAACCAATTGCAACTTGCCTGGTAGTAGACATAACAGACCAGTACTCAAATAGAGACAAAATACGAGTTTTCTTTTAATGTGAAAGGTTAGAAGTGAAAGCCCCATAGGAAAAAAAGGTAGGTGACAAAATTGCAGGAACATTAAGTCATCAGGGGAGCTTACTTAGGAATTTGCTAATTATTCCACATTAAACTTCTTTTTATGCCTTCCTAACTACTATTGAACAGAAGAAGACAAGATCTTGAGAGTATGCAGATTATGACTCGTTCGACAGAAGGAGCACTGCAGGATTGCTTCTCCTTCGCTCTTGCATTCAAGAGTGGTTTAGACAAGGAAAGTATAAATTCTTAGGCACATCTGCTGCAGCGGTTACTATGATGTCAGGGTGCTTTCAGACCTGATCTGTGAGAACATTTTTACATCTTTGTATTATTAACTAGCTCTACTCATTTTTAAAGCTGTTTTTTTAATAGCTCTGTTCAGAGAATGTACATGCTATCTTATAACTAGTTGCAGGATTTTTTTTTTTATGACTAAGTCATAAACCTCTTAAAATAAGAGTTTAAAATGTAAAGTCTGACACAGTCTGAACTATAGGGTCAGAACAGTGTAATTAAGGGCTAATAGTACCCTTCATTTTGTTTTACAAGGCAATAATTTGTCTTCTCATAGGATAAAGGATTGTAAAGACAAAAAATAATGCAAGACAATTATTATGGTAGCAGTTTTAAACTGTAAATGAATCCTTTTTTAAATGAGTTTTTTTTAATTTAACTTGAATCACTCCAAGTTAAAAGTGGTTTAAAATCTTGTTTTTTATATTTTTTAAATAGCCTATTTACAATTCAGATATACACCTTTTCTAGCATTCAGCTTTGTTTTATCTCAAGTGCTCCATTTCTGACTAATGAGTAGATCAAGCTGTTTGTAAGCAGCATAATTGTTGTAGTTTGCCTTTATCTTAGTGATGGTCAACAGATTTAACATAGAAGTGAATGCATATCAGAGGAGAAAAACTGAAAAAGAGCCTGAGTCTCTGGTTTTCAGAAACAGTAGAAGTTAGGGGTTTTTGAACCTGTAAGGCAGTTAGAACATACCCTTCCCATCTACTGTGCAGGTATGTTTTAGATGGACATGAAATCTGGTGTGCCCTATGCTCCCAAATTTAATTTTCCTAGCAGCTAGTAGAAATCTTTAACCATGCATTAGTTATAAATCCATAGATTAGAAAGCTATTATATTTTTAAAAAGAACGTGTTAGTTTTGGGGATAAACCATCTGCAGCTTTCCAAGCTATCTAACCAGTTCTCTTTGCTATTGTTTTTTTGTTATTGTCATTATTACTAACTTCTATCTGTTAGATTCTTTGAATGTATTGATGGTACGTTTGTTGTGCTACCTCACCTTACAGATAATGATTACCCATTTGCAGCTCAGTACACAGACTACTTAATTATTGTTTTATTTTAACTTAGTGATAGATTTTTTTAGTGTAATGTTATTTTAATAATAGTGATTAGTCTGTGTTACATCAAGGGGGTAGTTAGAATGAAGTAAAGCAGTAATAAAACATACTTCTATTCAACTTTAAACAATCTGACAGTTGTAAATTGGAATATCTGTGCAAGTGCTTCACGTGCATACATCTTACTGTGTACTCAAATGTGCACTTAAACCTCTGGTACACTTAACTGTGAAGGAGCTATTTACTAACTTAATTACTTACAGTAAATATCAATATGCTATTATAAAGAATATGTCAAGTTATTAGTTATTCTGCATGACTTCAGCTGGGTAAGGTTAACTTTAAAAAATTGTTAGACCTGAAAGCACTCTGTACCATTAAATTGTTCAATTATAATCAATGTCATGATGTCCTACATGGCATACTGAGAATTTCTTTCCATGTTCAACCTCATAATTATTTGACCATTTTTGTTCTCTAACTAATTGGAGGCTAAAAAATAGTTCAGAAATGCAACTGGAAATGTTTATATGTTCGGTTTTTTGCATGCTTAGTGCAAAATACAGCATTTTTATCAATATTATGTATAGTAATTTAAATATGTTTTGATGTTTCAAGGACAAGTGCAGCCTTGAAATATTTCTCTTACATTCATACATAGCTTTGTAAGACTTTTGTTGGATATTTGCTCTCCTTTGTCTTCCAGACTTATTAGACAGAGTTTAAATTGTGAAACCATGTTATTGAAGTAGAGAAAATAATGTTTGTATATTTATTCACATGCTAGTATAAATGTTTTTAGAGAAGTTATGAATGGGTGTGGAAGAGTGAAATTTAGGGAGTAGAGTGAAAAATGAAATTGAACTGGGAGTAGACAGGGTCATTTAATAATGGGCCCCTACATTCAGTCGCTAGCGATACAAATCCACTACTGGAGAGCAGTCAGGTCTATCACAGAAACTTGTTTGGTACATGCTCAATGCTGTATTAATCTGAAGACAATTCCCCCTTGTCCAGGAATTCACGTTGTGTAATCAGCCTTGGCAGTTGGCAGTATCTGGCCCTACTAACAGCTTGTTCAGTGCAGCATCTGCTAATAGTATCAATATAAAATTACATGTATTGTTGCCCATGTGGGAGCTCTCATCATGGGCTATTTTTAGGGCCTAGTTTACTAAACAGGCAAAACTGAGAGACAGGGTTCCTTTGCCTTTAGACATAACTGGTGTCTGTATGACTTGTCTCCATTTGCTGTGGAATCCAAGGGGGTTGGAAAAAAAAAACCTTGATGGGCATTGTAGGGTATAACTTCAGTAGGGTGCTCAGCAGCACAATGCCACTCTTACTCTGCCTCCTTGGAAGGACAGGGAGAGAAAATAGTATGGGGAAAAAAGTTCATGGATTGAGATAAGGACAGGAAGATCACTCACCAGTTACTGTCATAGGCAAAACAGACTCTGTGTAAGGGCAACTCCTGTAATTTATTGCCTATTAACAACAGATTAGAGCAGTGAGAACTAAAATTGCTTTCAATTCATCCACCCTCTTGTACCTCCTCCCCCTGAGCAGTGCAGGGGAATGGGGTCTGTGGTCAGCCCATAACGCTTTGCCTCTGCATTTCCTCATGGTCACTCCCTGCCCATACTCCAGGGGCACCCTCCCATAGGATGCTGTATTTCCCAAATGGATACCACATGGGCTCCTCATGCAGCTGAAGCTCTTCAGACACTGCTCCAATGTGGCTCCATACTGTGGCACTCATCCTTCAGAAATTGCCCTAGCACAGGTCCTCACATGTAGCACCTCCTGCCCCACCATGGGCTCCTCTCCGTAAGCAACAGCCTGGGGTCTGTTCCTTTAGGGGGGCTCTCCATGAGTTACCCCTTCCTTCAGACCACATTCAGTGCTGCACCGTGGGCTTCTCCATGGCTGTGTGTGGAGATCTTTTCTGTGTGGTGTGCATGGGCTGCAAGAGAGCGGCCTGCTCTGCCATGGGCCTCTCTTGGGGTACGGGGGATCTGCGCTGGTACTTACATAAGATATTACGTTTCAAACTAAGTTTGATTTATTCTGTTTGTTTTCTTTAACAGGCTGAGACTATTTTCCAGGAAATGTTTCCCACAGAGGAATTTTGTCCAGCACCACCAAATCCAGAAGATATTATTTATGATGAAGATGAGATTGCATCAGAAGAGACAGGATTCAATAATTCACCAGAGACAAAACCTGAATCCTCACTTCAGGAAAGCAGTAGCAGAGGTAGTACTGATGTTAAAGAGCATACTGAGGAGTGAATTAGCTCTGTTCTCTTAGCAAAAGAGGCACTTGACAGAAGTTAAAGGGAGGAAGGGAAAATAAATAAATAAAAAGTGGTTGAAAAAAAAAAACCAAAACAAAACAAGGTGATACTATTTGTGATTGCCTTTCCTTAGCTTGAATAATCTTTCTTACTCAAATAGCATCATTAATAGCTATTTCTCAATGAAGTCATAGGTCTAACTGGTCCAAGTGTGTTAACAGCTGAAATAAAATAAAAATCACAAAACAAAGTATTTTGAGTTTAAGATGCTAAAATAGAATTCAGTATTTGTTGGGATAATTTTGTTTTGTATTTGTTGGGATAATTTTGTTTTGGTTTACATCTTGGAAGGACTCCTCCATCTTCTAGACAGTGAAGTCAAAACTAACTGAAAGATCATGAAAGGTTTTTTACTAGTAAGAGGATCATCCTCTGTTATAAAGTGTCAGAGTTCTACTAAAAGTCATTGTGCCTGTGCTAGTTCAATGTAAGCTTCATTATCTGTAATTCAGATTGCTACTTAGGAAAAAAACTTAATAGTATTGACAGTTCTGGAATGGCTTTAGAATACATAAGATGTCTGTTTAATTTGCCTAGTGGGGAAAAAAAAAATTAGCTGTTTTGAAACTGAAGCCATGAATTAGAAACAAGTACAGTACAATGGGTGTTCCTCACAGGGAACAGTTTTACATTCAGAATGTTTTTCTTTTAGAAGATTGCATAATCACACATTTTTACCAGACACTTAATTTTCTGTAGCACAATTCAAACTTAATGCTAGACTTCCCAACAAAATTCAAACTCATGTATTGAGAGTAACTATTGTTACTTTCCCTGGATTTATGGCAGTGTTTGGACCTCTGATAAGCCAGTAATTAGTTTTTTGTAAGTACGATGTCTGAGCATTTTAGCGATGAAGTTTTCCTGCTGAGAAGGTAAACCTGCTGAGAAGGTTCAACTGCTAATTCTAAAGGTTCATATTGATCCCAGTTAATGGGATTAAAAGTAGTGTGGTAGCTGTACATGCTGTGTATTATAATGATAACCATAAAACATTTATACAATAAAATTTATTGAACTATTTGTAACGGTAGTTTATATGAAGAGTTACAGAATGAGAAAGCTGTTGTAAATGACCAGGATAGACTTGCACTTCTTCTGAACAATGCTTGAAATTAGACATTCAGATTACAAAAAATAATTTAGCATTTATTTTAAGACTTACCTTAAAACATACATCAGATTAGCAGTGTGTCTAAATATAGAGGTGAATTATGATGAGCCAGAGTTTAAGCTTGTACCTGAACTGTATCTATAGTTCTAGCAGTGCTTAAATAGTGTATATAAAAATGCCATTGAGTGATGAATATTCAGCATTGTCTGAACTTGACACAACCAAATTTTTTGTACAGTTTTAAAGTGCATGTGCCTGCCTTTAAAGTGGCTTCATGCCATAAAGGTTAATTTATTTATTTTTTTACAGCATGGCTAATATAGTTAACTTGGTCTTGCTTCATAATACATTGTCCGATTTGCATTTCAAAAACTAGTTTTTTAGTGCTTACCTTCTTCGCATATTGGACAGGCACTGTTGTGCATCTAATCTTGAAGACCTGGAAAAATGTAATTGAATTGTTAACATTGTTAAACAGCGGTTATCTTTGGGTGCCTGTGGCTGAGCAGTTACATATATTATAGTATTAAGCAGACTTATTCTTTGTTAACTGTAATTACTTTGTGTGTATTGGAAAGCACGAGTATCTGGCAATTGTATTTAACATCTCAAAAACTGTAAAAGAAGTGGAGCACCTCATACCTGTTTGTCTTTCGGTAGTGGGGATCACAGTTGAATTTTTCATTTTCTATGTTTACAGGGAAATTGTCTGATGAAAATTAAAGGTTTGCTTGCAAGTACATTTTTGTGTGTTTTCTTTCACCAAACATGAAAAGCATTTCATGTGCTAGCAGAAACTTTCTGATAATTTTGTTCTTTACTTTCAGCGTCATCTTGCCAGCTGCAGTATGATTGAAGTTTAATGTGTGTTGACAGTATGTTTATGTAAAATAACAAGTTTTTTAAAGCTAACATCTTCATATCCATGTGAAGCCAAGTTTGGTAATCCCACAAATGTGATTTTAGATGAGACAGAATAATCTGCAAGTTATAGGTTATGACTTTACACTACATTGATTGCTTAAAAATATTTTCATGCTTTATTCTTGTGGTAAATGGAAATATAAAGTGCTTTTCCTGTGCTACTTGAGTACCCAATTGCAGGCTTACTTGCAATAGCAGTAGATAACACTGATCTTTTTATTTTACAGAACTGCATTTTGTTCTTGCTTTAAATGATTTAAGCATACAAAGTGAGGGTTAAGCTTATTTGAAGTAGTTTTTAAGGCTTGTCATACAGGATGTATTCAAAAGATAACATGACTTTTTAAAAACTGGCAATTTATCTGTAGGATTATTAATAAATCAAGTTAAAGAAAGATAAGGTTAATTGAATTTTTAAACAAGTAGCTGTATTATCCTTCAAGCACCTTGGAGCTCATACAATATTCACACTTTTTTTTTCTTTTGAGGAGTGCTTTGATATGTTTGAATTCCTTTTTAATGAGTACTTTCTTTTTCACTTGGTTAATTGGATTAACCCTTAATATTCAGTCAATTTTATGCCGTTTTCCCTTCTGCGGTTGTATTGCCTTATCTCTATGACGGCAATTAGTCACCCTGCCTTTGGAAGTATTTTCAGTTATGAAGCTGCTACGTCTGCTTTTTCTGGCGATGATGATGCTTAGGACCATTTGACAGGTAATCATTAGAACTTGGATCCTTGCAGGCTATGGGGTCTTTTATCCTATCATTGCTGGGGGATTTATGTAGGTAACTCCTATTAATGTTAATGGGACTTGCATGTGTAAATCCTCCTTGCATCAATGGGAAAATTGACCCCTGGAAAAAGAAAATCTTCGTGTTAGACTTGCTGATTCAGAAAGTCCAGGCACTCTCAGCTCCTGTGTTGGAAATGCGAAGGGTGAGTACTTGCTAGCTCACCAAATGTTTGTACATCAGCAATGTGAGTTGCAGTAACTTAATTTCAAGTACAATTTGCTTGATTAATGACAAGTAGGTAGTGTTAAAATAATGCTTTTATGCAATAAAAGACTGGGTTGCTTACAGTCTGTGTTCTCAGCTGTTGAAAGGATAAAAATCGCTATCTCAACACTTTTCCACCTGGCACTGGGAAAACATCAACTTCCCACTTTCCACATGTGGTGGAAAGAAAAGAGTATCAAATGGATGGAAATAGGTTAAAAAAAGAAAAAAGGGTTATTGTGGTGGGAAGGGGATGATAATATGAGGGCGCTGTAACCCTGTAACCTCTATGCTTTGAGATCAGCTGTCTTGCACTTGTATTTTACTATTCTGCTCTGTGAGATTACAGTTTCTAGTTGGTGATGGACTTGGAGGAGGGTGGTGAAAGCATAATGTTCATTAGGGAATTGAGGCAACAACGATTATCCACAAACCTTATGAATGGAGCAGTACCTAACACATGTACTGAAGAGTTTACAGTACAGCTGAGTATTATTTCTTTATCTGTGAAAATATTTGTCCATCCTTTATCATGCATTTTATTGCTCAGTCAGTTACTGTTGTAGGTCTTTTGTATAATCCTCTGCAGTACATTTTAGGTTTTCACATTAACACTTTACTATCAGCAGCAAACTTCCCCACTCCTTTTCTTAAAACCATTTCTGAGTATATTCAGCAACTGAGATTTGAGAAGATTCCTATTTCTTTTTCTCACTGTTGTGGGTGGGCTTGGTGTTCTTCAGGAGTTTCTGAGCATGCTGGAAGTTTCAGGAAGGCTGACTTTACTTTGACCTGGCTGTTCTGTAACCATCAAATTAGACTCCTCAAAATCTTCTGTGGATTTTTGAAGCGTAGCTTTTCTTTTGTTATCACTTTACCAGTATTATGAGTGTTCATACCTTGTTCTTTTGTTTCAGTGGCTTCTGTCAGTATGCATGTTATGGAAATAGTGGTAACCATAATGCCAACTTCTTTGAAATACAACAACAAAACCACCTCTCACTTAAGAAAAAGTTCCAACTCCTCTCCTTAAACAGGAATAAATCTGATATCCAAGCAACTATTCCACTGCTATGAATATAAATTCAGATGTTTCTCCTGACTCTTCTGCCGTAATGAACATTCTGTTCACTCATTAATTGTCAATAAGATCTGTTGGTTCTGGTGGTCTGTCTGCTGCTGACGTTCCTCTCATTTTTTTTTTTTTTCTTCCCCTTAGAATTCTGTAATTTCTTGTTTAATTTCACTTCTGCTGTTCTGGCAGCCCAAGTTCCTAAAATATAAACATTTTGCATTTATGAACCTAATTCCTTTTTGATCAATGCACTGGCTAAATTCTTTATTTCAAATTATTGAAGTCACGTTGTAAAGCCTAATTGATTTGTGTGTGGGTGTGTTTATGTTGAGTTCTTAGCAGTTTTTTCAGAAATAGTACATACAGCTCTATGTGTGTGTGTGTATATACACATATACAAATAGCTACTGTGACAAAATGAGTAACCACTATACAATGTCCAAAAATTAGAATTACTTGTGTAATTGTGGAGTATTGACAGCAACACCACAAAACCATGACAACTTGCTATTACCAAAGCTGTCAAAAGTGTATGTGGAAGAGTGGTAATGTTGATGGGGTTGCTTGCGTTCCATTGTAAGTAGTAAAGTCAAGTATCTTGGTAAGAATTGAAAGCAGCTGTAACAGTAGAAGTTTGAGACACCAAATCTTAAATGTTTATTTTCTGTAACACACTTTGGTAGTAAGATGACTTCAGTAATCAGATAGAAAGCTTACCTTCATTGTGTATGATTTAAAGTATAATTTTTTTTTAATGGGACAAAAATTATTGTAGGTGGATGCTTTTAGCTGTGGAGGTAACTGCTGGAAATGGTCAGCTGTGTGGAATTACTGATGTCAGCCTCATAACAAGCCCCAAAATTATTTTGGTTGTAAATTGAGCGATTTAAATATCATGTTTATTTACATGCTGCCAGTTTCTGTTCACAGCAGTGACTGGTTCCTCAAAGTCTGGATGAGGAGCCAGGCAGAAATGTTGTAAATCTTGATGACATTTGAGATTTACCAAGTTGACAGTGAAGTATCAGGATGTTGCAGTTGTTGACTGTATGGAGTTCTGATCAGAGGACACTTTAATAGAAAATCCTCCTCTTGTCACAATTTTAACAAACAGTATATTTTAGACTACTGGCATACAGCGCGAAAATGGAAGGTATCAACCTGAATGTATATCAAGGCCAGATATGTTTGAGTAAACAATAGCTGCGTAGACAGTGGCTGACTCCCAGTGTATCAAAAACTGTTCAAATGGCAGCTTTATGTGGGTTAGGTGTAATCTTGGCAAAAAGCTCCTTTGAGAATGATGTTTTTCATTTGGGTTGGTATTTTGCTTTTTAATTATTCTGGTCAGTGTACTGAATTCAGTAATACATTTTTTTTCCTGGTTTTAATATTTTCCTATTAACTGTCAGGTTTTTTCACTCTAAAGGTTTAAGCATCAAGTAGATTAAAACTACTTTCTTGGTGACAGTCTGATCTTCTATTACCACAAGAGGCATGGTGCAAGGAAATTGTACTTTTTAATATGGGTAATGCTGATTTTTAGGGAAACTCAGAACATCCACATTTTTAGAGACAGCTTTTCAGGATCTCAGACTTCCTTCTGAAGTGGTGTTCTTCAGCTGTTAATATATATTTGGGTCTCTGGAGGGGGCTTTAGTGCTGTTGCTCCGTTCCCTGCAGTTAACACTTCAGTAAGTGGGGCATGCCAAAAGCTGTGGATGCTCCATCTGTCTTCTCCAACAGAGGAGCTTCTTCTCTGAGGTGTTACTGCATGATAGCAATCACCATTTGTGGCTAACAAATGTGGCTTCAGCTTTTATTGCTGCTTTTCAGCTGCTCCAGCTTCAAAAAGCTATTTCTGTAGTTCAATACTGAAGGCTTTATCTTATTCCTTTTCATTTGCCCAAAGCACAGAGTTGGACCAAGAAATGATTCTCTATTGGAAGCAGTTGTTTTCTTGATTCTAAAACTGTTGGCTTAGCAAATCTTCAGAAGCACAATGATGAAACATCTGGATAATAGCATCCTTGAGATGAGATGCTTCAAGGCCTAGTTCACTCGCCATAAAACGAGTCAGGTATTCTTTCAGGAAACTGCAATTCTGTACCTGAGTTGAATGGCCAGGCTGAGGAACAAATGTTTCAACCCTGGCTATCGCTGTCCTAGATTCTCAAGATCTGGAAAACTGTATCTTGAAAGATTCACCTCAAATTTAAATGCTCCTGTGCTGTGTTTTGGTATGAGTTGATAAGAAGCTTTAATAGCCAGTGTAGACTATTGAATCTACTCTAATTCAAACCCAAACATATTTCTGGAGCTCACCCAAAGCAAATCCATTTAATCATGATGAGAGACCAGCTGTCAGACCAATCTAACAGAACATTTTTCTGGGAACTTTTCAGTATCGAGTTGTGGTAGAGTCCTTTGTTGTGAATTGCTACTCAAAAATCTGTGTAAGCCCTAGCTAAGTGCCTTCAGAGAATAATCTATTATGTAATTCTTACTTTAATTTTTAAAGGAAAATAATTCTCATGGTATTTTCCATGTTCTGTAGTTGGATTCTGATATAATACACAAAATTTAATTTCAAAAATGGCATGTTCATTTTCTCACATATTTTTAAGACAAAAATAAATACTTTTATGAAGAACAAAAAATGCAATCCACAATTGTAACAAGGCAGCCTTTGTAAAATAAATTAGTCTTGTGATAGTTGTACTATCACAAAGCACTTTTCAGTTTCTCATCGCTTGTGGCTACAAAGTGCAAAATAGTTGCTGAATTTTGTACTCTGTATAATGTCTTTAGTGTAGACAATGAATTCTGTGGATTCCTTTGCACAGCCTATTTCTGACCATTTATAATATCTTATTTGCGCAATTGATCTCTCATTCTAGGAAGGTTTTTAAAGTCTGAGATCCTGAAAAGCTATTTCTAAAAATGTGGATGCTCTGAGTTTCCCTAAAAATCAGCATTACCCATATTAAGATGCTTGCATTTTCCTTTCATACGAGTTATAAGCCAGGAGACCTTACGTTATTTTCCCAACTCCCAGTCCAAAATGAAAACAAAAGAATTGTAAAAGCTAATAACTCTTGGTTACATTTGCAGGACATGCTCAGCTGTTCCCAGAAACCGCTTGAAATACACACTGCATAGAACATGCATTTTAAAAGCTGATTCACCTCAGATCTCTTCAGATTGTCTATTCCGGCATCATCTCTGACATGATGTCAGAAAAATGCATGTGTGCAAGTTTAACAAAGAGGGGACAAAGCAGAACTCAAATGAAGTGTAGCAGAAAGAAGTGGATAATGTATCAACTTGGGATGCGAGAAAAATGGGCTCATTTCTTGGCTCTGGCACTGGAGTCTTGAATAAACTTGGTTGAGCAATTTCCCTCTTAATGTCATAGTAAAAAGATGTAAAACAGTGACAGGTATTTTCTTAAGCCTTTGAAAGGTCAGTAAAATATAAAATTAACGTGTGAGTTGGAGAAGGAAAAGGAAGTGCATTAATGGCAACTGTAAAAATGGAGAGCAGTTACACTGGGAAGAGGTGCAAATGATTTTCTTACAGAAAAACTTAACATGATGGCATAGCAGTTTTTTTTTACCTCTGTTTCACGAATAATCTTTCACCAATCAGCACAAACTTTATTTACTGCTTTATTTGGAGTTCTGACAGTGAATTTAAGGAATCACTATTTTATTCAAACTGTATCAGTGATGCTGCTTATAAACCAGGTAGTTACGCAGCACTTTTCAGTTTCTCATCGCTTGTGTGGATGTGGCTACAAAGTGCAAAATAATTGCTGAATTTTGTACTCCATATCATCTCTTTAGTGTAGACAATGAATTCTGTGGATTCCTTTGCACAGCCTATTTCTGACCATTTATAATATCTTATTTGTGTAATTGATCTCTCATTCTAGGAAGGTTTTTAAATTAAAAACAGTGAGGTACCACAAACAAAAATCAGTATGCCCTGTAATGTCCCAGTTTAATTAAGCCTTTCACTATGAGCTCTATAGTCTTTAGCCTTTGAGTCAAACAGATGATCAAGGAGGTTGTTTAATGGTACCAAACCAATAAATGATACTTGAATAATAGGAAGCAAATGAATTTAAAGAAAAAAGTGCTGACAGTTCCCTGCCTCTATTTTGTATACACGTTTTGTTGTGCCTCATGGGCTTGGAGGACTTTTGTGGAGGCTGTGGTGTTCCCTGCACAGCTGATGATGGATGCTCACCAGACAGAGGTGAAACAATCCTCCTCCTTCTGAGGTGATTACACTTCACCACATTGCTTCTTTCCTGGGAGAATATAGCATAAACAAGTATAAAAAACTTGTGGTCCAGTGCAGCACAGGGTGGCACAAGAGAAGGCCTGCTTTTTATGTGACTCCTCTGAATCTTGTAAAAACTTTGCTACTGACAAATAGTGACTTCTCTGGCCAAGCGTAGTTGCTGCTGAGTGGAGTGTGCTGTTAGGCCACCTCAGCGTTCAGCTTGTGCTTGCTCTTTTTAGCTGCTCAGGAGCTGCAGTGTTGAACCAGCATTGATGAGCTTTTCTGGACAGGGAAAGTTGAACGCAAGTCTGGACATAAGTTTAGTCATTTTGTGAAGTTATGTAGGAATTAGAGGTGAGTTTTGAGTTTCATCTAAGCTTTTCTGTGGCTGTCATCCTCGGTGATCTTCAAAAGATGACTGAAAGCTAAATAAGATGAAAGTTCTTCTCTAAACTTTATTAATTTTGCCCAAAGCTGGGCTATTCCTCCAGGAAAACTCATTCTGAATGTTCCTCCAAAGGAGCTTTCTGGGTGCTGTTACAGAAGCTACAGTGGCTTCATGCTGGAGAGCATAGATTTGTTGAAATCAAAAGGTATTTTTCTTATAAAACCACATTGAAAGGTTTCTAAAGCCTTACTGGAATTTTTGGATTACTGCAGATGAACTCATTATTTTTCACTGAACTGAATTACAGCATCGTATCTGTTGCTAGCATATTAATAACGTGTATAAAGCTAGATCCTTTGTCAAGAGACTCTTTAAAAAAAAAATAAGCAGGAAGGATTTTTCAGAGTGAAGTTGCACACAGACTGGAGATTGTTTCTTCTCTTGAATTGCATAATGAAAAATCCATCAGCTTAATGGTTGACAAACTTTGACATTCAAATAAAAACGTTGCTGGTATTTTCATGAAGACCTGTAGGCAGAACTAGATTCAGTGACTTTAATTTATGCAATCGTAAAATGTCTGCCAAAACATCGTACAAATGACTGTATAATGAGGCAGTAATAACTATGAGGAACGAAAGGAAAGCAAACGGGCTGAATTTCTCAGTTTGTGCTGATTATATGATTTTGCAAAGCTTTTCAATGTAAAGCATGTTTCTACAGCATATTTTTCAACAGCACTTTCTGTTTAGAAAAAAACAGCTCAGAATCATCAGAACACATTTATCTGAAACTAATGCATACTATTGCATTAAAATGTTTAGTTTTTCTACTTATTCAAGTGTTCTGACCAGACTGCATTTGCTTCCTGACCACTTCACACCCTATTGTGTACCTGGGAAAAACTAGCTAAATAAATGTCTTATGTGTAGTGGTTCTATTAGATTTTTCGGATGCTTGTGAGCAAAAAGAAGAGAGAGCAGCCCTTTGGTGAAGGAGGAGGGGAAAAATCAGCAGAAGGCTCGACAAGCCACTGTGTTTTCATTTATATTGATTGCTGGGTAGGGGTTGTTGTTTGTTTTTTCCCTTTTTCTTTGATTCAGAGGGGGAGGAAATCTCAATAAGGGCAGAGGAAACTTATGATTTAAATGTATGTTTGACCACACAGTTCAGAGCAAGAATAAAGTGAGTGCAAAGCCATGCTACTACTTTCAGCCTTTAGGCACTCCTGTCCGAGATCCCCATAAAAGAGGTAATGTAGTGGCATAATAAATCCCACTGTCCTATCTGTTCACACAGTAGTAAACTTTCGCTTGTTTTTGGCTTTGTCTGTTAACTGTTTAAAGTAAAAAAAAAAAAAAAAAAAAAAAAAAAAACAAAAAAAAAAACAGACAGACATAGTGATTATAATTGATACTGACTTCTCCCTAGTGCCAAGCTAATGAGTAAGCAGCGCTGTGCAGTAAATAACTTATTAACAATAGGTCTTCTCTCTCCTCTTGCTGTGGAACTACAACACATGAAGTTCCTACCAGCACACAGTAGTACATAGTTTGCACTGTCATGTTATGCAGACTTCAGCCTGTTCATTCTGCACGTTCCTTGTTCTTCTAGGCAATGTGGTACAAGTTTGGCTGAGGTTATTTTGTTAAAAAACAAGCAAACAAAAAAACACCCTTGTTTTATCCATAATGATAAAGGAACCAGTATTGGAATGCTAAGCAAAAAGTCTGCTAAACTGAACAGAAGTCACATCAAGCAGATTTTGCAAAGTTCTAAGCTACTTGTGCATTAGTTATTGTATCACTAGATTGTTGTAAGAAAAACAGGTCTTGCCTGTAAAGCGTTGCTTGGTTTTTATTTCAGTTGTATTTCAGCTGAAATTATTGCTTCATTTAAACATACTTTAAAACCAGAATATTCGTAGATTCATCCAGGAAGGAATCTGGCTTAGAAACATTTCTGAAACTGAAATAAATATTCAGACATTTGTGTCAAAGTGAACAGCTTCAAAACCAATGTGCTTTTCTAAAACGTTCTTTAGTGTTAGTGAGCCATCCTAGATTCCTCTGTTGGCTGTGCTGAAGTTGGAGCTTCATAGCTGGATAACTCAGAGCACTGGGATGTGGATACGTCTTGAGTAATTAAAAATGAAGCAAGAAAACTTTATCTCACCTCATGAAAGCATGCTTTCTCAGCAATAGAACTAAAATAGTTTGCTAACCTCCAGCACTTGTCAGCAGCAAAATTGAAAGTATTTTTTGTCACCTGCTTTGCTGTCAGCAGGGGGAAAAAAATAGAAAGTAGAGGAACATAATTTCAGCACTAACATAAGTATCAGAATGATTTACCTGTCTGTTCTGCTTCACTTTTGTCTCAGCTTTCAGGGCTTCATTCATCAATCTTTTATTTACACACGCATATCTCATTTTTACACAATTTCTTTCTCCCTGACCAGATGGCTGCATTGTCTGCTTGGTGTTCATCAAAGGGAATGAGAAAATACATGGATGTGTAGTGTCATCTGGGTACAATTTGACTAACTCTTTTTTCAACAACTTTGTAAGTACTTAAATAATGGAAACGAACACTTGGATTATTCAGAAAAGTAACACAAAGCCCTCAAACTTCAGTACGTTACCTATTTTTCTATACATCAAATTATTATTGCTTAGCCTGTGCACCAGGTTTGTTTCATTGTGCAAAGCCATGTAACTGAGAGTAGTTCAGTAGGTTGAATGTAAAGATGAAAGCTGGCCAAAAGAAAGGTACGTGTATTCCTAGGATCTGAAGTGCCATTCACATTCTAACAGTGTACAGAATTTATCTATCTTCAATATGATACTTTAGTTATTGTATCTTTTTTAACATTCATATACATGTTATAGATAAATTTTAGTAATTTTATTTCCTGTTTTCATCAGTCCCATCTGTTGTAAACTAGATATTTTTCAAGTGTTTGTTGGATCTTTTTCTCTGAGACTCAAAATCTATCTTTCATTATTTATTAAATTTTAAGTCCATGACTGATTTTGGAGTTAAATAGAAGTTGATAACCTGAGTAATTCCAAGAAAGAAATGGAAAATCTAAAGTTCGTATGGAATTTCATTCCTTTTGACAGCAAACGTTGTTTTATACGTGAGAAGTAGACCAAAGTTTGTGTAATTCTTTGGGATTAATGTCGAATTTGCACAGATGCAAAACAAATTTTAGATAGAAATTGTCTTTGCTAGAATGCATCACATTGTCAAAGTGTTATGAATAGTGTAACATGTATATAAATACAGCTGAGAGACCTCAAAAAGTAGCTAACAATGGGAAATAGTCTTTGAAAGGGAGTATTTCAGGCAGAGGAGTATTATGTTCTTCAGAATTCTTATCAATAAGGTAACATAAATATTATACTATCATTCAGGGCATCTGCCACTGACAAAATGGTTATAGCTTAATAAGCATTGACAAGGACAGAGCCATTATGCATAGTAATAAGCTTGTAATGGCAAGCATTGACCATTATAAACTATGTGTTAATGCTGCTGTAGTCAGGTGTATTCTTGTAGGCTAGAGAAGCTAGCTTGTAACTACAGAATGGATGCTGTGTCCAGGAAAGAAGTGACTTTGAAAAGGATTTAAAGATAAAAGTGACACAGTAGAAATTTCCAGCAAAGGCAGTATAAGATAGCATATGCCAAATCTCAACTAACTGTATGTTAAATGGCTGTGTGTTGCTGAGGCTACGTTGTGTTTCATTTTTATTTCTGTGTTATGTTCCCATTAATTCTAGTATTTAAATTGTAAGCAATGTTAAAGAGCGTCAAACATGAATCAGGCTAGAGAAGCACCTGCCAGACTGAGGCTGGCTTGCTGAGCTATTCACTGCATGAAGATTTGTTTACTGGGGTCTCTTTAATGCAGATTTAGCAAGGACTAGCACTTAAAGCAAAGTAAAATACATGGTAACTTCTGATTATTATGCCCTGGTCACAGAAACGTGTTTTGGTTTATCAATGAATTTATTGAAAAGCATCCTGAAAAATAGGTGGACAAAAACTGCTCCTCGAAATAGCAGCATCTCAGGAGAAGCTGGAGGAGTTGAAGCTCAAATGCCAAAACTATTTGCTGTGGCTATTTAACTTTTTTTACAACAACCCACAAAACTGGTTTTAGTTGGTGATAAATGTCTGATGGACATAAAAGAGCACAAGAAATGGCAAAATTGAAAGAGATTTTCTGCTAAATGAGAAACAGTGGTCACTGAAGTGAAACTAAACTGAAACATAGCTCTGTTCTCTCCTTGTGTTTGTTCCCTGAGACTGCCTGAAGAAGATGTGCTAATACTGGAATGTAAGAAAAATATGCATTTGGATCACTTTTTGGTTTGGTGTTTTTTTAGAAGTTTTATATCTACTGCTGAAGATGACTTTTGGCTCCAAGGGCTACTTTGTCATTTTATACCACTTAACATAATATTTCCAAGAGGGGGGAAAAATCAAGTACTAAAATTTAGCCCAGCTTAAAGTTCGAGGCTGAAACAGAGAAATAAATACAAAGTTCTCTGAATGTGCAACAGTGGGGTATGGAGACTGCAGTTGTCTGGTGTCACAGTCAGTCCACTTTGTTTTCAAAGTCCTAGAGCTGCAGCTCTAGATGAAAGGATCACGGGTCTTCTGATTATTTATTTTAACTACTAGGATTGTTTTATGCTATTTCCCTGGAAGGGATGTTAGAACTAAATCTGTTTAAAAAAAAATACAACAGGAAAAAAAAAAAATAAAAATGAACAACCAACCTTTGGATTTCTTAATCATACTTCTGCTGAAACTGGACAGTAGTTGTAATACATACAGTCTCAAATAAGGGTATAACAATTTAAAACGTTTTAAAGGAATCTTTTTACAAGTAGAAATGTCACAGACTGTTTTAGAAGTCCGTCCTCCTCTGGATGTAGAGAACACTGCCATCTGGAGAAAAAGGGGAAGAGAATTGTCTCGCAGCTGATGGCAGCAAACAACTGAAAATTCAGAGTTCAGGAGCACTAAGTGACACGGGAGACATTTTCTCGGAGCAATCTAACAGGCTGTGAAGGCAGCAAGGCATCACGTACACAGGAGCAGGACAACTGTGATTTTGTTGATGGACTGTCCTCAGCAGGGCATCTCAGGCTTCAGGAATGACCCAGGCTAACAATAACTATCTTTCTGAAACTGTGAACTGCCCTGAAAATGAATACAAACCCTTGCAGCATAGAAATGAGGAACTTCAATTTCTGCTGAATCATTTTTCTATGTCCTAGAAGAGAATAGCCATGACAGATGCAATGCCATGAAAGAACAGGAGCTTCTTGAGTTCATGCATATCAACAAGTTCCAAAACTGCAATCTCTCCATCTTTATTATTTGAATTTTGATAGCTTTTATATAATACCTCATTTCCCACCTCCTTACAGTGTAATGGAGCATAACACATAATATAATTTGTTTGTTTGATAGTAATTATATAATGGTATTCTTAGTAAGCATCTGTGGCTTGATTCACACTTGCAACCCTCATAAATAGGGCTGATATAATCCCCATTTGACAAGCTGCAAAACTCAAGAAACTGGTTGTGACCTGCACAATACTGAGCTATCTTGAGAGGGCTGCTTAGTTCAGAGATTCTAAGGGTCTGCCGAGGAGCGTACAAGTACACAGTCAGTTTTAAACTCTTTCTAGTTCAGTTTGAAATTAACAGTGAAATTTTAAAGATGTTTAGCACTGTATGTGTAATTTTCCCATCAACGGTGAACGCTAAGGATGTTAATACTTTGAATCTTGATTCAAATTACCCAGATTCAATATTTCTTAAAAGAGGTTTTTATGGCTTTGTCTTTACTTTTTGATGTTTTCACTTAATTTCCACTTGCCATTTGCTTAACCTTTCATATTAGATGTAGGTTCTTAGAAGGCAGCATACATTTAATGTAAGAATGATAGCTCACTAATCATTGTTTTCTTATATTATCAAATCATCTTTGACAGCTACAGTATCCTTAACTAGTCCTTCAGGGAAGGAATAAAATCAAACCACAAGAATATATAATTACTGGAAATATCTGCTAACTATTAATCTCTACTAGTATGCAGTAATCTAATAGATTACGTGTGGATATGCTGATTATAACCATATGATTAGTGGACAAATTGCTTATGATCAGTGTATTTCCAGTGGATTCAAACACACTGCCTCTATTACTGTATTTAATGAAGCAATGAAAAGATTCATTCTGAAGTTCAGCTGTTGGATGCCAGAGAAGTCGCATTTTTATCTCATATGGAAGGCTGTGTGCCCCTTACGAGCTGAATCTCAGTGTGCATTCTTTGAATTCTTAAGCTCATAAGTGCCATAGGATTAGAATGATTCATTTATCTATTTATTTTTCAGTGTTTAGCAACATCTTTACAGAAAATAAAAACTTTGTTCTGGTTCAGATGTTCCTCCTTTTTGAAGTACATGTGAGTGGATAAAGGAATGCTGAAAGCTGTGGTGTATAAAAAGATGGAGTATGTCAGTTCACAGTCTGTGTCTTGAAACTGCCATGTATCAGGCGTAAGGGCTGTTGACAGGTCTTGATGGAAATGTGTTATATCAGGTTATAAACTAGCCTAGCTGACTATAACTTCTTTGACCTTAAAGGTGACTCCAAAAGAGAGTGTTTTCTGATTAACTTAAAGGTTAAATAAATAATCTTATACTAGGCAGAGCATTATCAGCAAAAACTGGGAGAAATGAAGAGAAGCTAGAAGTAGGGAGAGGGGAATATGCAATGACAAAGCCACTATTAAAAAAAACCAAAAAGTAGTATCCTGTTCTTAGTCACAGCCAGTATCAGATGCTCCCATGGATGAGTAAGAAACTCCTGAATGAATGTTTAGAGGAAAACTTGTTGCTAGGGGCTATTTTGTGTAACCCTCAGCCTTAACTCCATCTTCAAATCACCATTTCCTCATGTTACAATATGGTCACAAGGATTAATAAAAATCTTGTTTTGGACAGTAACATATAAGAGCTAATCAAAGGCAGGATCATCTTGTGCTTATTTTTTCACAAGTATGGGGTGTTCTGTGTAACCATTGTCTGCAAAAGATAAGACAAACAGGGGATGCTCAACTGGAGATGAAGTATAGAATTCCCACAGGTTTTGTACCCAAATGACCTGATGGAGGAGTTAAAAAATGAAAGGATTTTGGATTATAAACCATGGCCAGTTAGGTATGCAAGAGTGCATCTGATTTATGCATGCAGTTGCCATGACTATGTATGCACACTGGATAATTGCTAGCACAAATGACTACTGGCATTTGCACACACATTTATCCAATTAGTATGTGCAATCAAAGTAATTTCATGCACAAATTAGCTGCACAATTGTGCATGTCTTCTGCACATGTAATTGTATGCCTAATTGGTCTGAAAGTCTTGTTCACAATGTGTGTCTTGATTTTATTGCAAAAAAAGCATAAAAAAGAGTGAATTTTATATGCAGAAATAGAAATTTTACATAATATTTGCATTTAGTAATAAGTTCAAACTCTCTTTATTAGATTCTGCAAAGCAAACATTTCTGTATACGTTACCTGTAGGCACTGTGAGCTCTCATTACGTAAATTAACTGA
Organism: Excalfactoria chinensis; assembly: GCF_039878825.1. Lineage (NCBI taxonomy): Eukaryota > Metazoa > Chordata > Aves > Galliformes > Phasianidae > Excalfactoria > Excalfactoria chinensis. The sequence continues at coordinate 77,614,765 of NC_092828.1, read as the reverse complement.
CAGTTGAAAACGTAACTTGCCTTGAGTGGAAATACATTCCTGAAGTTTCCCTATTTTTATTTCTTCTATCCTGCATATAACATTAGAAAATAATACCGTCTTATACCTGCTTACTTACGAAGGATGTTCAAAGTACTGCCCCGATTTCATAGTTAAAGAAAAGGTATTAAGGACTGTGGTTGGGTAATATCAGCAAAAATTTCTGTAGAAAAAATACTAGAAAGCCCCCCCCCCGTTTGATGTTATGCCTCAACTGCAGCTTCTTTTCAGGTGAGTTTGTTTCATAGTAATGTTTATTGACACAAAAGTGTTTTGGTTTTGATTCTCAAGAACAGAAGAGCTTAAGAAGGAAACTATATTTCTATTTAAAAATACCATGTCAGCCTCTGTCAAGTAAGCAGCTATCATGGAAAATCTTCCTGAACGTATTCACTGTATCCATTGTTGTACTATCTGTAATTCATTTAATTAATGAAAATTTTGGCATTGTTTTTAACATTTCTGATAGTGTGGTACAGCATCTTCTGTGTTTTCCCATGCTGCATCAATTGAGCGTTAGGCGTAAGAAAAGTATATTACAGATTGTGGCCTGAAAAATGTTTAAAATGAGAGAGATCTTCTAGCACAGAATTTCCCTTGGTGTTTTTGAGTTGTTTTCCTTGATTGGGCAGTTCTAAAAAATAGTTTGTCAAAATTAACCCAGATATGAAATGAAGGTAAAATAAGGGGAGAGCAATTGTACTTGTTTGTCAGGAAAGAAGAGGTCTTTGTTAAGAACCCGGTATCAAAGAGAGGTAATAGATAATCAGGCATTCACCTGCAGATAAGAGAGGCTGATAGTAATCTTCAGGGCTTTCCAATGTGAAAGAGCATTTCTTATCTACCTTTGTGCCTGAACCCGAAGGCCATTCTGGTGATAAAAACGTAGGGAGATATATCTTGGTTTTTATTTGTTAGAACACTATTTATGTCAGCCTCAAATTGTTCAGAGTAATGTTAAAGTAAAGCCGAATTCCTCAGCCATCCTCTGGATAGTTGGGTCTACCAGGACAGCACTGACAGCAAGCAGTAAACCACATTCCTGGAGGAGAGAATCCAGTTGTTGACTAAACATCAGTAACGATGCGAGAGAGCAAAGCAGTGGGACTGGCTGTCAGGTCCCTCGCATGGCACCAGTAGCTGATCCATAGATCTGAGCTGTCCTGTCTGGTGCTGCCTACATTTCTCAGGAGTAAGATTGAAACACCCAGAGCAGGTTATTAGGAGGTTGTTAATCAGTGCCTCATGTCCATTGCATAAAGTTGATTAATATTAAAGGGGACGCAGAACACACTTTGTATAACAGAGAACACGTACTAATTTTTTTTGTCTAAGCTTTAATGTGAGGCTGCTAAGACATTCCCCTTTAGTCTTGATCAAACATGTCACAGCTATCTTTTGTTGTCTCCAATGTAGCAGATCTACAGGTATGTGTTGTTGGTGACTATCAAACTGATAATTACAGATTTAGATACTAGTTGAGACATTTATTTGATAGAATTTAATTGTACTTAAAAAATAAAAATAAAATAGAAGAAGAATAAAGATTTTAAAAGGGAGACAGATTATTTTCTATGAAATGAAGGAACTGAAAGTCAATTCAAAATGATTAGTCCCTGTTTCACTAAACACCCAAAAAGGCTGTTAAATATCAGGGTGATGCTTTAAAACAAGTAAAAGGAAGCACTTCTTTGTAAACTGCACAACTTTTAGCACAGAGTGATTAAGGTCAAAAGGATAAAAAGGATCAAAAGAGACTGAGAAAATTAGTGAAGCCAAAGTTTAGTAGCCAAAGCTACTAAACATGGTAATGTAGATGAAATCTTGGTCCCAAACTCCTGACTGTCCGAGGCCAGGGCAGGATATTTGAGGAAGGATCACGCTCTCTAACCTGTTTCTTATACTCTTTCCACAAGGATTTGCTACCAGGATAAGGACAAGATACTCAATACAGCGTGGCAGTTCTTATGTCCTTATTTGATTAATTTCACTAGTTCCTGGACCTTAACTCTTGGAACTTGGAATACAGTTTTCCTGGGCTTGTGGTACAGATGGATTGCTGACTCCTATAATTCTAAAACCTAACATAAGTGCTGTCAGAAAAGAAATAATACTTTTTTTTTTTCTCTTTTTTAAGCACCGAAGGAAAATGGACCTGTCTCCCTGAAGTACTGATATAAGCTAAATACTGACCATCTCCCCTGAGTCTCTTGCACAGACTGTGCCAGACCTGTTCTGCACAAAGAAATACATGTGACAATATTCCCTCTGATATACCTTTCTGTTTTTTCTTCCTTTCTTCCTTTTTCAGATTGTATTCTGCTCTTTGGATACAGGCTGTAAGCCCCTCTCTCTTATTTTGTGAAGCAGGAGGTAGTTGTTTTTAGGAAAAACAAACAAACAAAAAGCTGTGGAAAATACAGAGGTTTTTTCCTAGTTTGAAGATAATTTTCTCATTTCAGCTTTTGATCTAAAATTACTTAAGCAGCCTTTTCTTTTTACAAGAAAGGAACAGTAGAGGGAGGTGTTCTCTAACTTTCTTACTACCAACTGCTCCAAAGTATGTAATGAAAATCTACTTTGCTGTGAGATTTGAATGATATATGAATACAAGAAGTATTACATTGCACTGGAAGTATTTTGTGTCTGAAAGAAGCAGTTGAAAGCCTGTTGAAAGTATCCAAGATACTTGGCATGTGCTCCAGGACTGAAATCGAGTGTGTTTATTCAGACGCTGGGAAGCCTTTCTATACATTTGAAGGGTGACAATTCTAGTTCAATGAATTGAAAAACCATACCAAGATTACCCTTGAGACATGCATTGAAATATGTTTTGTGCTGGTTTTCTGCGTCTCTGGAAAAATGTGATCTCTTTGATAAAATTTATTTCTGATGATCAGATTCTTTTTTCAAGCATGGTTCCAAAATGTTACTTCCTTATGGCTTCTTAGGAGCACATTCTTCATACTCGTCAGATGTCTCAGGATATACTGAGCTGCAGTTTTGTTACCTTTTTTGTTTGCTTTCTCTTTCATTGTCCCAGGAATCCACTGCTGCCTTCCACCCCCCCTCTCCCCTCCCCATCTTGTCCATTCTCTACATTGTCCTACAACCTCCCTGCATTCATTGCAATTGTTTTCTCTTTTCATGGAAGCATAGAATCATTAAGTTTGGAAAAGATCACTAAGATAACCAAGTCCAACCACCAACCCATCTCCACCTCACCCGCTAATCTGTCTCACTCGCTGCCATATCTGCACTTTTATCGAGCACCTCCAGGAACAGTGACTCCACCACCTCCCTGGGCAACCCATTCCAGCACCTGACCACTCTTCCTTAGAAGAAATTTTTCTTCTGATATCCAACCTAAACCTCCCCTGGTGGAACTTGAGGCCATTGCCTCTCATCCTATCATCATTCCATTACCTGGAAGGAAATACTGACCCCCACTTCATCACAGCCTCTTTTCAGGTAGTTGTAGAGAATAGGAAGTTTCCTCTGAGCCCCCTGCTTCCCTCAGCCACTCTGTGTAACATTTGTGCTTCAGACCCTTTTCAGCTTCATTGCCATTCTCTGGACATGCTCCAGGGCCTCTGTCTTTCTTGTAGCGAGGGGCACAAACTCAACACAGCACTCATGGTGTGGCCTCACCAGTGCCAAGCGATCACCTCCCTCCTCCTGCTGGCTTCACTGTTTATGATACAAGCCAGGATGTCATTGGCCTTCTTGGCCACCTGGTCACACTGCTGGCTCACATTCAGCTGGCTGTCAGCTAACACTCTCAGGCCCTTTTCTTCCATGCAGCTTGCCAGCCACTCCACCCCCAGCCTGTAATGATGTGTGGGATTTTGGACACTCCTAATTTCAAAGCTCACTGTTCTCTCTCTCATTTTGTTCTGTCACTGCTTTTTTGCTTTTGAGATCATTTTCTCTCTCCTGTGCTGTGCTCAGTTTCCCACAGACAAGTACCTCAACCTCAGCCCCTTATCAGTCACTTTCACCTTCAGATTCTTGTTCACCTCTCTACCATCTCACTGCTCTATTTTCCAACAGCAGGTTTGGTTTCAATGAACCTTGAGGGAAATAGCGTTGCATTGCTGAAAGGTGTGCGGTTTCAATCCCAAAGAAAATACAAGGAAAGAGAACCATGCTGAGTGAAATGTTCACAGAATGCCTGCAATAGTTTGTGATAAGCTGGTGTTGGAAGTGTAAGTATCTGCCTGCCTTGCAAAGCCGAAAACATACATTTGGATTAGACTTCTCTGAGTGTCGGTTAAGTGAATGAAAATAAGTTTTGACATAATAGACATATGGATTCCTTCCCAGCTATTTCCAGGAGGATTCCTGTGCAACCTCATGCTAACCTCATTTGTAAAATGGGGGAACAATACCTGCTCTCTTCGTATGGTTTTGCTCAATAATTGGGTCTTTGAAGCATGGGCTTTTGGCTTCCATCCCAGTGCACCTGTCTCTTGGTGAAAAGGTATTTGATGGGGCTGTTTGTCTCTGTCTCTCAAATTGCAGATATGTTGGTCAGACGCTTTCCCAGCTGGGGAGCCATATCATCATATCATAGTATCATAGTATTGTGCAAGTTGGAAGGGACCTTAGAGATCATCGAGTCCAACTCCCAGGATTCGAGCCCTCTGTGTAGCAGAGCGGCACTTCTACCCCCTGCTCCACAGGAGGGGATTCGAACCCGGGCCCCCTGGTGTTGCAAACGGGAATTCTACCGCTGCGCCACCGGAGGCACACTGCCATATGTCGCAATTGCTTGTGTTCAGTGGCTTTGATTAGGCATTTTTCTTTCAATTAAATGAAAATCATCAGATTTTAAGCAGAAGTGTTAAGTCTGTCCATTTGTAGATAAAAGGAGAAGTTTGGAGGAGCAGTGATGTAACTAAGCTGGGCAAGGTTATGTAAAACAGGTACAGGATGTGAGACCCAGCTGTCCTCTCTGTTATGTAAGTGTTGATAATAGTATGCGATGGGCACTATGTTGTAGAATTTTGCAGTGTAGTGAATTATAACGTTCTCCTTTTTCAGGAGGTAGAAACAAACTCAAATTACGAGCTGTTTTAATTACGGAGTGACGTTTATTTCCAAATTCAGTTATTTCCTGTAAGGATGTTTTGACACAAAAGCCTTTATAAAATCTGCTACTAATTTAGAGGCATGAAAATATGAAAACTGTTGGTACGTGACTGCTTTTTTAACTGTATCTTTTTCTCAAAGCGTTGTTCTCGGTGATGTTCTGCTGCTGGTATTGATGAGTGCAGCTTCCAGAAACAAACTGCCATCACCCTTTGCAAAAGAAAAATATTTTGAGGAATGGAATTTTCAAGCACATTTTTCTAGCTATGGATTGTACTTATCATACCATTGGTACAAGTCGTATGCATTTTACAGGTCCGCCTTTCTACGTTTTGTACAGATACACCTCTATTTGTGACCAGAAAATGTCATTACCATTTCAGATCAGCTACTTCTGCAATTCTTCCTCACACCTACGTGGTGTTTCACCTCTGTGGAAAATCCAACAGTAAACATAGAAACATGAAAGTTTGGATTCAAAGCCCAGTCCCATTAGAATGAGTAGCATGGCATTAAAAAAAAAAAAAAAGCAGTTGAAAAACTGAACTGCTGCGTTTTGTCTTCTGTGTAGAACAGTAAGTTCGTTTCTCAGTTCTGTGATGTTTCTATGGAATTAAACTATTATTTCTTTTCTTACAGCAGATGAAATAACTCTCCTGAGTTTTAGTTGTCTTTCTCTGTTCCTTGATAAACTGGATTTTTTTGTTGCATTCAATGTACTTCATTTTAGAAGACTTAGTGAGGGCCTTCAGAATAATGTCAATGGGAACTCAGGAGTGAATGCTTCCTGGCCAGCCGGTAAGTGAAATCTTAATGTCACAATTTGCTTCAAAAGATCTTGTATTTGAGTATAGCATACTCGTATAGTCAATCATAAAATGTGCATGAAAGAAACAGCTTTGTTGATTCATCTGGTAGTGTCACTTGCTGCTTGCCCTCTATAAATTGTTCCAGGTAGGTAGAATTACTCCATGAAGGCAAATTTTTAGTGTAACAGTGACTTTCTGGACTAAAAACTCTGCACAATTTAAGATGGTAAAGATATGTTAAAAACACACCAAACACCAGATGTGCAGGAGCTCTGGAACTATGGGCTCTATAACGTGTTTGTTCCACGTCTGACAGATCTGAATGTTCTTTATGGCATGTCAGTAGTACATGCCAGTGAAGTTCACGTTTGAAAGTGAACGAGACTGGCACTTGCTGAAGTGTGATTGAATGACAGCTGTTCTGTTTTCCTAAATTTCAACAGGAAAACTAGCTTCAGGAGCTGAACATATCAGCTTTTTGATAGGAGATTCTGAGAGGCTAGAGGTGAAGCACAGTTGTAGAATAACGATCAACATTTTTTGGATTTACTTATTATTTACATTATTGTCATATTTTAGAACCTGAGGTTGAATAGGAATATTAATAAACATTTAGAAAGAGGCTGCAAGAGTACAAGATCTATTCTTTTCTCCATGTGCACTGAAGTTCAGTGTCAAACACAGAAATGAGAAAGCAAGGTAAAGATAGCATGGCTGTGGTTGTCAATACTCAACAGAGGGACCAAACTAGAACCTATATGCTGCATGTTGTACTTCCCGACAGTTTATTACTCTTCTATAGGTAATGGTAATTCTCATCTTTCTCAAAACTCTCCGTATCTGGTGCATGGTTGTAAATGAATAATGCTTTGGCTGTCATATCTTTCTTTCTGCTGCTAATGAAGTTCTCCATGTGCAGATTTTATTTAAATGCTGTTTTTCTTTTGATCTTGTTGGTAGTGTTTTAAGTTGACTGATATTTATCAGCGCTCTCACTGCCTGCCCTATTTTCCCTGATGCATACCCTATGGCCCTCTTACTTAATGCTGAACTGGCAGAGATGCTGACAGGCTGATGATGTCAGAGTAATGACTTAGGCTGAGTTCTGAACTTAAAGCTTTTTCCATTTTGGTTGAGGTACTATTTTCAGGTTGTTTTTTTTTCAGCTTTCTCTGGGAGAATTATGGGGTGCTATACCCAACAGAAAAGTCTTAGTATGGACACAGCTACTAAGCTAGCAAAGCTAGTCTAGCAAACCTAACTTAGTATTTTGTGAGCATTCAAGGAAACATTATGGTGGCCCTAGGCAAGTCAAACGAGTATTTTAATTTAGCTTTCAGTGTATTTCTCCTATGGGTAGGTTACTCATTGTAAGAGTAGCCATATTTTGCTGTCAGTATCATGTTAAAAACAAAAAACAAAAAAACAACCAACACTTGTTTCAGTATAAATGAAAGGGAAGTGTTACCAGAAAACAAATTGGTGACGAGTGTTCTTCTGCTGGTACAGATGGCATCTGTGTATTTTTATCACTATAAATCACAGTTGGAATCATGCTTAGTCCAATACCTTGCTTTGTGTTTATTAAAATAATCACAGTTTTAGATATTAATTACTCAGTTCATCTGAAACGTCTATATTGACAGATGAAAAAACCACTTATTTTGATAAAAGGAATGATACATTTATAAATATGTTAAAAAATAATTGTACAAATGATATGCAAATTTGAAAGGCAGTGAATTAGTAAGCTGAAATCTTGGTCTACAAGTCATATTTTTCTTATACAACATATTGCAACTGTACGATTTGATACATCAAAACTTAAAATAGTACCATTATATATGCTCGTAGGTAGCTACTTATGTTTAAATTTGAACAGCATTTATAGGTTGGAATTTTCAGGTAAAAAAAAAAAAAAGTCTATTGATAAGATGCAATAACTCTTGGCTCTTGCTTTTTATAATGGGATGACTACATTTGTATTCTACCCTTGAATTAGTAGTAGTCAACAGCTGTGCTAGCTTAAAGGGAAGAACACTGAGATCTTAAAGACTATGTTTTGAGCTAGAAGATGACAATTTTTATCTCATAGATTTAGATAATCTAATAGCACTTTGGTCTTCTTCTGGAGATTGCTGATTCGTTGGGCTGTTAGCATAACCAAAGCAGTTTACAGGCTCACTCACGCTATGTAGGTTATCTACTCTCCAGAGATTTTCATTCTCCATCTGAGTGCCCTGCCTAGCCTTCCAGTGCCTGAACCAAGTCCTTGCAACTCAGAGAGGGAGGGAGTAGTGCTGTAAGTGCATACATGCTGCTCTCTTCTGTGTTTTGTGAGTTTGCCTAACTTCTACCACAATTTCTGGGACTGCAAATCCCTTCAAGTTATGCAGAAAACATTCAAAACATTACAATAGAAATGAGCTGCAGGCTGTGCTTCCTTCATCTCTTTGCAAAGTGGTAAACAGGGAGAAAATTTGCTCTAAGCTCTTCAAACTATGAGCTACAGCCTGGAGCAAAACAAAAGGAATAACTTCTTAGTCCTCTCAAATGAAAACCAGTTGCCCTCTGCTTTCCATAGGACATGTGAAGGAAGTGGGTCTGCATGTGCAAAAGATGTTGTAAATTGATGCCAACTGGTTATATAACCTATGCAACCTGATCAAGACAGACAGCTTCCTACAGTTACTGTTTTTGTTTTTTTTCCAGAATGGATGCAGTTTTCTCCTCTGAACTTCAACTACTACCTTGTTGAAATAACTTCTAAATAATGGTATTCTAACTCTGAAATTCAACTAAGAAGTAGCCAAATAGCTCTTTATCAGTAACACGTATTGAAAACTATGAGAAAATGTATTTTTCCATAGACAGACACACCTCACCTAACCAGTTTCAAATTTGTACACACTAGCATTAGCAAATTGCAGTTTGCTTTGCTCATCTGAACTATGAGTCATAAGGATATCAAAGAAAATAGCATCCAGAAATTCACTTCACGAACAACAGGTAATTATAAAATTGGTTGACTCAAATGAAGTCTTGTTCATAAGTCAAATTATCTTGAATGACCTTCTGTTTAAATATGCCTTTCTATAAAAGGCCTACACTTGCTGTCCCTTTTCATGTGAACCCTCTGCACACATCAGTGGCATTAGTCAAAGGGCAGGGTTTGCAACCCTGAGTTGCAGGCTACCTTCAGTGCTGTTGAGTTACTTGCACACAGGATTCCAAGGAGATGTTTCTTTGTTCCTATAGTGCATACAACACATGTACTTCACTGCTAAATAATTTGAATATAGCAGAACTCAGCATTTCTATTTATGGCATAATGCATAATAAGAAAGAATGCCTTGTCTCACTTGATTGGTAAAATTAAGTTGTTTTTGTCAAATTTTTTGCCTGTTTCTGACCGGAGGAGTTCCAGTAACTTCAGGGCAGTCACCCAGTATTTTCAGCCACATAACTGAGTTTGGAATGTGCCCCTCAGATCTAAAAATACTCAGGAAACAGTTGTGAGAAGATCATGCTGCTGAAGAAAGTAGTGGAGAGAAAGGAATATTTGGGGAAATAATTTGCCTATTCTATTTTATAAATTCATATTTACATATGCGTACATCTCTATTTACACATCATAGAGAAAGGGACATCAAAAGTCATCCAATTCAAGCCACTTGTGACAAGCTAGGATTAGTTTTGCCTACAGCATGTTTTATAAGAAATGATAGCTTTATTATTAAGGTTTCTTGAAATGCAATTCTGCACTCTGTGATGAAGAGCACCTCAAGTGACCTTAAATTTGTAACAGAACTTGTGAGAAAAAAGCATGCTCCCATGTAGATGCTTTTTCCTGTCAACTTAGAATCTTCTATGCTGGATGTGGCTCTGGGCTGCCTGGTCTAGTGGCTGTCGATCTTACCCATGGCAGGGGGTTAAAACTAGATGGTCATCATGGTCCTTTTCAACCCAAGCCATTCTGTGATTCTATACACTGTCTTACCATTATTTATGATATATCAACTACACTTAGCAGCTGGCAAATCAAATAGATTTGTTAGTAGAAATTGTCTATCATATTTATATATGGCTCATAGTATTTTATATATTTACATATTGGAATAAACCTAGGCTTATTAAATATACAGTATTCTCCATATCCATGAACAGAAATGAATATAATGTGCTAATCAGATATATTTGTAATTAAGTTACATTTTTTTCTAGGGAAATTATATGCATTATACTTTCTATATTGATTCCAATGTCATTCATATAAAAATGTGATGGTCTTTTAAAAGAACATCCTGCAACTGTGAATTAAAAGATGTGGTTATTTTCATCACTAAAGCACTACATAGCTTTGTGCTTTTTAACAACCTACATAGGATTTGATGGAAGAGATGAGCTGTAGGACTGCTGAATTGAGGTACTGTTGTGCCATTATTTGGGATTTCTCCGTGGAAGAATAAATTTTAAACGTCTTGTGATACCTTTGTATCGGTGGTTACCTCAATAAGGTGCTGTTTTGATGTATTTCTTCTACTCAGTCAGATGCAGTGCAAGATATTGGCTTGCATAAACTTCTAGTATAATCTTTGAAAGGTATCATAGCGTAATAATACACATCCCAGAAAACACTGCAGAAACTCAATATGAGAATACTGCATAACTGTTTCTTGCATTTGCTTATAATTGTGGAGCAAGTCTAAATTGAAGAAGGAAAACCAGGACATTTCATACACAGCAAATATTACTGGAGTAGCAAATTGGAAATTAGATATGAGAGAGCAGAAGTTGTTTTCCCCACATCTGTAGGAATGTACCCACAGTGAGTGATTAGGCAGGCAATAGTGTTTCTCTACCAAATTTTGTAAGATTGCTATTGCAAGATTTCTGCTGTCTGTAACTCATTTTAATGAGACCAGCTGTTCTTGTGTTATTTCGACCACATCCATTTCATAATTGCAAAATACATCTCTTGTAGGTTTGGATTTGATCCAAAATAAAGTGACAAACTGCAGTGCCAGATCCTGTACTGCTTGTCCGTCTCCACTCATTCTTCTCCCTCTGGATTCAGTGGCACTAACTCTGCATTCTGGTTTAGTTCATTTGTGAGCATGAATGCAATACAAAACATTGGAGCTGCTTTTTAACTGTGTTGTTATGGTGCATGCACAGCAACAGGTTATACAATAACATACTAAAAAAGCTCACTAGATGCTATTGAAAAAAAGTTGTACAAAGCCATCCTAGACTTCACTTAAAAGATATTCGATATATGGAATAAAAAGTATTTGTAAGTATTGCTGTCATATAGAATCATAGAATCACCAAGGTTGGAAAAGACCTAAAAGATCATCCAGTCCAACCATTCACCTATTACCATTAGCTCCCACTGAACCATGACCCCCAACACAACATCCAATCCTTCCTATTTTAAAATATCTTCTTGATATCTTCTTGGTTTTTTTTGTGAATAAAAGTGTGATGGGGGAAAAAAAAAGGAAGCACAAAGAGAAAATTAGAGCCACATATTTAACTTTCTCAAGAAAATAGAAAATGTAGCATACTGAGTAAGAAATGATACTAAAGTCTGTGAAGTGCATCAGAATGCATTCCTTTGATAGCTGAGCTTTCACAGCCTCCGCTATTCTGTTTGATGAACATTTTATTTCTATAAAAATATCTTCCTGATTATCTCAAGAGAGATTAAGACCTATTACAAGGGGTTTTATCACAGGCTTTTAATCTATATCAAAGCCTATAGTAATAATCTCTTGCTTGCTAGGATTGTAACCAAGTTTTAGAATACATATTTGAGTACTTAGGCTCATCTGTTTTAATACCATGACTTGGTAGCTCAGTAATGTCTTGTTTCCTCAAATTTCTTTGTGATTTTGATAGGAATTTTCAAGTGTAAGTGCCTGATATTAAGTGGCCTCATCTTGAGATGTAATGGCTTGAAATCCATATTGTGTTAAGGGGAGTGTTCAGTAGTTTTGAGAATGCTTGCAATATCGTACAGTTTCTGTCTTTTCTATTTAAGCCCAAAAATGTAACTTGTGTTCATTTAATTTATTTAACATAAGCTATTGAAGAAAGAATATATCAGATTGAATAGTTAATCTAGGGATGGGTTTATGTTTTTGATAGTGTAACTTGTTCTGCAGTGGCTACGGACAGGTTACAGCATGCCTGTAATTATATATCATATAAACACATTACTGCAGTAGTTTCTATAGGCACAGTTCCAGGAACAATCTGGGTTTGTTCTAAATAACAAATACAATGTCGCTGCAAAGTGTGGGAAAGAGTGTATAACATCCAGTGAAAACGCTCATGCTGTCAGGACTATCATTTGGTTGTTATGAACATAATAATACAAGAAAAAAAGTAATTAGGGATTGTTAGGAAGGGGTTAGAGATAATTGCTTTGCTGAATTAGTGCTCTGAAGATTAGACCCAGCTCAGTAGAAAATTCCTTACTGTCACTGTCTATCTGTCAGGAAAGTAAAAAAAGGGAGATCAATCAGCTGTTCTGTAAAATAATTGATAAATGTTTTGTTTTGTTTTTGAGAAAGGTGAGGAATAGGAACTGTTGGGGTGGAGCTGATAATTGCCAGCTGCAGATCTAGTTGATGATCTCAAAGGGAGTGATGGACAAGTATGTAGAATATGCAGAAGCAGAGCTGGTTGGTTATGTGGACCGTGCTTGGTGGTACCTGCAGCTCTTTCTGACAGTGTTCTTTGTTTTTTATTCTAAGAATGAATCTTTTCTACTGCAACGTGGTTCTGGAAATTAAGACATGAAAAACAAGCACACAAAACCTTGCAATGAAAGAAATCTGTATCAATACTTAGCTGAGATCCACTGTAGGGAACTGAAAATGCACAAGGATTAGAATGCATCATTCTGTCAGCTTTGTCATAACCAAAATAGCACTTGTCAGTTGTGGCTGTAGTTTTAGTGTAGTGGGCTACGCCGACCCTTTTCTATAAGCCATGCAGCTCAAGAAAAGCTTGAAAAGTTCCAGTATGGTGCCAGTGCTTGATTGCCCATAAAAAGCTATTTAAAAGCAGGACACAAAACCTGCTGTAGGAACTGTGAGGTCAGTCAAGCAGTCTCTTCTTTTCCACCCCAAATATGTCAGGACTAGAGTTTATTTATTTTTTCTCTCTTTTCTAGAACACGGACTATGGGAAAACTGATCTGATGTATTACTTTACATTCCTGACATCTTTTTATACTTCTGGTGTTTTACCCAGTCTGGGGTATACAGTTTAAAACACCCATTTATTAGAGAGTTTATTTAGAAGTACTCTACTGCAGAAGAAAGGAAGTGTGCTTCTAACCTGGAAAAAAAAATCAGGTCTTTACGTGGATACACAGATTGAGTACAACGACAGAGTGCAGTTGTTTTGCTTAATGAGTAACACCTGTGGAATCTGTTGCAAATTTTCCCTTTGAAGAAAGAAGCTTATCTGGATACGTTCCAGGAAAATATTTTGGACAGTACTTGTGGTGTGAAACACGTTGCTTGTAACAGCTTTTAGGAACGCTGGACATGGGATCTCCGTTTGCTCTCATAACAACTTTGGTGATGATGCTTATCGTTCTTATTACTATTACTGTTTTTATTCAGCTGATTAAATGTCATAACACTTGAAAATGAATGTTCTATTTAATTACAATAGAAGGACAGCTGTTAGGTGTAGCGATGACTGTTGGTTATTTCACTGTCTTTGAAGTTTAACTCCACCCTACAAAGCACCTTCTTCCTGCTGTATAACCATAATTCTTGCTGTAAAATGCTTGCACAAGATTCCTGCATATTGACATCCATTCAAAAACAATCCCAGGATTACAAATCAAAACTGCATGAATCTGAGAAGCTGTAAAATCACCTCGTTGCTTATCATTACCAAAGCTTTGCACTGAGACAGTTCTGAAACGCTCGGCTCTGCTCTAGTCAACAGTGCAAACTACATTGCACAATCTCTACTATTCTTCCAGCGTTATCAGAACTATAAACATGTGAATTATAAAATTACACACAAATACTTTACTAGCAAGTTTTATGTGTCAATTTGTTTTATTTTGTATTTTTTTTTTCTATATTTTCTGTATGAATTCCTTTAAGGTAATTTCTTGTCAGCTCGGTTACTTTCCTACTGAGCTGTATGTTGCTCAGTCTTTAGTGACAAAACCTTTTCGAATTCATGATTCATTATTCCAATTCTGATCATACTGCATCTCCACAGTAGGTAACTTCCATAAATTGCAGTCCAGAATTCCAGTGGGGCAATGACAATGCAGTACATATAACATGTGTTTTTGGTTTTTTTAGAAGGGGAAAAAAAAGGTTTTGTTGTTTGTCTTCAGGAATTCTGGCACTGCACTGACCTTTGTTTTGTATATATTGATTCTTAAACTTGAAATTAAACATCATGCTCTGTTCCTTTCTGAAGACAGCTAGTTGGACTAAAGCCCTCTGCTTTAATGTAGTGACGGGGGCTCTGACTGTTTTGTGGTGTGGTGGTTTTCTTTTTGTTTTGCTTTGCTTTATTTAAATAACAACAGACTGGTTCCTGGTTTAGCAGTCCCTTGTAGACTTCCTGGAAGGAAGGTAAGCAGGTGACCTCTCCCAGTGCAGTCAGCTCTGTAACACGCTGTCTGTCACAAGAGTGATTTGTACCCTCTTCAGCAAACCCAAGCAGCTTCCAGGCTAAGAATAGAGATATCTGGATTCTCTCGGGTTTTGCAATTCCTGACTAATTCTAAACAAGCGTGTCTGGTTTGCATGAAGGGTGATCACTTACCAAGTTTGCTGTGTTACTCTTTTTGTTACTCTTTCAGGTATTTCTAGGTGGTCTATGGTCTGTTTTGATTTTTTTTTTTTTTTAAGTAGATACTTGTTTGAGAGAAGTGACTTGATTAATAGTCTTATATTCTTGAACCTGCAAAAGGAAAAGGAAGAAGCATTTTTCTTTATCACTACAAGGGATTCTATAAATAGTGGCCTTGAATGGCAGCAAGGAAAACTGAAGATAAAATCAAAGAAAGTTCTGATTAAAACAGTTCAGCACTGGAATCAGTTTTCTACAGAGGTAACTTTACTAGAAAGAGGCTGACGAGCCATAAGGAGCTTTTAGGTATAGCTTATCCTGCTTTGGCACAAGAGAAATGACCTCTCAAGATCCCTTCCTCCTCTTGTCTATGAGCTGAGGAAGAAAAAAGAGTGCCTCATTACTCTTCAGCCTCAGCAGACGCTAACTTAGATTTTTCCTTTTCCCATCAAAGCAGAAAGTATGACCCTGATATATATATATATATATATTTTTTTTTTTAAATTTTTTTTTTTTTAATTATTATTTTTTTTCCCTGTGAGGTTTATTGGTTTATTACCTCTTCAGTTTGTGTGGTCTGGAGAAGCAGGTTTTGCAGTTGTATAGAACAAAGATAATCATGGTGCTTTGTAGTCCTCTTCAACTTTTATTCTAAGACTTGCAAGGGATCTTTAAAACAATGAACTAAATTATAAATGTCATTGTTACGTGTTTGAATTGTCACGCTCATAAAAAGGCAAAATAAAGAAAAACTGCAACCACATGCAACTCTGCACAGAAATGTGGTAGGAACAGGGACCAGTTTGGCCTCCACAAAATCCTGTCCCTGAAAAATCTAATTAGTAGCGGGGAGAGGGGGGAGGGAAAAAGCCACAAAGAAATCAACTGTTGTTTCTAGGAAGCTATCCTTTGTTTCCCCTTAAAATTATATGCCATAGGGAAATTCAGAATTTGTCATTTGGATCTCTGAAATTGTTATCTGCTAAGCCAGGATGCTTTTTCTAAGTGAAAAGATGCTTAACTCACTGAGCCAGGGGAAGGGTAGTTAAGCTCATTTGACAGAGATAGCTCTCTCCTGTCCAAAATCTTGGAATGAAATTATCTGCATGTGTTTATACATTCCTTGGTATCAGAGGTCTTTGTACTGTGTTTACTGAACAGCTTTTATGAGATATAAATACCAGCACATTCTGGTAAGTTTCTAACAAACAGAATGGTCTACTCAATCTCAATATGGTCCTGTGTTGTAGCAGATTGGATGCTGTACTTCAATAATGGGAAATACGTTTAAGTTTTATCCAATGGTGTGTGTATTTTATAAATTTAGATACCTTGTGGGTGTATAGAAGCTGATTGTATACCATTATTTATTACGTGCCTTACATCAAGTTTTGGTTCCTATTCTTTTCTATAGTCGCCCATTAGCACTCTTGAAGCTTCCTGCAGGACTGGTTTAAACTGGTCTCTCCTGCCTAAAGAATATTCTATTTCTTCTGCTCCTGTCATTGTGAAAACTTATTATTGATAGTTGGTGATATTCCAGTACTCTTCTTGATTCATAAAACTACAGACTGGGTGCTCACAGAACAGCCATGTCTCTGAGAAAGTGTGATAGGTGGATAGATGGATAAATGATGGGTCATTTATGAAAGGCTGATGATGATTACCTCCTTTAATTGATCAGTTGCACTATCAGTCAACTTGCAATTAAGAGATAATAAGGCAGTTATTAAGTTTAAAACTATGGAGGTGATAGTTTAAACTGCACTGACCACAGAATTAGTATTTTGTGTACTTCGTTCTTACTATCTTCAACCACATCTCTTTCTGCTACTGTGGGCTGAGTTTAGCCGTGTTCTTTGCTGTGACATGGTTTCATTCTACTTTTTGGACTTTTTTCCTTACAGAGAGGTTGGGATGGTGGGAGTGGAAGAGACATCTTTTCTGATATAATTAAATTGGTTATGATTTGTTGAGGTGGCAATTTTACTGGCATCTTTGATGGCTGATAAAAATAGCTGATAAATCAATGAAGCCAAGGATAGCGTAGGCCCCATAGTCAGACAAAGAACTCAAATATATTTGTCACTTCTTATTCATTTATCTTTATTTATCTGTTTTCAGCTGAGAAAACTTTCCCAATATGCTTATCTTAAAATAATAAATCTTGTTTCTCAGGTAATGTAAATAAGCATGGTTGACCAATATCTCCTTTGCAAAGGAAGTAGAAGTTTCTCAAGTTGATTTCCTTCAGTAGCTTCTCAGGTAAGGACATCTCTGCACAAATAAGAATAGTTGTAAAAGAACAATTACATTTGAGCCAAACAACAGAAAGTAGAGCAGAAATGCTCAAGTTTTACCTACATGTGAATAGATTAATGTAGAAAACAGAATCTAGTAATGTTTAGATGCAACAGAAAAATATTTGGGTGGAAGGTGTAGACTCTAATGTAACCATAAAGCCCACAGCTAATGTAGCTTTAAATAACAGCATGTATTTTTGTTATTGTGCACATGTAAACCTACATGCCTATGTAAATCATCAGTGTTCCACAGCGGGGTACCTCTCCTAGAGTGCTGCTTGCAAGGAGTAACCAACACGCAGGGATGACAGGATGATTATTCAGCTTCTTTAAGTGGGGAATCAGGTGGCAGTTAGTGAAAGCCGAGGTTCTTTAATGTCTCATTGTTCAATGAACTTTGTTCTTATTCTGTCGTCTTATATGGGGTAAGTATGAAAAGACCTCCTTTGGAGGAAGGTGCAAAGTATCACATTATTCACAGGAAAAGAATAAATCTCCATATCACAGTAAGTTGTTTGAGAGCACTGTTTACAGCCTGAATGAATGTGGATGTCTAGAGAAGGCATATGGGAAGGACCATATACCATACCTGTAGAACCAAAATATTATTTTTCATGATACCTTTGAACTTCTGATCTGGAACAAAATTTGCAGAAGTTGTAAAAAGAGTAACCAGAGTGAGAGACTAAGATTAGGAAATGTTTTCTGGGTCAGAATTACCTTACCTGAGTGGTGAGTTGTGTGTTACCGTGCTGTACCCAAAGTGTTAAAGCTAAAGAAGTTTGGCAGTTCAGTGTGATGTTTCAGATCCTAAAGCTGGTACTCTTTTCAGAGAATTAGAACTGAAAATAAGTGTGGTAGCCAATAGAATTGGATGGCAGAATTCCTGCTTTTTCTATCAGGAATGCTCTGTTCATTTTTTTCATGCACCAGTCATTGATCATTCAGCTTCAACTTCTATTCTCTGAAACACACTGTGCAAAATTAAGAGTGAGATACTGAAGTAAAAAGAGTTGCAGGATTAAGGTTTTAGCTTCCCAAGGCCTATGTCTAACACTAGGTAAACAGTGTTTGCTTGGGATAGAGAGTGACTTTTGCCTAGCAGCATGGCATAAGCTTATATACTTTAGCACAATTAGTTATTCTTTTGTAGTTTGAGTAGAAGGGCAAAACAGATCGGCCAGCTGCTGTGTTTCCAGTTGGCGTGAGTGCAACAAGTCTGAGAACGGTGGTCAGTGGAGCTGGGTCAAAATGAAAATGCCTTACTCAAGAATCCTCAGCAGCAGTGGCATAGAAATACAACCTATCAAACTGGGAAATTAAAATATACGTTTTACTCAGATGTTTTATTTTTCTTCAGTTTCAGATGCAATTAGAAGTAGTTATAAAGCTAAAGGTAACAGCACATTCAATCTCTACCAGCAAAATAATCTTGATTTTTTTTATTATTTAAAAAAAAAATAAATTAGAATTTCAACGTTTTTTATTTTAAATTAAAAACAAAACAAAACAAAAAAAAAGCCACCCTTCATTGTATTCCAGTACACACCACAACACAACCAGAAAACCAAATATTCATCACTCTGTACAAGGCTTCTATCTGAAATCATGGAAATCTTTCTTCATCTAGATTAAGAGCCTGTGCTGCAAAAAGGTTTTAAATGTAACAGAAACATTTATGCTTGAACAGGTTATAGAAGCCGCGGAGCCTTCAATTAAATTAAAGCTCTCAAAAACAAAATATCAAGTCCTGCTTAAAAGAACTGTTTCATGTTTATGCTGCCAACTTGCTGATCTTGCATAAAGTTGTTCCCTTACTAAGGAGGTGGTTTGAGTAACGCCCATCATCCAAAAACGTTTTACCTTGTAGGAGATCTACATTTTAATCAGCTGATGAAACAGATGTGGGAGGATTGTCATCAGCTCTGCTTCTGAAATCTGAAAGAAGCAACTACAGGTCTGTGGAAAAAAAAAGAAAGAAATGCCGTCAAGTTCGTTTCTTGTTTGTTTGTCTGACCAGTAAGAGACAGATCAGAAATTTAAGATATCTCATGGATAATCGTAAAGGAAGGGCTTGAATTGAATAACGCCATTCAGTGAAACTCTGCAGAATGGTTTGCTTTTAAATAATAATGTTTTGAAAAGCAAAACCAAAGGATTGGTAAAGATGTCTGTAACCAGGCAAATCTTCCGTATTACATACAGACAAATGAGCATAAATTCAGTACTCACAGAAATAGTTAAAATTTCAGGTATGATATAAGAATAGAGCACAGTTTGTAGGTTGCTCTAAGGGACAGAAATTGAAATCTCATAATAAAAGGATACATTCTTTTAAATCATAACTTTAAAAATACATCTATCCAAACAATATGGTGTAAAGGAAAGGATGCACAGGCCACAACATGGAGACGGATCACATGCATTCCTGTTAGCTTGTTCCAATACTAGAACAGTGTGGTCATGGCAGCATGAAGCAGGAGGAGCTGTCCCTCTTCCAGTTCCTGTGAGCAGATTGCCAGAGCTATTGAGACAGTGTTCTAATCTCTGTATTGCAACGAGATGCACAGTCCATGGAACTTTCTATTAATTACACTTGTAGTTTTAAATTCCCATCATCCTTCATAGGTGGCCATAGAAATTTTGTAGCAATCGAAAAAACACGGACGTAATTGTGCATCTGAAATGAAGTGCAACTTAAACTGTTCCTTCTTTTTCATAGGTTACTGGGTGGAAAAGCTGTCTTTATAAATATACATCCTATGATAAGAACGTATTCCCTCGCTTTTAGTAGTTTTATACAAGCTTCAAACTGGGACAAATTCCAAATGTTTTTCCATTATTTGCTTAATGATTTCTGATTTTTAAAGACAGGCCAGCTTTTCTTATGGCATATTTTTAGACAGGCATGTCCAAGTGAAAACAAAGATAAATAAACCAACCCCCAGCCCCCAGCCTTGTTCTCCCTAGAATCCCGGGTACTAACGCTTATTTTAAAGCGTGTCACAATCTCAACTCCTTTATCTCCTTTATTAATGAGGATTGTTCCTTAGGCAGTCTGTCCAGGAGAGGGAAATGCAAATGACTGTTTTGGAATTAAACTCATTTCCTGCTCTTTGGTCATAATGAAGGTAATATCTTTCCTTCAATGTATTCAGCTCCACAGATCAACTGTTACCTTACTATGTTCCATATGACTGCAGGCCTTTTTCAATTATCAGTTTTCTTTAGAGCATCACAGGACTATAAATTAAAACTGGTGGTGTAATATGGGTATGAGTGGGCTTCTGCAGCATTTTTGGCGTACATTTACCATCATCTTTTACTAGTTATTGTGTATGAAGGCTTAAAGAAGGATACAGTTTTGTACTTAGCATACCCTGTTGTATTCCTAAGTTAGTATTGCAGTCTTATGTGGTAAACAATGACTGATAGTGTTTCCTTAAAGTGAGGCAGCCACTCTTCAGCATGCTGAATAAGGTCCTTAATGGATAGGAGAAATGTTGCTCAGCGTGTTTTTTTGGTTTGGTCACTAATCTCATGCGTAGTATTAATTACCTGAAACAAAGCAAATTGACTATTAAATAACCTCAACAATTTAAGCGGGAAAATGGTTGGAACAAAAGAATGACTTCTGCTTATGGGTAAGTACAGTACTGCATTATTTCACTTCATGGAATGAAATACAATCTCTGGAGCTTTTGAGCTGTTGAAGGTACTGACAGCCATCACAAAAACAGTGTCTTTATAAAACAACGTGATTCTGAGCTGAATTGTTGTTTGTTGTTCTGCATACAGTTACACTACAGTACCAAGATTTTTCACCTGCTGGTACAGCAGAAATAGAAGGGGTATATTTGCATGTTTATGATAATTTTGGATGCTAAATCGTCCTAGCTCTTAATCATTAGATTAAATTTTTAAGTCTGTTTTTGTTTGTATATTCAAATGATTACATGTTCTTTTTGAAAGGTATTAACAGGAAGCTGTAATTAATACCACATCATTTTTTTTACAAGAAATATAAATGAGTTTTCCCTCAGTCTTGCAACAGCTCATTTTACAGTCTGATCGTTAGTTACTGCCAGCACCATGACAGCCTTTAAAACATAGCCTAAGCTCTGTTTAAACTTCTTGCTGAACTTTCTTACCACTGAAGCACTGTAATGTATGAAGAGATGAAAAATTCTGAAATCATTCCAGACCCCATCTTGCTATCTGCACTGCAAGGTCCCTTGTTAAAATACAACATTTCTACATGTACGGAGGATACAGTCATTGTGGATTATAGGAATGCTTACATGGAACATGTAAAGTGATGGATCCCAAAGAACTGCCTCTTACTGCTCTAGTGCAGGACTTTGTGTTTGTGGCAGATAACTGCTTAGTGGCAGTCAAAAAAGCCAAGTGAAACACTAGAAGCTATGAAGAAAGTAACAGAGAACAAAAGAGCAAACATTGCCGCACCACTGTTTAAATCCCCGATTTTTCCACTTTTAGAACACTATGGAAGAGTCATGAAGAGAGCACTGATCATCCAAGATATGCAGTAACATCTGTATGAAGAAGATTGAATAGGTTTTTGTTGCTTTTATTTATTTTTTTTTTCCCCTAGCCTGGGAGAGAGGACTTAAGTTTGAAGCTGTGAAGTTATATGGAAGAATCAGAGGCTGTGGAAGTAGGAGTCAGTTTCAGAAGGGGGCTTTTAAAGCAAGAGGGAAGATCTGCTGAACGTTCTTTCCAGAAGACTCAGTGAGTGTAAGAAGTTTACCTGAATTCAACTCGTATGTGAGATTGGACTGAGGAAACATGAGTTTGGGGCCCATCACAACAAGAGCATATCCAGAGAGGGGCAGTGAGCCTGGTGAGGAGACTGGAGCACAAGTCTTGTGAGGAGCAGCTAAGGAAATGGGGCTTGTTTAGTCTGGAGTAGAGGAGGTTCAGGGGAACCTTATAGCTCTGAAGGTTGTGATGAGGTGGGAGTCAGCCTCTCTTCCCATGTAATCAGCCATAGGACTAGAGGAGATGGCCTCAAGTTGTGCCAGGGAGCTTCAGGTTAGATATTAGGAAAGATTTATTCTCAGAAAGCGTTCAGACACTGGAATGGGCTGCCCAGGGACGTGCTGGAGTCACTGTCCATGGAAATGTTCAAGAGACATGTTAGTGTTGTACCAAGGGACATGGTTTAGTGGTGAAATATTGGTGATAGGTGGACAGTTGGTCTAGATGATCCTGAAGATCTTTTTCAACCTTGGAAAACCTGTGATTCTGTACTGTGCTAGTGAAATACCCAAAGCTGAAAATAATTTGTGAGAGTCAAGTCATAAGAAGGAGGTGTGACACCGGCTATCTGCATCAGTGTCTGCGGACAGGTACCTTCCACCAAACCCTCAGTGCCTTATTGCTCTTCCTTCAAAGGGAGGATCAGAAAACCAAAGCTTCTACTTTACTAGCTGGTTGTAACTTCCTCTTCAGTCTCTAAAGCTTTCCCTTACGCTTGAAAGCAGATTTTTATCTCTGGCCTCATCAAGTTAAGGCTGTGCAGCTCCCTGCCATTTTGCTGGTTTTTAACCCTCTCTTCTCAAGCCCTTCAGTTTCCTGACCCCATGTTTAGCCACCTGTTCCCCTACCAATAAATAAATAATAAAAATCAATAATTTAAGCGTAGACAACAAGATTCAGTGTGTTCTTCTGCAGACCTCTTCCCAAGCAAGTATTTTTCTCTCTCCTACTTCATCAAAAGAGTTTTATTCCTTCTAGCCACAGTCATCGGAGTGGGAAGAGAACTCATTTAACAGATAACTGTGATATAGAATGGATCATCATTTTTGATGCATTTAAAACTTTTGTCAGATTAAAATCCATGCACTTTGAGGCTCTCATTAACTGGTGCAGATCACCCCACATGTATTACTTACTGTTATGATTTATGGCTGCAATAATCCTTGCCACATCTACCAACCTTTCCGGAAGTTACTTTTTATTTCCATTACAATAGGATGACTTAGGCCTTTCTTTTTGCTGACCCTTGTAAGAAATTTCCAAGGCACTCTTTATTAAACGAGGCAGTATACTACAGGCCGGTAATATTTCCTGAGCTGGCTAACTAATCGTTTTCTACGTGATACATTACACTGCTCTTGTTTTTTCCCCGAGGAGTATTACTGTAGTTTCTGTGGTTTCCAACTGAAGCATAAAGCAATTTCTAATGGTCTGTGTAAAAACAGAGACAAAGTTGTTGTAGCCATATGTTATTGCTTTCTGTGAGAGTTCTTTAATTGTTATGTCAGAAGCCAGCAAGAGTTTTTCTAAGCTGGTGAACCAAGAACGAGGTCTTAGGAGAAAATGTCTATTCCTCTTATGTCTGGGTGCATCATTTGTTCTGGCATACAGCACCTTTGAAACCAGTGGGACAGACGTTACTCCAAATGTCTTTGGTTTTAAGCACTCTCCTAGATAAACTGGATGTCTGCTTGGGTTCAATGACGGAGGGTTAAGGGAAACTTTATTTTTTGATGAATATTTTCCAGATGCCACACAAAGTAATGCAGCCAGTAGTGCTCGGTTGTCTTCTGCCATTGCGTGGCTGCGCTGCATGACCTGAAAGCGCAGTAGGTACGCAAAGGAAGCTGACAAAATTATGAACCTAAGGTTTATTATTAAGGATTATATTCATTACACAATATTATATAATTGTTATTACAATGTTACCACGCAGAACAAAGTTACATTCTTGGCTAGGGCTTGCCTGATTCAGGTAATGCAATACAGGAGCACAAACCAAAAGGCGCTGCATTGAGAAAGTAACTCGAGCTCATACTGTTCTCTACAGAGTGACAGTCTGGGTAAGTTTCCAACCTTATCTGTTATGGACGAGTGTCGCGTTTGTTCCTCTGTGAGGTTAACAACGCGGGCGCAGGTTGAAATTAAGCAGCCCCCTCCTTCACGTTTCTCTATGAGGGAGGCTTCAGCACGGCGCTGTCCCAGCAGCAGCAGCCTCGCTCTCCCCGCGGCCTCCTCGGCGCAGCGCCCGCCGTGCCGCCCGCCCGCCCCGCGAGGGGGAGGCAGCCGCGGGCTGCAGGTGCGTCCCGCCCTAGGCGCGGCCCTCCCGCAGGTACTAATCGCCGCCCTGCCCCGCCGCCCGTCCGCATTCACCGCCCCGCTGCGCCTCGAGCCGCGGCTCCCCGAGCGCGGCCGGGATGCTGGGGAGCCAGCAGCAGCTGCAGCCCTTCGCGCTGCCCCCGCACCTCCAGCAGCAGCAGCAGCAGCAGCAGCAACACTACTACAGGCGCCAGCAGCACTACAGCACGCTGCCCGCCGCCCGCCGGCCCTGCCGCGAGCCGCCGCCGTGCCCCGAGCCGCCACCGTGCCCGGAGCCCCCGCCGTGCCGCGAGCCGCCCGCCTGCCCCGAGCCGCCGCTCCCGCCGCCGTGCTTCGAGCCGCCGGCCCCGCAGCGCCAGGAGGGCGGCCCGGCGTTCGACCGGGTGCGGACCTACGGTCCCGGCTGCCGGCGGGTCGGCGCGTCCTGCTCGTCCCGCGCCTCCTCGCCGCTGGAGCGCTCGCACGGCCACCAGCAGCTCAGCGCCGGCTCCCAGCCGCCGCCGCAGGTACGGGAGGGCTCGGGTGGCGGCCGCCGTCTGCGCGGAGCGGGGCCCGAGCGCCTCGGAGCCGCCCCTCGGCCGTGCCCTTTGCTTCCGCGGCGGTGCCGGGAGGCGCGACTTTTCCGAGCGCGGAGAGGCGTCTGCGCGGCCCGCAGCCTCCAGATGGGCTCGGCCTTCCTGCCAAACTCCCGTACAAAACACGCGCCTCGGGGGCTGCCCCGGGGCTGGCCTGGCCCGCAGCGGGAGCGGAACCGGGGGCTGCTGAGGCGGGAGGAGCGGGCGGGCGGGCGGCGTGTGCGAGTAACGTACTTTAGTCCCGGTAAGCTTCCCTTCACGTTTCTGTTTTTCGTTTGCATCAGTTTCGCATTTAGTTCCTGTTTGGCAACAACAATTTACTTTAAAAAACAAACCGACAAGGGTTGTCTTCGAGGAAGGTGGCGTTCAGCAGAGCAAGCGGCGCAGTGCCGGGCTTCTCCTGCTGAGATGGACGCACCATCAAGTGCTGTGTCTGCGCTACGGAGTGTGTTTAGTTTATAACATCTGTTACGATCACCGAGTCCATTAAGTCTTGATGAGGAAAAATATTTCCTTGCTGAAGTGTTTTGCCGGATTAAAGGCAAAAGTGGGTGTAGCTCAGATCGGGTTTTGTGTGGGTAGCAATTGTAATGGCAGAGGGGGCAGCTGGCTAATAAAGGTGATCAGGAAATTATCACAGAATCATAGGGTCTGACCTCGCCACTTTGCACCTCAGTTATTTATAGACCTGGATCAAGTCCCCTCTCAGCCTTCTTTTCTCAAGGCTAAACAGACCCAGTTCACTCAGCCTTTCTTCATAGTGGAGATGCTCCAGGCCTTTCACCATCTTTGTGGCCCTCCGCTGGACTTTTTCCAAGGGATCCCTGCCTTTTTTGTACTGGGGAGCCCAGAACTGGACACAGTACTCCAGATGAGGCTTTATTATTCTGGAAGACAAGGGTGATGAGGAGCCTGCTGGGAGCGGGAGGCAGCTGTGTGCCTGGTGAGACTGCAGCTGAGGAGGAGTGTGGGGGGGAAATGTTTGTTACAGAGCTGTGCCTAGAAGAGCGCTTCTGTGGTGGGTTCTGCTGTCCTTTGAGCAGACCCTGTGTAGCCATGTAAATGAAATAGCACAGCAACGTCTGCCTCCCGCACAGTTTACTCTCAAATTGCAGTTAAGGGCAGCCTAGAACTGGAGTTTAATCTTACCACTGATAAGGGATTTTCTTTGAGCAATATTTAACTCGCTTTTGGAGAGGTTTTGAAGACTGGTTATATCTACACTATTGATGCACTGTCGTAGCATTCAGTCTTAGAGTTGGCATCCCCTGTTCAGCTTATGTACACTGCTAATGAGCCAGAGGGAGGGAGAAGTAACGTGTGTGTAGAGTGTGTGTGGTAGTGTCAGTTGTGGTCACAGAGCGTTCAGGGTTCAGTTTTCTTTCCATTTGTGGGGGTCTAACTTTGCTTTATCCTTGATGAGGAAGCCAGGTGCTATTCCCAGCCATGGCAGGTTTCATTTGGAGTAACTGAAGGCAAATTTGCTCTCATCTGCCTGAACAAAATAGAGAATAGCACTCAGCATAAATGTTCTTGGTGTGAGGTGTCTGTTTTTGGTGTAGATATGGGTAGAACCCCCAAGGCATTTGACACGGTCCACTCATGAGGAACTCTGTGAGGTTTGCATGGCTCAGCTCAGTGCTGCAGCACCGAGGGCTCTCGCCTCCCGTTGTGAGGATGGTGCCATATTACTGTGGTGTCAGCTGAGCTGTAGGATTTCCCTGTATCCATTGCAATGACCCCCAGAGGTGGCTTCCCTCTTTCAGCTACCAGATGTAAGTCTGAAGTTCTGACTAGATGGCCGGGTTGTTTGTAGCTAACAAGGCAGTGTGCTACATAGAAAAGGGTTGGTGTGCTTGGAATTCTGACTGTAATCACGAGTTATTCTGAGACTTAAGGGAAACTTGTTGGATATAAAGATCGGTGTAGTGATAGCTTTTCTTCTCTAAAATTTGCACGTATTGACTGGATGCATCTATCAGAGACCTGCTTGAAGACCTTAAAATTGTAAAGACAAGCAGCTCTCGCTGTTGTAACGGCTGACGTTTGCCTTTTGAAGTTAAATGTAGACTAAGAACTGCCGTCTCTGGGATCCATGGCAGCAGTGGGCTCTCCTGCCAGCAGCTTCCTCCTTCTGTTACAGAACGTCCCACCTCTGAGCGCTGTTGGAACCCAAGAGGGGATTAAGGAGAAGAACCCCAGATGTACCCTTGGGGACAACAGAGGTCTGCGGCAGCCTGGGGCTGTGTCCCAGTGAGCTGGGCTGGGGCTGGCACTGGGCTGCAGTGTTCCTGGGGCCGGGGTTCCCTCCTGGCTGGCGCAGGCTGGGCCTGTTGGGCTGGTCTGGGAGGGGAGCAGGCACGGCCCTTCTGCCGCCGGGCGAGGGAAGCGCGTCTGCATCTGAGCACGCCGGAAGGGAGAGCTGGGTGCCTTACAAATAAGTGCCATTTTGTCCAGACAAACCTAGGTTCTGTATATTGTTCTGCGTGTGATTTATACCACCCTTTTGAATACTACAGGATTAAAAATGTATTCTAACTTACAATTCACTGGTCTTCTAATTTCTGGATTTATTGCACTGAGAGCACATAAGTGCCCAGGTACAGTCATTTACAAGTTATCCTTCCTGAAATAGATAGCATGAGTTACGTATTCCAAAGTCCTGTGGCAGCGGTATCTGCATCAGGCAGGTTTGAACAGCTTTACACTACATTGAAAATGTTCCCTTTCATTCTGTAGGCAATGCTCATCTTGTTTTCATGTGCCGCACCACGGTAGTCTAGGCTGAATAAGAACAAGTATCTATTTCCCTCTGATGTCAGTTGTGTCACTGTGGGTGCTGCTGTGTGGAAGAGGAGACTGGGCCGTGCAAGGCACACAGCAGGACCTTTGGTTGCCTTGCTGAAGTGTTCTGGTTAACGTGTGCATTTCTCTATTCAGTATTCTACTTTTGGTTCTTCAGGTGTCAGTGAGATGTAGAACTGGGGCCGTGTGCTCCCTGCTCCCTCGTGGTCTCATTGCAGAGTCAGGTTGTGATTCAGAGCTGTGCTGAGTTCAGGGGGCTTTGTCCTGCACTGTCTTGCTGCAGCCATACCACAGGGGATGGGAGAGGAGCAAAAGGGTGAGGAGCAGAAACTGATGGGTAACGTGAAAGCCCAGCTGAAGTAATGCAAAAGGAATTCATTCACCACTTCCTACTGGCAAGCAGGTGGTATTCAGCCACCTCTGGGAATGCAGGGCTTCACATATAGTGGTTTCTTGGTCAGACAAATGCCATTGCTCCAAACCTCCCCCCTTTCTCTTCCCTCCCCCCAGCTCTTGCTGCTGAGCACAGTGTCCTGTGGAATGGAATGTCCCTTTGGCCAGTTTGGGTCAGCTGTGCTGGCTGTGCCCCCAGCCCCTTGCTGGCAGGGCAGTGCAGGGAGCTGAGACATCTTTGGCTCTATGCAAACACTGCTCAGCAACAGCTCAACAGCAGTCACCGTTTCCATCAAAAATCCAAAACATGGCATCACATGAGCCTCTACAAGCAACTTTTTATCCCAGCCAAATCCATGACAGCCCTGAAGGCCTCACTTGGGTACATGGAGTACAGGAGGCGGAGGGAGCAGCTTTCCAAGTTTTCTGCACCAGTTACCATTTTGAGATTTCTTAATTACTGTGATTGGTGCTGAAACAATTTCTTTTCTACTTGGATTTCTCTTCCATGGTGATGTTATGATTCACTCTTGGGAGATTTAGAAAACTGCTTCAGGCTTCCTAAACTTATGCAACAGTTCACAACTGGAAATATGACCTACTTTGGAGTTGCTCTTAATCCGGTTAAGAATGTCTCTGAGGCTCAACTAAAGCAATGTATACTTTCCAAGCCCACAGGTTAAGGGAATAAGTGATTTGTTAGGAAAATTGAAAGTCTGCACTGCGAGGAGGAATAAATAGCATCTTGTAGACGAACAAATTGCCTGGTGCTGCCATGAGATTCAGTGGGAATTTTGCTCACTTGGATGAACAGCCAGACATGGAGATTTCAAGCAGAATGCATCACCTGTTCTCTTGTTGGTCCGCAGGATGGAGTTGTCAGTGCACGGGGACAAAGAATTAGTAGCCTAAAAGGAACAAGACTGCTGCAATTTGTGGATTTCTGTAATTTAAAAAAACGTATTTATTTCCTCTTCAAGAATGAGCAGATGTTCCATGTGAGCATCTTTATAGGTGTTAATTACAGTGTTTCATGCCACTTTTTGAAGTAACTGCACTCGCTGGCTCATTGGGTAGCGGTATCAGGTTTGTTGGCAGCTCCTGGATCCCTTTCATTTTGGTGTTCGAGCTAAGTACACATCTTTTTCCCTTAGTGCAGCAAGGTTTTTTAGAAGTACATCAGATTTGCACGACCTGACTTTCTTGTGTGACATGGAAGCCTGCAGGCTGAAGGCAGTGTTACATGGAATAGAGATGTGATCCTCGAGGGACCTGTCCAGCACGTTGGCTTTCATCTATATCCTCTTCTTTTGGCATTTACAGAAAATAAGGACCGATTTCCTCTAACCTGTAAACAGGGGATTGAGGGGAAAAAAAACAAACTAATGAGAATGCAGACTGTGCCACACTGTATATGGGTTACTTCCTTTTGGGTGGGATGGCCGTAGCTTTAGAACTTTGCTAAGTGATGTCAGCCAACGGATCTCAGTATGTTTATAGCGGATGGCAATATTCAGAGTATTTTGGAAGTGCATGTAAGCTGAACTGTGAGCATAAAAGGTTTTAAAGTACAATCACCATCAGCGAATCTTTATTTTCTTCCTTGCAGGGCACTGTTCGGAGGATTATCATAGAGAATCCTGAGCAGGTAGGAAAACTATTTGCTACTGGAGTCTCTGTACTTCTTCCTTCCTGAATTACCCCAGCTTGGAAAGGTGCTTCCTTCCCTTTGTCATCCCACACTGAGTATTCTGAATTCACGAGGCCATACCTTTGGGAGAGAGGAAACTATTAAGAACTGAAAGCAGTAAAGAACTGCCAGCTGGGCTTCTCAGCTCTGGGCTATCAAATATGTTTCAATTATATCGCCAGCAGAGAACTGAATGCACACTCAAATATGGATAACTCAAAAATGATCTTAAATTGCCACTTTTAATCACAAAACGAAGTCATCATTGTTTGGTTACAGTTGTACTAAGTCTGAATTTGCTGCCAGCGTTTTTGATTGTGTTTTATTAATGTGTTACAGGAGCCACTGTCTCCATTCCTAAGAGGGGGGAATTTCTGTCCTGGAAATAATGTCATCTATGAAAAGACAATAAGGAAATATGAACTATTAAATCCCCACCAAGTAAGTTGGTTATTTCTGTTATCTACTGCAAAAGAAGATTCAGTCAGTACATGAAAAGTAGCGCTAGTGGTGCTTTGTGAACTAGTGCCAGCCAGAGAACTGCCTTGCTGAGGTAGGGTGCACCCTCTCAAAGGCTGGAACATATAAGCTAGCGTCCTGGTGGGTGCGTGGGTGATTTTGTCAACAGTGTTTTCTTGGATTATAAAACCAGGATGAATGTGTCCCTGATACGGCATACACTGATCTGCAACTGCTGAAACATTGTAGAGGAAAACATCGTCAGTTATTTCCTGGAAAATACATTTATATGAACCGAAATAACAAAAGCCCAGTAATTCAACTGGAGCTCTTTAACCTCTAAAATACTTAATGGATCAGGATGTACGTGTGTTTTAAATTAGGTAATGGAGGTTCCTATTGCCTGAGTACATTAAGTGGCACAATACAATGAAGCATGCAGCCCAATTAGGAAAAGTGTGTCTTCTGTGCTTTCATTTGCAGCTGCTAAAATGTGAGGAGTTGTTGGTAAAATATAGTGTTGAAGTATAATAAGTGTGAGGCAAACTCATATTCAAATCGTAAGAAAAAGCAGTTTTATTAATGTTATTAAAATACCTGGAACAGTCTTTTGATGCAAAACCGCCTTTCATTCACTTGTTGGTGAACCTGAAAGGCAAAAGGTCAGCGCGCTGGGACAAACAGCCACACACCAATATGGTTACATATAGCTGCGTCAATTTATTGCCCGAAAAGCCATACTTTTATAGCAGACAGATGAGGGTGTCCAAAAATCACGCACACTAATTGGAGGAAAGCTACTGCAATAGCAACCCTAAAAACCCCTTCAAAGCCGCAAGCCATTCATTCCTTTCCTAGAGGTGTCCTTGGTTCTCATGCTGTTAGTCCTGCTCCACAGCTGGTTCTCTGTGAAGTCCTTATCTTGATCCATGGCTGCTGCTCTGTAAAATTCTTCTTGTATTACAACATTCACTGATGTGTTTTAATTGTGCTTTCATCTCACCAAGATGTGTTCAGCATCTCAAAATAAATCCACTCCTGTTTTTGTTAAGGAGAAGCAGTACCAATTTTCCCACCCGTGTCAGATTCCGCAGCCGTCTGATCAGTGCCAGCCCTGCCAGCAGCCTGAGCAGCCCCCAGTCACACACCAGTGCCAGCAAACACAGACCGGCAGCCCCTGTGAAGTAATGCCCGTCTGTGTGACCGATGACTGCAGAGGAAATACAGTGAGGAGGGTGACAGTTCAAACCTGCGAACAGGTCAGAATCTTTTGCTTCAATGTTTTACTACCCAGGATGTTTTTGTATGTGGAGTACAGAACTTTACAGATGGATTAAACTACTGATTGCTGCTCTCAAAAGTCCACATTCAAAATTGTGGTGTAGTAACGAAGCATCATGTACCCTCTGTAAGTATAACCAGCAAAATGCTGATTTGTTGTGGTGCTTTTTTCTACCTTTATCTGGGAGTGCCACTTATTGATTGAGCCAGGTTTCATCTGTCAGTACAACAAAGGCTGAGTAATACAAGACCTGTGCTTCTTTCCAGTTTTGGTAAAACAGGTAAAAAGCGCTTTATAAACTGGACATGTCAATTCAGCATTGCTTTCTATCTGAACTGCTCAGTAGGGGTCTGAAATGACTTTATGTATGTGGAAGTGTTTGACATAGTGACCTTGCCAAGGCACTGTGTCAGGGCTCTCCTCCCTGCTGCTCATCCCGACCTCACATCTTGCCTCAGCATTAGAGTAAGGCCTTCAGCTTTTGGACACTCTTTCTCTCTTTATATTTGGTTGATTAGCTCCAGTTCTTATTGTATTATATCATATTATAGTGTGTTATCTTGCATTCTGATATCTTATTTAGTAAATCAGTTAAACTGTTTCATCTCAGTTTGTCACTACTGTTTTGTTTTGGGTCCCATCTTTCTACCTCTTTCCCTTACCCCTTTCCAGAGCCTGGATCTGAGTCCCTCTGCCCTGCTAGTCAGGGAACAGGGCCAGATCAGCCCATAAACTATTGACAATTTCATTGGAAACACAAAGCTAGCTTCCCCGAGGAGCTGCTGGAAGTGGTGGTTGGTGTATAGTGCTATTTTGGTTGGGGGTAGAAGCGTGGTAGTCCTTTCCCATGCATCTGTTGAACATACAGGTGCAAGACTAACATACTGGGTGACCCCTGTATTGGTCTTAGGAGGAATTTTCCATAGACAGAGTCCAACAAAACAACTTAGTTAAACTCAGTTTATGCTGCTGTTTTCACTTCTGTTATACACGTAAGTACACATATTATCTTCAGCTGGAGTGCTTTAACATTCTGTTGGTTTTGAAATAAAGAAGAGGTGGCTTTTGTCAGTGCCCTTCTGTAAATTCTTAGTGTTCTCCACAGGGATTCTACAGCTAAGGAAACATTAAAGATCATTAAAGGAAGATTTAGCAATTATCTGTGCTTTCTGTATTAGAATAATAACGATGACATTGCTGAAAAAGATACTGCTTTGCCCATTTTTGTTGCCATACCATAAGAATTTATTTCTGTACAGTTTACTGGAAACCAGAAGACATGGAACACGCAACACCCAGGAAAAGAACAGTATAAACAACTCACAAATTATTAAGTGAACAAAACATTCCATCATATTGGTAGCATTTTCACACTCAGCTTTCTTCCCAAGGGAGGGTTATGATCTTCTTGCTTATCCTCTGTTACATCCATTGCTCTCAGGAGAACAATGACCAGCTGGACTGCCGCTACTTCGGTGAGCTCCTTGCTGAACTGAACCGCAAGACCAACGACCTGTACAGTTGTTTACTACAGCATGTGGAGAAGATAGGAGGAAGGTATTGGCCTTATGTGTGTTACCCTGTGTTTTGCTATTCCAGAAATCCTAGGAATGCACGGCTGGGAGCACAGTCACAAGTTGATTCCAGTCTTGACAATGTCCTTATCTTTCCCTCACAATCAGCATTACTTTGGTACTCCCCTCTCACTCTCTCTCACTTCCTGCTGTCAAAGTTCACTGAAATGAGTGTATCTGCTCTGCAGCAAGGGCAGAGTGGGATTCAAACATCACAAAAAGCCCTGGCACTGCTAAGAAAAACACCTGCTGCATGTCAATACATTTCAGCTTAGTTCTGGGTAAAGACATCGCCCAAGCTAATGAAGAACTGGGTTAACTGACCATCATTGGGATAAATGCCCCGAGAAACAGAGAGAGAGTTGCCTGTGCTGACTGTGCTGCTGTTAGTATTCCAGTCCCTCACACAGTGGTACAAGGAGTTGCATTTAACAACACACCACCTGTCACCTTACAGAGAGGGTAACAGCTCTTAATCTCATGATGAACCTTCCCTGTTCTGCACTGCAAGAATAGTCTTTTTGTAGCTGTCAGAGTGGTCAAGTCCTGCAGAGTCTTGTGTTATAATCAGCCCACTGCATTTTGTCTATTTCCAGGAACCACGACATCGAATGGACGAGTCAGGTAAGCATCAGGCATGTGCTTACAAAGCTGTTCTCTGAAAGTCTCGGTAAGAATGCAGTGCATCTTGGAGCAAATGAGGCCAAGCAAGTTTAATTGAATGATGCTGATCTTTTGTTAGTTCATGATTCCTGCTTGTTAACAACATTCAGAACCTGAGACTTATTGCCAGGTAACATTTTCAAGTGTGGTAATACTGAAAGAAATAAGCTTTAATAATTTGCATTATTATTATTACTATTGCAGTACGAGTCAAATTTTGAGTCTTTCCTGTTACACCAGTAGTGGTTTCACTGTAAAACAAACGCACAGAGATGCATATCGTTTCAGTATGCATTTTTGCAAAGCATGTTTTACTTTCTTGCCAACAAAGCAGCTGCTTAGCAACATGCACTGCTGTGCGCTGCAAGAATAAAGAGAACTGCCTCTCACTGTGATGAGAGGAACTGAAGTTGACAGAAAGACTTTCTAGATTTCCTCACTGCTCACTTGTGGGAATCCAGCTGCAATGCATACAGTCATCAGGACCTTTTTAAAGTCGTTATGTCTGCGATAGAAATGCTTGTTTAGGATTAAACTACATGAAGCAATACCACTTCCTGGCTGCCAGGATCTCCTGTAAAACCTTGGTCATCATTTATTTGTTGACAGTCTTTTCATTACTTAGAAACACAAGATTTGCTTATAATCATTAACTGCTGGGAGCTCTGTTTTAGAGTTAAAAGTGCTATTTCTTAAGAGCGGATTGTTCTGAATGCTGCTTTTAAAACAAGCGTTAAGCTTAGTGTAGATTTAAATATAAACTTCATTTATCACTTCATCTCAGTGTTTATATGCCACACTCCTGTAAGACTTTGGAAATTTTCTGGGTGTTCTTTGATCTATTTTCATTCTTATTTGCCTTGCGCTAAACATGTTTTTTGCAGCAGAGCTGTGTAATTAAGAAACTTCATAATGATCAACCAGACAAAATTCTTAATCAAGTTGTCTCCTTCTTCATCTCTTGACTTAGACTGAAGATATTGAAGAATTAATTCCCAAAGGACTGTCTGAGGCAACAAAGCAGCAGATTCGTTATCTCCTCCAGGTATGTAAATAACATGGAGGGGAAGTCTCTACTAACTTGAAACAGTAGAGGCTGCTGTATACAAACATACCAGGGAATGTGTACGTAACACTGCTTGGTACTTTGCTTTTACTCTCTATTCTATGTAAAGGGAACGGAATCACTCAGGTAGCTCAGGTGCCAACGCAGTAGTTCATTTCACTGCTCACTTGTTTATTTTGAACTGTTTTACTGGAGCCTTCTTGCAGTTTTGCTCGAACCCATTTTGGCAAGTAATGAAAGAAACTGAATTTCAATTTTCTTACTTGTCTGTATTGTATGTTAATGCTTCACCTTAGAAGCTAAAGGCAAGCAGTGCGTTTTACTGAGTGATGAATCGGGTATCCATTACTAATTACATTTGCTGCCTCTAACCTGAGTCTCACCGTTACAAATGGTCTGGCTAAACACCGCTAACTGCACTCATTGCCGTGGCACACTTACAGTACCTGGGAACAGAACCTATCATTTCTGGTTTGGGTCCACTTATAAATGGCTTTTGTGTTTTTTCTCATCATATTCCTTAGCTACGTAACCATCTCAATGCCTGTGTATTAGAAGGCAGTAATTCAAAAGGAACAAAGTGCCTAAAAATGTCATTTTAGAAAATGCGGGCATTGCAAAGAATGGCACTTACAGTAGGTCTAGAAGTTACTTTCAGCTGTATAGCAGTTCTGTGCTTTTACACATAGTGAAGCATGTTGTAAACAAAACTCACTAATTAATTAGAACAACCTATGTTTTATTTTTTCTCCTCCCAGATGAGAGTGACATCAGATAAATCTTTGAGACTTGTGCTTTCCACTTTCAAAAGCTTACGTGAAGAGCTCTGCCATTTACAGGATGACCTGGGGGTAAGTGAAGTTGTATTTCTCAGTCCCCATGGCCTCATCCATTTGTGGTCCCCCTCAGTGCGAAGTCCATTATGATGAAAGTTAACTTGTGAAGTCCAAGCTTAGTTGCTTTCATACAAACAGATGGTTCACAGACTAGCAAGATCTGCACAGTGAAGGAGGTTAGATTTCTTCCTAGCAGTAGTTTTCAAGTGTTCAGTTTGATTAAAGCCTAAAAAAAAATAATTAAATTTTTAAATCAAGAAAGGGTCTGTTTGAGTGGGTTTAGACATAGCTCTGCATTAGTATAAATAATCCATACATGTCTATATCAATGAAGATATTTTGGAACTGTGCTTTTGTATGTGCCTTGTCTATGTTATAAACACCGAGTGCTTACTTAACAGCACTCTTCCAGGAAGCAAGAGAGCTCAATTCCTTTCCTGCCTCATGTGTATCTCGCACTCTACAGGAAAGCTGCTATCAGCTGGCACCTTTAACAACTCAACAGTCCTTTGTAAACTGGAGTTCTGCAGCTCCAGATAGTTACTGTTAGGAAAGCAGGTACATTTCCCGTGGACAGCCCCAGTCCTTGACATCACTGGAAGCTTCAGAACGCTTTCTTGCAAAATACAAAGTTTGGAGAGAGGGGCTTTGCCAGTCACCTCTGATTTCAAACAGGTCTGTGCAGAGAAGTGCTCTTTGGATTCTTTTTCCTTGAAATCTGTTTAGTAACTACACAGAAGAAAGTCTTTCTGGGACACGATGAAAGAGAAGTTTCTGAGACCACTCAGTGCTTACCATGCAGCATGAAGCCACACGATGAGCATGTACTGCTGCAGTGAGCATATATGAGCTTTGTAGTTAAAGAAAAAAAAGTTTCAAGAAAACTGGGTATTTTTCACTTCTAAAATATCACTTGATATGAAGTATGCTGTACTTTGAACACACTTAGGACTAAGTACTGAAAAACTGCAGCTACTCACAGCTATCACTTTTGTTTTACAGAAGTTAGAAACTGACAATGTCTTACTTAAGAAGGATTTGGCTTTTAAAGAATCTCAAGTAAAAGAATATGAAACTATGTTGTCTTCTCTGAGAGAGAATAATCGTCAGCAGCAGGTAAATCCTGAATACAGTTTCAGTATAATTACTGTCAGCCATAAACTAGCTTCTGTGCTGGCTTCTGAGTGTTCCAAGTTAATTACTGCCTGGCTGCATGCTGGTGTGGGTGATCCTGTTACTTCCCTAAGGAACATCACACATTCTTTCCTCTCCTGTGCTTTCCAGCAAGGACTCAGAGAGAGTACTGCCAGGTGTCGGTCTCTGGAAGAACAGCTTCTTTCTCTTCGACTCAATGAGGGAGAAAAGGATTGT
This sequence comes from Excalfactoria chinensis, assembly GCF_039878825.1. Taxonomy (NCBI): domain Eukaryota; kingdom Metazoa; phylum Chordata; class Aves; order Galliformes; family Phasianidae; genus Excalfactoria; species Excalfactoria chinensis. Next base: position 77,577,858 of record NC_092828.1, on the reverse strand, counting down.
CAGTTAAAGGAACTGGAATACTCCAAGCGTGCCTTGGACCAAGAGATCCAGAGTCTTAAGCTACAGGTAATAATACCGGCACTTGCTCTTTGTTCAGCTGCTGTTATTCACAGATGCAGATGTCCTGGTGAAGGCAATAATACTATTTATAATATAATACAATAATACTTTAAAAATAAAATACTTTCTTTCCTTTAGATTTGCTCCAGTCCAACAATTCAGGCTACCACAGATGAGCTCTCCAGCCGTTACGTAGAGATGATCAATAACTTGAGAGAGGATAAAGACCGTGAGATCCGCAGTCTTAGGGTACGGTGATTAACTTGGTATATGTTGCACTTGTCACCTTTTGTGACTGGAGATATCAGGCCATTTTTTAATCAAGAAAAGATCTATCAGATGCTTTTTAGGTATCTTCTGGTTCTGCAGTTATTTTATACAATGCTAATGATAGCACAGAAACTCATGAAACTGTGCTTTAAAAAAAAAACAGAGTCCTTTGACGTTTGTGATTTTAACCAACAAAATATATAGAGTTTACGGGGTACCGTATACTTTCTGTATACAGAAAGGTCCCTGCAGGGAGCACCAGACACCTAACTGTTTCTCAACCTTTATTTCATAGTCTCAGTTGTGCCAATTCCAGCAAGATATATCAAGGCAAGAAGGGAACAACAGCGACTTGCAAATAAAGCTGCATGAACTGACAGCGATGCTGGAGGAGAAAGATGTTTGTATTAAACAACAGCAAGAGGTAAAATAGCACGGAGTATTTCTTGTCTAAGAATATCATATGCTTAAGCCTTCACTTGCTATGAGAGAAGCAATTTAACTAGGAAGTCACATGTACCCTCCTGGAACTGGGGTTAGGATTATTATTATCATTCACTGAGCTCAAATCAATAATACTGTCTTTTATTCCACCACTTCTCTTGGAAGGACATAAATACTATTTCAGAGAGTTCTTTGATAAGAAATCCAGCATGGATTCTCCTGTGGCTTTAGTGAACCAGTACTTCAGAAAGCATTATTTATTTTACTTGAATGTTCATTTCTGGTTTTCTCAGGAACTCTTCAGACTCAAGCATGAGAGAGTATCAAACAGCCAGTCCCCTGGTGTAACAGCTATCATCACGAAGAAGTAATGTAGTTATTCATCTTTCTTAAAAATACATCCTCTTCATTTTTCACTGCATAGCTTCTATTAACTATGTCCTCACCTCCTTCAAATGTCTTAATGCCAAATATCTGTTCAACTTTCACAAAAAGGGAAAAGCTCCAGCTAGTAGAACCTACCAGAAGGATTCAATCTTAAGCACCGTAATATCAAATGGAGGGGTGGCTGATGTTTAAATTGCAGTATTGGCATTTTTGTTACTAGTAGGAATACGTGGAGATTGTTTGCTGATTTAGGATTATGGGGCAAGATCAGAGATAGTGATGTGGATACAGGTATGGAGATTTCAGTTTGATAATTTACAGCTGAGCAACTCTTCCCAATACAGGTACAGGAATCAGTATCCTATCCTGGGTCTTTTGTCTGATGACTACAAGGTTACATCACCGGTCAACAAATCACAAACTATTGTAATTGAGAGGACTGGAGAGATATGGAAACATGTAAGTTCACCTAGGGATTCGCTGCAGAGTCTGAGATATTAATTTTTCTTCAAAGAAATTATGAGCCAAAACTGATGTGTGAAAGAAAGCCATGCTGTAAAAAGCAAGGCAATTGAGTCAAGTCAAGGAACTGCACTGTCTGTTGCAAGAAGGCAGTAATCGCCAGTTAGAGTATAAATAAAACAGTGTATTGTTATTTTCTGACCTTTAATTACCTTTAACAAAGGAAGCGGTGTTGCTCTAACAGTCTTTGCCTGGGTGCATGAGGCAGTCTTGCAGGCATCAGTAGTGAGGAGCTGAGAACTTCTTCAGTGCTCTGCTCTCAGGTGAAAGGTACAGGTGGTGTGTTTTGGGTGTATGGTATTCCTCTGAATCATGAGTATTAATTACTCTGCACTATTATTAAAACAGATTAAGCACCACGTTCCTGAAACTCACACAGAGACAGAGCAGTGACTAATTCCAGGAAATGCAGAAGAGTGGTGACTTCTTTTTAATGGGTGGCTTAAAGTTACAGAAGGTGGGACTGCAGAAGCTGTTTATGTTACAGGGCACGGGATAGTGTCAAGTCTACAAGGTAAAGACTTGAGAAAGATCAGCACAGCCAGCTCACAGCCAGGACAGAAACATAAGAATAGCTTTCTGGGGGACACAACTAAGAAAAAGCAACTTAAGACAACAAGAGCAGCCTGAGTAGGCTGGAAGTGAAACATCTGGCAAGAAGGAAATAAAAAGCTAAGACCTCTTCCTAGCTTACTTGAAAAGTTAGTCATATTTTCCATTGTAAAAATGGAGACAATGAATGCATGCTGCATTTAAAGAGATCAATATCACTGAATAAGTAAGAACTATTAATGGGTTGCATTTTGAGTTTCCCAAGGTCTTTATCACTGGTGCGAGTTTCAGCTGAAACAAAATGACTTTGTTGCAAGATAGAACTGATAAATCCAGTTTAAGAAGTGCCAGTTTCCGCCAAGCTTGACAAATATTTTTTCTGCATTTATGTTGTCAGCCAAATCTTTCTATCTGCATTCATTACTGAATAGCGATGCTGACTGATAGGTATCTGAACAGGGTACTGAAAGCAGCACATATGTGATGTGACAGTGCCTTTCAAGTAATGAGTATTCATCATACTGACTCTCTTAGGACGATCAAGCAGAAGTATTTCAATCTTAGTTATATTAGAGAAAAATTCTAGGGTAGAAACTCTGTAGTGTCTGATAACTTCCTGTGCTTGCTGGTATTCATAAATACAAAAACAACCACTGTCTATTCTTGTGATTACTGTAGACAAAGAATGATACCAGTTCTGGCCTCTGCCACTTGTTGAACAGAACTGTCTGCAGCTTAATGACCATTCCAGAGCTGCTGTAAGAGCTGACATGCACAGCACTTGTAAAGGGGAAGGCTTACTTAGGCACTTAGAGACTGTTAGAGAAAATAAGCATACAAGTTAACTGAAGCGTGCTTTATCCAGCAGACACTTCCGTGAAATGCGTATCACCTTCTAACAGGCTGCTTGTTTCTTTGCTTTCAGGAATGAAAGAAATCCCTCAGCCGTCCAAGCTGGTTAAAGGAGTCCACAACAAACACCTAAAACTGCTTTCTTTTCTGCTTTTTTGTTTGTTTGTTTGTTTGTTTTTTCCCATCAGTAAAAGGTTTGGTCTGATAGTGAGGGAAAGGCCAGGGAAGAAATTAAGAACATGAAAGTATGAAGGCAATGCAAGACACTGTCTTGTCCTCATCACAACAAACTCTGGTACCCATGTCCATAACTTGCTGCTAACATCTGTACACAAATGTTACTCATACTGCTTCATGCACTTACTTTTCTCTCAGAAGAGAATGGCATGCCATGCTGGTGAGGACTTCCATTTTTCCTGATGTGCTTACCAGCTGTTCTTCAGTCATTTGTTCAGCCGTCTAAAAGACAGAAGTCAGAACTCTGAAACATTTCTGTTTCCTCTTCATTGTATTATCAGTGTTTTTTTCTCTCCTATCTGCTTGTGATTGAGAAGTGAGAGTGATACAAATCTAAGTCGCGCACACACAAGGAATGGCTGGTTTCAATACAGAGAGATTCACAGATTGTCACTTCATCTACTGCAGCCTGTTCAAGATGAAGTAAAACCCGGTAAAAACTGTCACAGGGAATGTTACTTACATTACATCTAAACCGCAAAGGAAAATGACTTCATTTGTTCCAGAAATACTAAACGTGGCTATTGAATTAGTAGATGACTTAATTTAGGCTGATGCCAACTTTGAAGAATGTTACTGACATCAGAATATTAACATACTTCAGTTACACCTCTAGAAGCCCCCCAAACCAGCCACAACTATTTATTTTGCTGTGTTTGAAAACATCAAGATCTCGTTATATTTTTATATAGAAAAACTTAGCTCATAGAGTATATTTTATTATCAGACCGACCTACTATTTACAGTTTTTTGCTCCAGGCAAGACTATGGGAATTCTCTCATCTGACTTGGTACAAATAATTAAGCTGCTTTGGTATAAATAATTATGTGGCTGTCTAGCCAACACAATGTGTTAGGTGAGAGGGAGAAGCACTAAGAGAAAATCATAGGCAAAAAGCTTTGTGCAGTCAGAAGGTGCTAGCTCTGTATCACAGGGTTCTTGCTTTGCTTTCTTTCATGGAATCATAGAATGTTTCTGCAAACACATACTTCTGTTCGCCAATAATATACAGCACAGACACTCTTTAATGGTGAAAGAACCCTGTTGGCAATATATGTTAAATAAATATACCTTTCTGAATCATGGCTCTACTGGAAACAACTTCTATCTACCCAGTACTGGAGGGGGTTGTTTTAGGGGACGTGATACTTTTTTGAAACAACAGATTTCTCTATACCAATCTTCACAAGTAAAGGGATAATGGGATGTTTCTTTTCTTGCATTTGATTCCAACCTTCACTCAGTTAATATAACAGCATAGAAAAAAATATCATAATACACTGACACAGTACCGTCATGTGTATTCTATCACAATAACCTTACTGGCACTGTCTAATGACTTATCATCCCTCGTGTCCCAGACCATAAAAACAGAAAAAGAACAACACATTTGTTTAATGCCATCATACTGATGAGTGCAGATTTCACAATGAAAAGAAAAAACAGCTTTCTGACTTACTGTGGTTTTTGCCATGAACTCATCTGGGCCTGGCAAGCTAGAAGCATTACACAAACAGCTCCAAAGGAAGAAGCTGCAAACAGCAGAAAGAAACAATTATTAATGGACATACTTTGCATTCATTTCAGCTACTGCAATGGCTGCACAGTGTATTTACTAATCCTTCTGAAAAATAACTACTAAACAAATGTTTCTTTAACTCTGTATGACTTACTTTCTTAAGACTATTAACAGCACAACAAAAGCAGTCAACGCCCTTACAGACAGAAGAACGCAGACTGAAATGCATTCAGAGCTGCTGGGCATTGTGTTGTCATTTGATGACAAGGCCATGATTAGGCAAATGAACTGTTTTGCATTTACAGGTGGCATTATCATCCATTCGAAAACATGCTGATTGTTCCCCACACTTGAAGAACCACTAGCACACATACCACTAAATATATATATGTATATATACATTGAAAAAAAATAAAGCCTAGTTTTCTAACCAGAAGAGACAAATGTCAGCAGTGCATGGTGCAGGAAGGGCCAGATGCTCTGAGGCTCATCTAATTTACTTAAAACATCCATATGCTGTACATTCTGCAGCACTGATTGCCAGCTCAGCACATTTTACACCCAAGCACCACAAAGCAATAGATAGTTGTTGAAAAGCAGAACTAGATAAGATGAAGCATAATGACCATTTTGGGCTGGTTTTGTTTTTAAACTGGGTTTATTTAATAAAGCAAAATTACTATCTTATTATAAAAATAACTGATATTTGCTGTAGTCTCATTGCTGCATGCTTTCCAATGAACCGAAACTGATTTACTTAACATTATTTCTGTTGGACACATTTTTCATGCTTACTCATCTCTGTAAATGCCAGTTATCAGTCAAACTATCAACAACATGGACAGTTTTTCACCTCAGTTTCAGGTTTGTCCATTGCGATTTTTTGCAGGAGCAAATTCAGAAAACCACAGGCAGTGTTTATGCATTTACAACAGTGTCTGTACTGCCCTCATCAACTGCTAATGGTTTTATGAACTGAACCTTCACTGCCTGTGCTGATCTGACAGTATGCAGTTTCTTGTTCTTCAACTGAAATGTAGGAGAAAAAAAGTTTCTTTTAGTTCCTCTTGCTGACCTTGCCTTGTAACAATGTAATGTGAACAGCTGTGAAATGAAAGCCAAATGCAGTCCTAGTGTAGAAGTTTCTGACACCTCTAGCGCTGTCTGCAGTCAACATAAGCTGTGAATACTGCAGCAAGGTAGCAAACATACCTTTACTCTGACCTTTACCTTGAGATTACTCCGTTGGCGTTCTTCAATATACTCTCTTCATTTCATCACCTTTAATTGCGGGCATTTGAAACCTGAAGAAAGACAATAGATGGTGATCAAGTCATGAATCACTTTGCACTACTTCTGATATTTAGGAATTCTGTCATTCAAATAAAACACACAATGAACAGCTGACATTCAGAGCAACCCTTCTGCATGTCTGTGAAACTTGCTGTTTGCTCAAACAAACACGAGCTGTTTGTGTATCACACAGAACAGCACAGGAACAGGCAAGGGGAAATCCAAATGTAGTCGGGGACTGCTGAACCACCTCAGTGCCACACTCCTGGGGACAAAAGGCTTTACAGCACAGGTCACCTTCCTCATGGTACTTTGAGTGGCAGCCTGTCACAAATGCTTACAAACGTAAATCATTAGGTTTGTTATTGCTGCTGCACAGATTTGCAACAATTTGTAAAGCACAACCGTTTCCTTTTTCAAAACAGCTCAAAACTCTTTTAGTTTAAAACTTCCCCCTTGTCCTCTCACTATCCATCTGTGTAAGAATTTCATTTCCCCTCCTGTTCATAAGCTCCCTATTAGTATTAAAAGGATGCAACGAGGTCTCTCCTGAGTCTCCTCTTGTTCAGATGGTGACAGGAGACATCATTCATGGTTTACAAAGAAGTAATAGAGTATAATATCACCACCAATATAATTTAACTTTTGCCAAAAGACTTACAGAGCTTACAGGCGGCAGCAGGTCTCCTTCCCTTACTTGCTGTCACCACTCAGGAACTCATCTGCACTGAAAACAAAAAGGCAGCACCTGCTTACAGAGCGGTTTGTCCTGAAGGCTTTGGGTACACAGAAGGCAGAGCGCTGCCAGCTCGGGGGAGCCAGGCAGGGCAGGTACAGTCTGCAGGGATCTGGGGGTGCACTGAAAAGAACCTGACGTCACAGGTTGCATTTTAAAAATCATGGCACTTCTGCATAACAGCCGTCCCACGTTAAACACATACTGGCTGAGCGCACTGAGAACAATGTAGGAACTTCCTCAAACTGCTGTGAAATTTTGTGAAACTGCTGAGATTCACCAACATACGGATAGCAATACTTACTACTGTTCTTCCCTTCAACAGATCTTATTTCCACACTGTCTCTTCTTAGCTAGGCTTCACTGGCCATTTTGCTGTTTCACTGCCAAAAGAAGAAAGAAATAATGAATATAATGACATGTCCAAAATGCTAAAGCAATAAGCCAACCAAACTATAGCAGTAACTCATCTTCATACTTCCCACTGGAGAAGGCTGCCTGTAACCACTGCCATTAAACTCAGCTCAGGTTCTCCATCTATCTGTCACAGACAGCAGGGCTCCTACACACAGACTCCTAGGCTGTACCTGTTCTTCAGCTCCTCTTTCATTCCTAAATTTGTTCCTCAGCTGACAACAATCAATTTCAGCTGTAGTTTTTCCAACCACTGTTTCCTCCCACATAGTGGAAAACATGTTTCTCACAGATTTCCACATTCCGAAAGGTACAACTTCTTTTTCCTAACTAGAAGGAAACCTCACTAGGCAGACCTGCAGGAACACTCAAAACCAATTTCAGCTTCTGAAATACAAGGTTACAGAACTTCGAAAGATGATGAAGCTGAAATGGAAGTACATCTTTATCCAGCACCCACAATATTGCTTTTGCCATCATTAAATATGTTAAAAAACAAACCACAAAACAACACTCTGTGGACTATGCAGTGTGTAAGAATTTAGGGCATGGAAAAACTATGTGCAACAGAAAATGTGAATAACAGAACTGATGTCCCACGCTGCACTGTGCTTTTTTAGGATGGCAAACACCATGGTTCTGAACCAACATTAATTCTGAGTAGTTATGGTACATCCCATGACTGTAATAAATAAGCATCATTTAGGGAGTTTTCTCAGATGAAGCTGTAGAGCGAAACCATACACAAGAAAAAACAGTACAGCTATCTACTGTTGTCTTCCCCAAACTTCGGAAAGATCCGAGCAACTTAACACAGCCACGACTAGAAGATGTGGTGTCACTTCCAAAAACTTAAAGACTATAAGCAATTGGCCAGAATCAAAAGATGTGTCTGGATCTTACACAAAGCAACCATTTGTCACAGAATTACCTACATCTATGATTTTGAACTATGAAATCTTTAAGGTCAAGGCCTTCCACTGTACTCCTTTGCTGCCCCCACGGCCTGTTCTGTACCGCACCAACTCTGGTGGGTCCTTATGCAATGCAGAACTGAATCTGGTTACAATGCTGGCTGAAGATGTTAAAAGAACTCACACATCTGGTTATTCTGTCCATCCTGAAGGTGGGAAAATGAGTCAGCACTGAACGGTCATCTTCAGCCTGCTGTGAAGGATCTCCTCCAGTCTACGTATTCAATACAGTTTTCAGGAATAAAGCATTAAAATTGTCAACAAAACACAAGATTTTGTGTTAAGCTTTTGTGACTGTCACCATCTCCTCCTCTGACTGCTGGACCTACAGAAGGAAGCATCAGAAACAAAACCCAGGCTATTCCATTAACAACGTCTGCACTTTGTTTGTCCGACAAAAGCCGCATATTGGCTGGTTAAAAGCACGCCGGAAATCCTCCAAAAGTTCGTTTAACACCGTGTTACTCTCTTAGAGGTTCCAATCTATCGCCATTGTCATAATTCAAGTATCCTAAAAGAGAAGAAAGTTAAGAAAGCAGTACTATAAGCACTTTGACAGCTGATCTTATTATACAGTTAATAAAAAGGCAGCACCTACCTGCCTTTTTCCAAAAAGCGAAAGAATTCCAAAGCTATGGCAGAATCACACCTGGTAATTATGTAGAAACAAAAGTACTTACGTCACCGGCAACCTCAGGGGGTTAACTGGGACCTCGATCTTCCCCCTCAGCAGTGGTACACACGTGTACCTCGGGCAACCTGTTCACTTGAGATGTTATTACATTTCAGATTAACCAGGGAATAACAATGTAACTAAAACAGTAAGGCAAAATTACACCGAATGAGACTTTCCTAAGTCACCATAAATGAGAAATAGGCTCCAAAATATTTGGAGTGCAAGAGATGCTTTTTATTGTATGCCCGTTACGATGAGTAACACATTTAGAAATAATAATCCCACACAGTGACAATCTTATTTTACAGCGTGTACATCATTTTTTACAGCCACATAAAACACGTATTTTTCTAAGAGATTTCCCAAATTTCACTTCCTGAAGTTTAGAAATATAAAAAAAAAAAAACAAAAAAAAAATTTCTCAAGGAACTGATTCTCATCTGGTGCAAAAACAAAATATGAACATTATCTGAAACACAAAGCCACCATATAGCATGAAGTTACAATTTCTCATGTGAACAGCTGTGTGCAAACATGAAGCAACTAAAAAGAGTAAAAAATACACATTATATGCGTAACACTTATGAACAGGTTGTTCATTAAATAGCCCTAGACCAGCTCGTTATATTAAGCGCCATTTGATTTGCAGCATGCTAACACAAAGCATTGTTTAAAGGGATGCATATTTTAAATGTATACACTGTAAACTGAAGATCCATCTCCAAACTCTAGCGGCAGCATATTTCTCTGGCTAAATACTGCATATATACTTTCTTACAGATTGAAAATGCACGTTTATACCGTGGTATAGACTTCTTTTTTTAAAAGAATTGATTAAAAGGTGCAATTTTATGTCTCTATTGAAAATTTTATATTAGAAGGCAGGGCAATAGCCATACCTGTTAAGAACACTGCCCTAAAGAGCTTCTAAGTACTTTGACTTTTAATTAAAAACAAACTATAGTTTCTTTTTGATTTTCTTTTTAATAGTACTTTGAGATCTTAAAGTATTGAGGAAAAAAAAAAAGTAGTGCCGAGTAGCAGCACTATCAGCTGCATCCGTTTCATCCTTAAAAAATAGAGAGTTGGATTCAAACTTAACTTTATGTGCCATACTGAACAACATTCAGCCGCAGTTTCAGGTAAAAAAAGGGTAGTTATGTACATACACGTCTTTAAGCCTAGCACCACAACACCACCTCTGAGATCATAACATAACGCTGTATTCTATCATCGTATCCTGCAATAAAATAGGTTAGCAGCTTTGAAAATCATTACAAACTTCTCGTTGGACCTAACTAATAGAGGAAACCCGAACGCTTCCCACTGAAACGCTGTATTTGCTGAAAAAAGGACAACAACTCCTAACGCTGACCAGTTCTACCATATAATTTCCAGGCACAATTTCAAACGTTATGACCAGGTGACTGACAAATACTCTTCTCTCAGGACCACACGAGAAGCCAGGCCCAGCTGCCTCCGCAAACCAGCTGTAAAGAATCCCATCACGTATCTGAACTGTTTTAGTATGGAGACGAATGCTCTCACTGACAAAACGGGTAACACAATCATCTTCTTTTTGTCTCCCATAGCTTAACAACGCGTAATACTATTACTTAAAGACATTCATTCATCCTTCTGCAAATTTAAGACATTCATCTATCTGCATTCTATAGTGCTCTTCAGGTTCTGATAAGCAACAATCATAGGGCTATGAGATCCCCTGTCAACCCTAATGCTTTTAAGACTTTTAATACAAAGAATGTAAAGTTATGATTTAATATCGAGCTTTGAAACCAGGAGAAACAGTTCGTGAGATTTTTTTTCCCCAATTATCGTAACAGTTTCTAAATTGCTTCCTTCTTGACATCATATATTACATTATGGCCTCTCTGTGGTGCCTCATTATATGCTGATTTTTTTCTGACGGTCTACGGAATCCCTTTTTGCAATACTCACACCTATGTGGATAGTCTTTTGTGTGTATTGATATTACGTGTCGTTTAAAGCCCGACGCATCTGTAGTGCTATATTCGCAATACTGGCATTGATAAACTTTTCTTCCACTGTGGGTCTTCATGTGCTTCTTAAGTTCAGTTTGCTGCCTAAATCCTCTTTTACATCTTTTGCACTTAAAAGGCAGGTCCTTGGTGTGAACTGAGAGGATGTGCCCGCTCAGTATAAAAGGATCTGATGTTTTAAAGTCACAGTGTCTACACTGATGTATCTTTTTACCTTTATGGGTTTCGCTATGCTTTTTGAGCTCTGATGGACGATGGAAGCCTTTTTCACATACCTCGCATTTGTGGGGAAAATCCTTTGTATGAACTGAAATAATGTGTCGCTTCAGGTCACTGGAGTTGGTGCTCTTATGGTCACAGTGTGGACACTGATGAGTCTTATGCCCTTGAAACAATTCTGTGTGCTGCTGCAGCTCCTTTTCATCTGCAAAAGCCTGGGGACAGTGCTCACATTTAAACGGCAAGTCATTCCCGTGTTTGGTTTTGATATGAGTTTTCAGATTGGACTGATCAGCACACCTGAAGACACAGTGCTGACACTGGTATGGCTTTTCCCCAGTGTGGGTCCTCATATGCTTTTTCAGCTCTGATGGATGACGGAATCCTTTCCCACACTCCACGCATACATGAGGGAAGTTCTTACTGTGAACTGCAAGTAGATGCCTATTGAGTAGCCCCTGCTCTGCAGTTTCATAGTCACAATATTTGCACTTGTGCAGTTTAGGCTCTTTGTCCCTCAGTATTAGTTTATTAGAACTCAATGGGCTTGCTTCTCTGTATCTTCTTGTATATTCTGTAAACTCATGGGTTTTATCAACTTTATTTATAAGTTTATGGCTTTCCAGATGATTGTGGAAACTTACTTTTTTGTTAGTTGTAAAGTCACAGTCTGTACACTGGTATTTCTTCTTAATCATATGATCTGGATGATTCTTCATATGCCTTTTCAAGAATCCTCTGGATTTAAATTTTTTCCCACATATATGACAAGGGTAAACTGTTAAGGGCTGTCCATCAGGACCTATTATAACAGCTGTTTTTAAACAAACAAAAACAAGTAATGAAGGAAACGAGTTTACTGATCAAGAAGCTTTAAATCAGCCAACTTCTGTTCAGATTCATGCACTTACACTTGCAGCAAGAGATGAGTAGTTTAAAAACAACCAATGCACACCGCCTACAGTTTATATAGTTTTGTTTTAGAAACTGCTCAGATAGGTAAGTGATATCAGATGTACGGTGAGCACAATTACTTTTTAATCACTTGCAACATTCAAACGAATTACACCAGCGCTAAGTTGCTAACTTCAAGAGCAAAACCTACCACATTCTCTATGCACAGAATTGGAGGGGGAAGGACACAGGAAATCCGCAAATCGCCATTTAGATTTTTAATTCTGAACCAGTTTGGGAAAAAAAAGAAAAAAAAGAAGAAAAAAAAAAAGAAGAAGAATAGTAAAGGAGTAAGTGCCACTCAGTGAGAGCACACATAGCCATACAGTGTTTACCTGTTTGCCATTGCCTGGCCTCTCCTCTCCTCCTTTTCTTGGTTTTTTGTTTTAGCACTCTATTAGTGCTAATGCTATCACAAATCTGCAGGTATTGTGTTGCATTACCGTTTTTGTTTTCTAATCGTGTATCCAAGTTATTCCCTAGAAACAAAAATTAGACACCATAAAAAATCTTAAACAATTATTTTCTTTGGGACTGATGACTGGAATTGCACAGCAACAACACATCTACTTTAGAACAAAACAGATCACCCATTCCTCTACAGCAAAGATGTTTTTTTAAGAGTGCCAATATAAAGCACTGCCTTTGTTGTTGGCCAAACTCAAGAACTTGATTGTTTAAAAGATTATTAATTTTCAAGTACATTTTTTGATATCTTGTACTCTCAGAATCTTAATTTCTGACCAGTTATGCCGGTTACTTTCTCTTACCTATCTAATTTGATTTTACTTCCTAGCAACTGCATGATCTCTGCTCCAAATACAAACCATACACAACCAATGACTTCCCCACCCAATTTGAAGGCCCACAACACTTGCACAATTGTTTTCATTTCAAAATAGATGAGAAATACTATGCAGTTCTTCAGCTTATGCTCTATGGGTAATTTTTTGCATTCTCTGATCAGGAGAACTACGACACATTAATGTGTACTGTTTTAAAGACATTACATTTCTTGTAAAGCTCTACACAGCATATTTACATGCCCTTACCTGCCGCTTGACCATCTTCATATCTTCTGGGTAGTCTTCTGTCATCTCCTGCAGAAAATGGTATTTCAGTCAATATAAATTAAAGTTCTTTTTAAAGATGATGGTTTTGAAAGTCCAAGAATGAGAGAAAACTAACTCAAGTAACTACTCAATACAGTCCAAAATGAGCCGTGCAGTTCACATCAGTTCAGTATTTTGCAATTATGTGCACCAGGAAATAAAGATCACATCTTGTCAGTACTTAAATAATCACTGAAGATGTGTTTGCATGCTTACTGTGCTGTCTTTCCTGCCTCGCAAAGCTTGTTTCTGGAAAGTTCTGATCTTATAAAAAAAACCTGAGAGGTCAATCTAGAAATGATGGGACCTGAAATCCACAATTTGTTCCTGAGTACTATTTTGTCCTGATGGGGTAGAACTTGGCAGACAAAAGGACTTCCACCCTAACAGACATTCCGCTCTCCTATTCTATGAGATGGAGAAGTAATACTAAGAGTGTATTCCTCATTTTGGATTGCAAGTTCTTACTGCAACATGCCAAAGCCCGGTGCTTTATAACCACTTCATCAAGCCCAGCTACTGTTCTCAGAAACAGAATGCCTGTTTCTGAATCTAAACCATCTAATTTGCTTACTTATTTATAAGCCATTGATGATCTGATACTCTTAATATAAATTTGACATGTCAAAATCCTAGGAGAGAATAAACCTGAAAATCAGAGAATATTCAGAATTTGCAATATATCCTGTTACTTCTACAAAGTGAAACAGCTGCAGAAGACATATTTTCTTCTTCTCATTTCTGATCCAAAAGACTAGCAGGTTTAAAACATGCTATGTAAACAGAACTTATCGGGGATGAATTTACATAAAGGTGTTTCCCCTTTCTCCTAGTGAATATAAAATACTTAAGGTTATTCTTGCTTTTGTAAAATCCTTAACAGATGACTACATCAATTGTCAAAAAACCCACACACACTGTACATCTGAGCTGGTATTAAGAACAAGGGTATCAAAGTTCTCCAAGCAGCTTTCCTTCCTATTTTGTATAAGTCAACATATAGCAATCCATTCAATACATGCAGGACAACCACTACAATAATATGACAACTGCTAGGCAAGCTAGCATTGAGTAAAAAACAAAAACCAAAAAAAACCAAAAAAACAAAACTACAAAAAGAGAGTGTTTTTTTCCTATAAAAATTGCAAAAAGCCAAGGACTTCACATGTGAAAGGTTGTGAATTACGTGGAAAACAATTTTTTCACAGCATTTTATGAGCTCCACCGACTGACACTGCTAAAAGACCTGAAGGAGCTGCCTCCAAACCCCCACCCAATGGTGAAAAATTGTGACATTTGCATGTAGATTCTGGAAGCCAGACTGGGAAAAAAATAATGAAAGGGATTTTCAAGAAATAAGCATAGAGGTTCCTACCGTAAGCAGCAGCCCAAGCAACAGGAACAAAAGTTTTATTCACACCAGTCTCCTCGAGTTGTGTGTCTGGAAGTGATGTAGCTTCTTCTTCACCTACAATAACTTCCATGTAAACTTCATCTGCTATTTCAGCACAGCCTGAGTTAAAGGAGAAGAATACATCTTACATTTTATTCTGCACATTTTAAATCCTCCTGCATTTAATTTGATTTCACTCTTATTGATACCAGTTATAAATTAGTTTTCTTCCTCTGGCATTTAGAGCCACACCTTCCCTTAGGGGATAACTGTTTATTCAGACATTCCTTAAAGAGAGAAAACACGTATCAATAAATAGAAATACAAATTCAAGTATACAAATTTACAAGTTTTGAAATGATGACATTTATTTGCCACTTTGCCAGAAAGAGAATTAAACATGGCAATTCACACAGGAAAACATAGGTAAAAAAAAAATAAATAAATAAATAAATAAAAAAAATTCAGAGAACCTCATTAACTTCATCCAGGGACAAGTTAAATTTAATATAAGTAGTGCAATGATGGCATACAGTATGAAAAAGTGTGTTTTATCCACATCACTTTACAATAATTATACCCTGCTCTTTATTTTTAGGGAAGATGAACTTAGTTTGCTACCACTTCAGGCTGAAGAATCCTTCAGAAAAACTTAAGTCCTTGAGAATGACAAAACAGCACAAGAAACAAAAATGTTTCATATTATGCTTACTAATATCTTCATCTTCCTGAGAAGAGTCCTTAACAGCCATGTAAACCATTTTTTCTCGCTGCATTCTACCAACACCTCCTTGTTCAATTACTCCAGCTACTGAATGTCCATTGTGAAAATCACTGTCTGTGACAATTTCTGTCCCACCTTAAAAAAAGAAGTCAAACACCTTAAGTGCACATAAAAAAAGCCATTCTCATTATTTCACATTAATTTCAGTCTGAAATGTTTCTTTCTTATTTACAACAAAGCTACTGCATAAAACTCATGCTTTTGAAAGCAATGGCATTCAAAATGACAAACTAACACAGTAGGTAACCCCATCACCAGACAGCAGAAGTCAGATCCCAAGTGTGATAAAAGGAACTTTTAAGAAATTTAGGAATTTGGTCATTATACAACAGTGGAACTAATGCTAATCCAAGACATCAGCCCACTAAGTCCATATAGGAGGGTACAATATCACACAGCTAGAACAAGAGGCAGCAAAATGCATTATGCTCCCATAATACTATCCTCAAACTGCAAACAGCATAAATGAACCCCCAAAGAAGTATCACTGTATTGCTTCTAAAGTCAAGCGGGATCACATATAGCATACTGGTCCCCAGTACAGAGGTTTCACTCTTAACTAGACTTGCTGGATTCAGTGTTAATAAAGAACACTTTATTTTTCTGCTTTTAACTTCTACATGCTCCCCAGTGCTCATTGCCAATATGAATTTGAGGGAAGTCACAGAGACACCCCCATGGTCCTTAGTTTTATGAGAGCTAAAATTACAACCCAGGAATCCAACACAAAATGTGGGAGCAAAATGGAAACTAATGAGAAATGATGAGCAATGCTGCAGAAGCAATTAAAGCCAGATCTTTCTTTTGGGCACTGATTCTCGGTTTACATTAGGTACACATTTCTATGTAAGCCGAAAATACTGGTCATTTCTCGGTATTTATTTTTCTATTTTTACTTTTCCACACTATGACAAAATGCAGGTGATTTTACTACCACAGCTTATTTTCATAACTTTCATCAAAAGTGGCTCAGCCAGATTGTTTTTCCAAGTAACAACAGACTGCAGCACACTGACACACAATGAGACCAATGCTATCAGTAACAGTACTATTAAGTATGCTTGTTACTCACAGCATTCTGTCCTGCAAAGTCAGAGAAAATAAGTATCTACAGAAAAAAGTGCAGCTGTTCAGCCACTTCTGTACCTGGGGTTTGGCCATAAACAAATGACATTCCAACACTGGAAATAAATATTGCTTGTCAAAACGAACCTGAAACTAACGCTTTGAGTATTATCAGCATATGGGGAATCCCTACTAATATCACTCTGAGGGACAATCCAGCCAGTGAATTAGAAGATATTAAGATGCACAAATGCTTCTTCATATGACTGGAAGAAAAGATACAATTTAAAGAGGTACCTATTTCAACATCATCTTCAGCTTCAGCTTTAAATATGTATACTTTGATAACTTCGGAACCAAACCCATCATCTTTAGTTGCTTCATCATTTGTCACCTCAGTACTGATTTTCAAGGGAGTGCTTCCTATGTGGTCCAGTTTTTCTCCAACATCATCCACTGTAAAGATAAGAGAGGACAATGAGGCTCAAAAACACACTGTCACATGTTAGAATTACCAGTAGCATGATTTTCTCCATTACTATCCCCAGGTATAGTAAAGTTTTGTACACATAAACGGCCTTTACAAAATAGTTTATCTTAAGGCACTTGAGAGAAATTCCAGAAGCTCAGTACTTGTTTTGTTGCAACTCTGCAACCATTTCATGAATTACTAAGTGAAAAACATTAGGGAGCTTGTCATCAAAGTGCATAGTTTTGCCTGAAACTATGACATTGCAGATGCAAAAATGTATCAGTAAGTGAAATCAAACATATCCCTTAAAATGTGAAAAACTAGCCCAGGTTTTCCTGTTATAGTGCAAGAGTTCCAAGAAGCTTCGCTACTCTACAATACCAGAGACTAAGATTTAGTAGTAGATACCTAATGAAGAGTGGTATCTCCTTACTATACTGCAGTGACAGAAACGTGCATAAAAATTTCACTACATCTTCAATCTAAAAGAAATCATGATTTTATCAAATTTTACCACTTGAAAACATGCCAATTAATGAAGGTTATTGCATAGCAGCATGCAGCTGATTGAAAGATGAAAGTAAATCCAAATAATACCAACTGAAGCTGACTTTCTTTATGTGTACACATTTGCTACTCTGACGTATTGGGGCCTACATGTTCAACAAAAAATACATTCAAACCATTACAAGTTTAGAAGAAACACTGTTTTGGTTAAGAAGAGTGTGCACAAAGATCTTCATATATGTATGTCCCAAGTTGCTAACAGTGGACAGTGAACCCTGCACCTTTCTGACACACGTACTGCTACCACACTGTTGTCAGTGGACAAAATTAGCTCCTCTGTAGATGGCCAGCACAAGTCTATGTAACACCCACAGACATCTGACCAGGGATGGATCCCACAAAATGTAAACAAAACCTGAATTAAATACATTTCATGGACATATGTATTGCGTACATAACATGTGAAATACTGGGGGGAAAAAATAAACTAACTAACACTAATGTGAAAACAGTGCTTCATGACTAGGACCATGAGCATGCTCCGTGTGGATGTGGAGGGCCCAGGTTTCTGAGGAAAGGATGGCTCTCCTTGGGGTGCTGCAGCACTCCCCAGTGCCCCTCTAAGCTTCCTGCTCTCTGGGCTGCCATGTCTGCCTTTGAAGAGCTGATTTTAACTACTTCAGGCTACAGCCTGGTGTACTGAGGTACACTGGGATTAGTTAAGGCTTTTCTTAATACTCAAGGCAGTCATGTGAGATGGTTCAGAACCTATTACAAAATCAGCAAGACGCCTTTCCTGCAGCAGGGCAGAAATTCACCACAGCAATCCCAAACTAAGCTCTTCCCACTCACAGACAGGATTCCGTGGATAAAAAACCTATCCAAGTTAAACCAGTTTCTACCCACACACTGAGGAACCTTATTTTTATTTCAAAAATTCTGAACTGTATCAGAAGAGTGCAGAAGTTACTGAGAGCACAGCTATGTACAAAGTAGGTAAGCATCAGTGAGTATTTCCATTTAATAAACATTGCATTTTATATTATTCTCTATTTTGATAAAAACAGGAAAATATATTAAAAATAAAAGAAGAATCCTAGGCCTGAGTTGCTTCTTTCTGTAAATAACAGACTGACTGAAATGTCACAACGTGCCCCACTTGGATCAGTGGAAATGATGTAAAATTATCCTCAGAAAAAAAAAGGGGTTTTGTTTTGTAATAAAATCATTCTAAGATTCTACTAAAATCAACACCATCACCATCAATCCCTTATCTGTTAAAAGCTGATGCACTGTACATTACACTCACATCACTTTGCGGGGCAAAGTAACAGTCAGAGTATGGACACCACAAACAACACAGCCACAACTTATCCACATCCTTTAAAATAACATACGTTTAATTTTAGTACAAGGAACGTTCCCACTGCATATACAAATATTTGAAGGATCAGAGTAACTAACAGGGGTGATTGTGCAAACAGCTATGCGACTAGATGCACTGCCAAAACACAGAAAGAGAAGTTAAAGGCTGGGTATTAAAAATCACGAATTGCACGCTGCCATTGTAATCTTAGAATTGGCAAGGGGTAGAAAAGTTATTTTCAAACACATACTTCAAACAATATGAACTTTTTCTAAACTCGTGCATTTTATAAACATAATGTTCACACAGAAAATAGGTATTTCAATACTGGAAGCAGCACAGCAACTTCCTACTGAGCAGAGGAGCTGTCAGCTACATGCGGCACCCTTCCTTCACAGAAAACATTCCCAACTATTTAACTAAAGTTGGAAGACTATGTACCTGGTGAAACAGCATAACAATAAGCAAACAATATTAGTGCCTTACCTTGACACCAACTGTGACTCAAGAAAGATTACACAAAGAATAAAGGGAGTTTTCAATTTTAACTTTTTAAAAATCAGATTAAGGATTTTCACCCCAAAATTCAGCGTAAAACACACGAAGATAGCACACATGCCTATGTGCTGTATTTCACCAGTTCAAATTAGTTATGTTCTTCAAAAAAAAAAGAAAAAGAAAAAAAAGGATAAAGTCCAGTCTTAGAAGGACAAACTCACAGCAGCACCTTTAACATCAGCACTGAGTCCCACACCACTGACCATCCTCTGTGTTCTCCAAGATCTGTAGTGTCTAACGTTTAAGCTAAAGTTATGGAAACAAAGGGAAGTCTGTATATGGACGGCCTTTGCAATCACTTTGCTGGGAAATTAAAAGTGAAATAAGAAAATCTGAAAAGTACCAAGCGGGCTGAGGAACTGTTACTGACACAGACCACCATTACGAGATGCTGCAGTTTGTGTAAGTACCTGCAATAAAAGACACTGGCTGAACAACTGATATTGCTTAGATTGCCATCTTACACAAACTAAACTTGGTGGTTTCAATCATTTCTTCAAAAACAAATTTAAATTGGCAAAAAACAACACAGCAGGACACGTAATCTTCATCAAGTCGCAAAACATGAGGGTTTTTTTTTTCTTTAAAGGCCATGAGCATATTCTGTGGTCTAAGTGATAGGACTTCATTACCCACTGGTATCCCAACAATGTCAAAATAACTGATGCCTTTTCCCAGTGATAGTTCCCAGGAATGCTTACATTATGGAAGAATATGAAAGTGTTTTCCACATCTGACTCACCCACCAGAAGCACTACATATTTATTATCTTGTCATTTAAAATTAACTGAAATAACACAACCGAAAACTTTTATAAATATATGCTGAATCCTCCTGAATAACAAAGTGTAAAGGAAAACTCAGCACACTTCTAATATTAAACTTACCTTAGCTGTTTTCAGGTGTGTGATGTCCAGATTCACTGTGGATTGCCAGCTCCAGGTTCACGTGATGCCTCAGCATGCACTATGCTGGTGATATCACACCCACCATAGGAGCCCATGAGGAATAACATGAGGGCGAGATAAGTCCAGTGGTTTTACAATTTTTCATATTTTTCCAATGTCTGATATATTTATTTTATATCCCATTGGTCACAGTATAGGAGTATTAATACTAAAATATTCAGTAAACCATTTAACACTGCACTGTAATACACTAAAAAGGAGGCGGCGGTGACAGTACCTTACCCCTAAAGGCCAGCTCCAGAGTTGCTCTTTGGTGGGTATGAGGTCACCAACATAGTGCATGCAGGGCCAACGCACGGGTCGGGAGCTGGCAATCCCCTGTGGGTCTGAATATCGCAAACCTGAAAAACAAAAAAGGGTACGCTTTAAGCTATACATGTGCTAATCCCACCCTGGAAAAATGGGACACGCTGCTTATTATATTCACATCTCAGTACAGAGATGGATGGGTATATGATCATACCATGTGCATCCATCTTGTATGTATTTCCTCTGAAACAAATACCTTCTCAGCTGGTATTCCAGAGATTTAAAATAGGGGTATTGTGCATATTCTATGGCATACCCAATAAATGCACCAAAACCAAGCATTTTCAGTCTTATGCTTGCAAAGCTGATTTTAAAAGCTGAATTCCTCAGCACTGGGACAGCGCCAAAAACTACCTCTCCATATACTTAAGCCAAAATCCCAGTAAAAGTATAAGCTAAAATGTTAACACTCACCCTCAGCTCAACTATACACTCTAAAATAAATAAATAAATAAATAAACCACGTATTGTTCCCCACAGTGTGTTCCACAGCTGGAATATTCCCCAAGGGTACAACTGTCCCACCGTGTGCAGCTCCCTCTTTTCAGCTTCTGAATTTCACTAAGAGGCAGGTAAGAAATACGACGAGTCTTCAATATTTTGAAGTGATTTAAGTTAAAACGTACAAAAAGTTAACCACCTTGAATACACCCTAAAATAAACTACGCCATAAAATAAACTTTCTACAATATTTGCTGAACGTTTGAAATTAAAAATGTAAGTAAATAAAAATGTCTTTAAAACGCTCGTTAAACTGATGTATTTATCCACTGTACACAGAGACCGTCTTCAGAACCATAACAGATTAATGGCCAATTTATAAAACATAAACAAACAGAAAACATGAAACCAATGAACTGTAGGGACTGATTCACCTTTGCTGAAAAATATAACAGAAAATAAAAATCAGCAGCACATCCTTCGTTGGTTCTGGCTGGCACAGAGCACAACACAGCCTCAAAACTTCGCAGAGGCAAAAGCCTGCCTTAATGTGCACCTGATTACTTTCAAACAAAATTCCAGACTAATAATGTAGCTTCCAACCATGATTACTCAGACGTATCTCAGTTATACAGACATGCAGACGTGATTTGATTAAATCTGGGTCTCAGACTGGCTCAGAAATGCTGGAAAAGCCATCAGCAGGCTTGAGCACACCTGATCACAGTAGGTACGTACCAGCCACAGCTGGGGTCAGCAGGTAACCTACTGAAGGTTGAGATGCTCTTGTCTAAGGACAGTGACTGTTACAACAAATCACATAACTATCTAACAAGAATTCCAAAGATGACTTTACTTACAATTACAAAGGTGCAGCTGGAAATATCATGGCTACAGAACACAATTCATCGTAAGTACTCTGTCAGAAAGGAGGAATTTTTTCAGAGAAAGAACTGTCTAAAAACAGCGTTCCTTTATTTACAAATATGGGACTTTTTATGTTGTAGGTTTAAGTTGCTTTTAGGCTGAGGACTCTTTTGGCTCTTTTACCAAAGTAGCTGTAACTTCCATTAGTGACGTGACATCACAGAAATCACAGAATGGTAACCTTATACTGAATAAAAAATAAATAGCAGAAGTACACTGGGCAGAAGTACTATGAAAAGTGCTGTATTTCATGCAATGAAATGTTTAAACCATTACAACTGCTGATCTGTCACACCCTGGAATTTTTAACAAATGGAGCTTACTGTGAAGAGATGGACACTTCAGCACTCGGCACCTTCTTAATAAACCCTGGCAAAATAAAATCTGTTCTGATGTACTGACACTGCGATACCTAACTTAGAGAAATCAAAAATCTAAAAAGCCACCATATTTTATCAAATTCGTGTGTAAGAGCAAAAACTGCTATCTTAAGTATAACTTAACTGCCAAAGAAACATAATACATATACTAAGGTATAAATTCACTAACCCTTTTTCAAGGGTCATTCAATTCATAGCCTGTAACTATACCGCTTCCTCAAAAGTTTGGATGGGGTAGCCTACTGAAGTAGGCAGCCTGTTTCCACTAATACAAAGCTTCTAGGTTAATATACTCAACTCCTTAATGTCAGGTTGTGTCCACAACAGCACAACATGCAAGAAAATGGCAATTATTATTTTCAATGCAGCTAAACAATCATTGTTTTGTTGACTAAGAGGTAAAAAAAGAGTCCAGTACCTTGAAAAAGCTGCCCTCTTTCTCGGATTCTACTGATCAAACCCAACATGTTATTTTTTTGTAAACCTACAGAATACACTAATATGCCTCTGTAAGTTAAAAAAATAAAAGTTGCCTGATATCAGTTTCAGAACCAGAAGCATACACATTCAACAGCTTGAAGATCATTATTTCTCTTAGTGTATCAGTGTTAACTACTTTCACTACACAAACTCCAATCCAGACAAGAATAAAAAAGAGCAAAGTGGAGAGCTCCAGTACAGAGTGCAGCAAGGATCCAGTTAACATGGTTTCTCTCCACTAGACCACTTCTATTTAAGGTAATCTCCTGTTCATGTCTGCCTTTATTTAACTTACAAGATATCATTAAGTAGTCTTCAGATGTACTCTTGCCATCATCATCATCTTCTGTTTTTATAGTCACTGTAGAGCCAGGAACAGTACCAGCTGCCTGAACGACTGTTTCAGAATCTGAGTTCGTTACAAGGACTTCTTCCGAGACCATTGTAGGTGAGTCAGCTGCTGACACGGAGTCTTGCACCACGTGCTCCAAATGTCCATCAGGACCCGTAACAAGGTCAGCCACAAACACCTGATCAGGAACTCGAACAGCTTCTGTTATTAGATCAGAAGTCAGAACATGATCACTGGTATCTAGTGCTTCTTCAATAGCCACATCAGTTTCCAGAACAGAATCAGGAACAATGACACCCTCTGTTACAACATCAGTTTCAGTGATGATGTCAGGTCCTTGCACAACTTCAGCTGCTAAGCCATGATCAAGAGTTATTCCATCATCGGTAACAACATCAGAAACAAGGACAGCTTCAGGGACCGACACAACAATATGATCTCCATCAATATGAGCAGTGCCGGCCATTCCAGCCACTATGGAACAATTAGGAATGAGGAGAAAAAGGTTAAAATTATTGCATTAGCAGTGTTTATCCAAGGAACAGAATAACTGTGTGAGTGAGGTAAACACAGATGCAAAGCTGTTATTTTTCAACATTCTAAACTTTGCACGTCAGTAGAAAAAACTGTTCAAAGTAGTCCATGTGCTAACAATACATTCTTTGGTGGTTACAATAAAAGGACTCTGACTCTTCAGGGCCTTGATAAAAATAAGTATTTTATCATACGCCATATTTATAGCACAATTTCCAACAACTTGCCACGCTGCAATCAATAGCTAGAAGCAGAAAGCTTGTCAGTCATATTTGAAAGCTACTTTTCTATTAAAAAAAAAAAAAAGAATTACTGCAATGAAACCTGAAATAGCAGATTTAAACTTAATGAATAAAACATTCACTTATCAAAGTGAAAAAATATCAGAATTATTCAACACAGTACTGCAAATGCAGTTATTTTGGCACTTTGTGAAAGACATTAATTAATCACAGATTCAGCTACATCTGTAAATGGTTGCCTACCTAGAAAGTTACTTGTTGACATACAAAGATTTTATTTTCCACCTCATTTCCACCTCCTAAGTGAGAGCTGGAGACAGTAATCAAGGCAACCAACAAAAGCTCAGCTGTACCTGTAGCAGCACGCAGGTGTAACAGCCGGGCAGTGGTATTTCAAGCAGAGGCACACACTATAAAAGCACTGAACTGCATACAACATCTGTCCCATCTACAGCACTCTGAACCACAGATGCTGTTGTTTTATTTGAAGTTACTTCAAATTTTTGGGATAGGTGATGAGCGACCAGAGCATACAAAGCCTCATTATACATCATCTTATTCTTTGAAATTTCTCCAAAAAGCCATGCAAACATCACTGCTGTATTAGTCAACTTCAACTTCTTGCAATCACTTGCAATCATACAGCAAACCTAAAACAGTTTTGGTGTTGTTAGTTAATGTTTAACAAATAAAACATTTACCGAAGTCCTGCATAATCATGGCGTGAGGCATTTTGGATTCCTGTGTTTGCAATCCAAGACTTCCACCACCCGGATCCATATTCAGCTAAATTCATTCACAAATAACTGCAAAAGCAAAACCAGGATTTGTTAAGCACAGCACCATTGTGTTTGTCAGCTTTACTGGATTTGTGTGTCACACTGACTAACAGAAAAGTATTTATCCACAAGTTCAATAAAAAACACGCACCACTTCATACAACTCACTTTGCTTTCTTCCCACAGCTTTATGCTTTGTGACCTAATATCCTGCAAATGTTTCCATCTGCAAATAATTGTGCAGTACTCCAAAGAATTATTCATGCAAGTGAAATCAAACATGTTAGTAGTTCTTTTTCAATGTAAGTCTCTAGCCTAGAACAGTTCTGTTTGTAATCTGTGTAAATAAACAAAGAAGTTCTTTTTGCTTATCTTCAACATGTAGAGGAATATACTTTGACTTTACTTCTCAGAGCATTAAGTACAAGAAATGTCCCAACCTTCAATTTCCCCAATGCAAACTGAACGTCAAGTTTTGCAGTTTTGTGAGGCCATTCTCCATAGAGTAACAGCTCACATTCACAAGCAATACTGGCAGCAGCATCAGGCCACCCTAACAAAGCATGTAACGCATATTACGAAGCAACAACCTGATGAGGTGTAACTACTATCTGGAAGCAGAAATTTGCCATGAAGACTGTTACCTTTACTGGAAATAAACCACAGGTGACAGTGTGGACAAGCAACAATCAGAAGTCACTGGAGCAGGATGTCCACCTCCGGAGCTGACCCTACCAACCTGCACCAGCAGCCACGCACAAAGAGCCACTTGTGCTCTGCCTCTGGGTATCCTTTTGACAAATTATCAGGGCTGGCCAAGACGGCAGCATGGGGCAGAGTGCACTGAGGAGAGCAGAGAGCTGCACTGAGACCCAGTTGTTCAGATTCTTTCATGATTTTCTATCTATCAGCTATCTCGAACCTCTATCAATTTTTTCATGTGCAGCTTTCATTAAACAGGTTAAATTGCAATTAAGTTTTGAAAAAAGCTGCACTGTGCACTGGATTTACAAGAACAGAAGTGCTGAAGCAGATTTTCAGTGGCTGTGTGCGAGCCCCTCTGTATCACTAAAAAATAGTCCAGCACTAGACCTAGCATAAGATTTCAGCCACGTGTGGTTAGGTGTGCGCACACAGTGCAAAGCTACCCAGTGCAGCGGTAGGAGATCTGTGTAAGAAATGGCAGTGCAGCATCTCCACTGCCACAGGACTTTGCAGAAGAAACAACAGTGCTGACCTGACTTCTGCACCAGCATCTCCATTCACCAGCCCAGGGCTATCCACGTTGGTTGATGACATTCACAAAATTATCTCATTATTTTAGAAATTTGATCTTCAAAGCGCTATCCCTTCTGTGCCACCTCATTTCCGCAGGCAGGAGAAAGCCGGTCCTACACAGCCATCTGAAACGTCCCTCTGGTGTAAAAAGTCCCGTACAGCTTTTGACAGAGCAGACCCACCAACCAGCTGTAAAATTCCCGGCTGTAAAAATCTTTATAGATTCTTTATAGATTCTTTTAATCTTTATAGATCTTTATAGATTCCTCGCTTTTGTTTTTTCACACCTGCTTTGTTACTTTGGCTCTTTAATGCTTGGGGGCTTCTGTTTCCCAATTTATCTAACACAAAGAAACACAAAACAGTAACAACCAATCTTAGACAGACAAAATGAAAACGTGGAAAAGGCGATCCATGCTTACTGTATCTTCATTATCAAGGAAGGAACTGAGCAGAGGTTATTCTTTCATACTCTTGAAATCCTCAGGTGAGGAAGCAGCAAGCAGCCCACAAAGATGGAGATTTCAAGCAACTGTAAGCGTTCCACTCCAGGGAGGCTCCAACTTAACTGAGGACACAAAAGAACCAAAGAACTGTTATCACCCACAGTCAGCATAATCCCTTTTAACACCTTTTGAATCTACTTGTCTCAAATTGTCTTGAAATCTACAATGCAAATTGTTAGAGAGGGAAAAAGATGAACACATTTCTTCCTACAGAATTTATTATACAACGATTCCGAAGATATCATTCTAGACCATAAACAGCCCATCTGATGGAGAGCATTCAGAACTAATACAGCACACTCCAATATCCCAACCACAGTCACCACGCTCGGGGAACAAGGTCACTACCAGTCTGAGGCCACAGGAGAAATGCACTGGGTTTTGCTCCTTCTTAACGAGCAACTTAATTTTACACTATATAATTTAGAGGCTCAAATATATGAAGTACTACACAGAAAACCCAGTACACAGGGTTTAAAAATTTAAATTTCTGCAAAGAAAACTTATCATCACTAAGAATAATTTTTCCCTGTAAGTAAAGGGAACATGAAAGTGATCAGAGTTCTGGGATGGCAGCCCCTGGGCATGCACACAACTACCTCACATTCTGCACTCACAACAGAGATGGACAAAGATGTGCTGGCAGGGAACATGCAGAGCTGTACCCTGGTTGATGCAACTGGCATCCAAGCACCACAAGCACACTGTCATGATCCCTCAGTGCAGGCAAAGGGCAGAGCAGCATCAGCTATTAAATCAGAGATTTTCTTGTACCTGATTTTGGATTTAGAAGGAATGCAATGACAGCAGGAAGACCCCTTGTTGCTAATGCTTGGACAATTAACAGATAAGGCTGGCAGTCTGCAGTAACTGGTATTTTTCCCTCACTGATCTCAGTAACACAGATGATTTCACAGGCTACAGATCTGCTGTTCTTACAAGCAGCACAGAAACACAGCACATTGATGAACTGTGGTTCTTCACAGCTTCCTTCCATAATACACAGCATTTCACACCCACACAACTACAGAAGACATGTTCCAATCCCATGCTTTAAAAAAGGACATTGAGAAATAAGCCAGAAAGCCTCAACTCTAGACCCTGCCATAGCCCTGTGTTTATCCACACCTCACCTCCATGAACCTACTGTGACATCAAGTTTTTCTCTCCCTTCTCTCCTTTATGTATTTATGAACAAAATGCTGCAAAATACTTCATTAGCTCCAGGCGATAAAATAATGTCACCTCAGAACATTCAGCTGCTTTAATTGCAGCATGCTATATCGCTTGAGGCCAGGCAATACACTGTACAACAAAAAGGGAACCCAGGACCCCTCCATCTGGAGACAGGAACGACATGTAAATCCCTGCAAACACTATTTGTAAAACCAAAGCTAACGCTAAGCATTTGTGGACTGCCATGCTTAACATCACTTCGTGCATATATGTTGCTGTACTGCGATGCATTTTCATACAATGCACGCCTGATGGTCAGCCCTTAGGTTCTCCTTTGGAATAGTGTAATTCTTCTCATTAATATTGAAGTCGTGTTTACATATAATGAAGTAAAATGCAGCATTGTACTTGGCCAGGAGCTGCAGATCCTCTCGGGCTGCACGTGACATTTGGTTCAACTGAAGCTCAGCTACAGGAGCGTTCCAATCTAACACAGTAAACAAACTCAGACGTAGCTGAGAAATTCAAACCAGATGTTTTCAGATTCTCCCATCTCTTAAAATTCGAGTTCAATATCAACAAAAAAAGAAATTATCTTCCCTTGAAAATATTTCAGCTGTGTTTTCCCGTTCAAATTTTAATGCAGCAACCCACAGAAATGGAATGAGAAACGTCCTGCTCGGGCAGAAACAGAACAGACGGCGCCAATCCAGAAAGCAACACGGAGGACAGCGCGAACCCCCGGCACAAAAAGACCGGCTGTTACAGCGCACGTATCGTATCCGTTTTAAAGTCCTTTATTGCGATCACCTCGCCACGAAGACATTTAAAAGACAAAGACGGCGAAAGACCGTCCCGTCACCCGATCCGCGCGGGATACAGACGCTCATCCCCGCCGGCAGCTCCCGCCCGAGGGGCAGGCAGGCAGGCGGGCAGGGCAGGGCAGCACTGCAGCGCCGGGGCTGCGCGGCTGCGGAGCGCTGCGCGTGCCCACGAACCGGGCGCGCCGCCGGGCGTCGGGAGCGCGCAGCGGCAGTGGGCAGCGCCCGGTCCCCGCGCTCCTCAGCGGGGCTGCGCGGCGGCGGCTGAGGGCGGAGCGGGAGCGCGGAGCCGCCGAGACAAAGGACCCCGCGGGACGCCGCCCGCAGCCCGGGGCCCGACGCCGCCCGAGGGCTCCCTTCGGCGCGGC
This sequence comes from Excalfactoria chinensis, assembly GCF_039878825.1. NCBI lineage: Eukaryota > Metazoa > Chordata > Aves > Galliformes > Phasianidae > Excalfactoria > Excalfactoria chinensis. The sequence goes on along the minus strand of NC_092828.1, from coordinate 77,548,909 downwards.
GGCCCCACGGACGCGCCCCGGGCCGCCTCCGGGCTCCCGTCCCGCGGCGGCGGCGGGCCGGGGAGGCGGGGATAACCCCTGTCCCGCCGAGCCGCCGCCTTCCCCGCCCCGCCGGCCGACATTTTGTTTTCCGCCATTTTCTGGCCGCCCGCAAAGGGCCGCGCGGCCCGCGGGCACCTCCCGTCCTCCCGGCTCGGCCCGGGCACCCCCGCGGCACGACGAGGCGCCCAGCGGAGCCGGCGCTCGAGGACCCGCTCGCAGGCCTCGGGCGCGGCCTAACCGCCCCCCCACCCCCGTCGTCTCCGGCACCGCCGCCTCCGCTCACCTGTGCGGGTCCTCGCGGCGGGCTGCGCCCCGGTGTCGGGCGGCGGGAGGGTGGGGGCCTCGGCCCGCAGGACTCCGCCGCCGCCGCCGCGGCCTGGCATTCGGGTCCGCCAGGGCCGGGCCTGCACCAATCACAGGCTGGGCCGGGCGGCGGGGCGCGAGCGCGCGCGGCCTGCTCCCCTCCCCCCGCCGCCCGCTCGCCGCCGGCCTCGCCGCGGCCGCCGCACGTCACTGCGCGCCGCAGCGGGCCCCGCGCGCCGAGCAGGCGCACCCGCCGCGCCGAGGCCGCTGCCCTCGCTCTGCCCGCGCCGCCGAGCGCGCCTGTGCGCGGCGGGGGGAGCGGGGAGGGGGCCCGGGCGGGCCGAGCGCCAGGCTGGGGCCGGGGGAGCCGCCTCGGAGCTGACTCCCCCGCCGCCCGCGCTCCTTCCGCCCTCAAGGCCGGCGGCGGCACCCGGCGCGGGGCTCAGGGCCCCGGCATTGCGGGACGCGACGGCGGCTCCGCGCCCCGGGGTCACGGCCGGGCACTGTCGCACCGCAATTCGGGGGGGGGGGGGGGGGGGAAGTACTTGTTGTCCCTGACAGATAGAGGAGCAAGCGTCACAAAGGGGCGCTTGTTCTCCCCTGAAACAATGGAAGGCCAGCCTGATTTCCAACTTGGTTGGCTGTTACTTCCCGCTCTGCATAAACATTTCAAAGAGGATACAAAAGCACAGGTGGAAACAGAGTGTCAAACGGGCATCAGAAATCCCCGTGACCGGGTGCAGCACCATTGTCCTCATCCACAACCAATAAGGCGCCTCAACGAAAACCTCATAATAGAATCATACGGCGCGGCAATGTTAAAGCCATGGGTGTGGTGGACTTAAAATACATTCTTGCCCATAATACAGTTTCAATACAACTATCATAAGAAAACCCTGCCTGCTAGTAAATTGGAAGAAACTGCAGGTACAAATGTGACAGTGAACAGCATCACATTTTCATTATTTTCAGTATATCCACATAAATGCCAGTCTGCACCCAAGTAATACTCTTAATAGTAGTGGCTAGTTCAGCAAAGAACAACATAAAATTCTTCAAGAGAATTAATACTCATCCCTAAGAAATTGTAGGCCATAAACATCATGTCCAGCTTCCCAATAAACTGATGAAATCAACTTATAATTAACACTACATACATACATAAAATACATGCAAAACCAACAAAATCTGCCTCTTACTGAAAAAATAACTAAGAACTAAAATCCCAATCTTAGGTCTGTAAAACCTACATTCTGTAACTAAAATGCACATGCTGAACTAGATTTAGAACCACTGGGAAACTTACTCTATGCCTGTCCACACTGTGGACTTTGGCCTGAAAACAAGCAACATGGATGTAGCAAAATGTGTTACAGTATCTGTAGGATCTTGCTGGAATGAAGGTATCTTAGTCCCCACGACTGAATTGTCCAACACGTAGAAATGACACACAACATGCATAAACTTTTAAGTCTAGGGGAGTCTATCAGGTCTATTCTCTGACTGACTCAAATGGGTTTGGTGCACGTGAATTCTTCTAAGCTTCTTCTGCTCAAAGCCAAGGGTATGGGAGCACGCACACACCTCTGAAACCTTAGAAACCAACCTGTTAAATTGGTTTTCAACATCTATTTGCACTGAGTCGGTCGATTTACAAACACCGTTAAGGACATATAACAACTGTTGGCTTTTTTTTCCGTTGTTTTTCCTCAACAAAATCCCATCTGTGCTGATGTTCCCTTATCTGAAATATCAAGGGAAAGCTGAAGGCAAAAGGTAGCAACAAGCAACAACAAGGCTACCGCCAACAGTGTGACACAGCATATAACATCAGAACCAACAAGCGTTGTCTGCAGTGAGGGAGCAATTACAGAGAAAGAACTGGTCAGAAGCACGGAATGAAAAAAACAGCAAGAAAACCACCACACCAAAGCAAACCGAAGATACCAGTGATCACAGGTATCCAAATATCAACAAGTTACAGCACCGAATCAGAAAGAATGTACAAAAGACAAAGCACCACTCTGTACATCAATTTAAAACGTTTATACCTGACAGGGAAGTAGCACATCACAATCACCATAACTAGCAGGAGACCAGGCTTGCCCTTTGCCCTTCAGCTAAGAACACAAACATTCCAAAGAACCGTGGAGTTCCATGTCTCTCCAGGTAAGAGGCAGACATCCAAAGCATCATGATGTAATCAAACAGGTATTGTAATGATTACTTTAAATGACACCACACTATTTCAAACACTTTCTTCACTTTTTGTCTTTCACATACCACTGCCTGATGTTAACACTGATGATTTGACCATGAGGTGTTAAGTAAAACAGTGCCTATCCCTCTGGTTGATGTCCTGCAACTCGATCTGCCTGAAGAACAAAGAGCAGAGAAGTCTGAACAGGAAACTTTCATCCTCTGTGAAAATTTATTCATTTTAATTTAAGCAGCGTGAGTACGTACCTCCAGATAGCTCTTCTCTTGTCAGCACCAAGTATATTTGACAGGATTGCCTCACCTCTTTCTCCTTTTCCTTTGCAAAGGAGAGGTGGAATATGAAACCAAGCACTCAAATTCTACAGTTACCCACAGATTGGTGAATGGAGCCAGAGGTCAGTAGCAGCCAGAAGTTCTTTTTGTTATGGCACTACTGAAGGCTAAAAACGATGGAAAAAATAATTCATAGACAAAATTGATACCCCTGTACCTGACTTTCTGGGGTCGTAATAGCTTAAGCGAAATGCCTGAGATCTAAACACCACCGTTTCTGTTATGATTCAGATGATGACAAATATTTTCACTTATTTCTGACAGAACTGAAAAGGAACTGGATGATTAGTAGGAGACTTTCACTGAACACGCCTATAGAAAGGACAGTCATTCACACAAGTAATGTAATTCTTCCATGCTTCATCTTCCAGTGAGACAAGATGCTTCTTCAAGCTGATTGTGTGGATGTTAAAAGTATGAATATTTTATATTCGTGCTTTAATCAGCAAGAAAATTATTAACGCTGACATGTAAAGGCATTGTTCTGGGCTGCACAGAGCCCCAGAGGACATCATAATGCAGGTTTACAAGCAGTCCACATTCACAAAATCTTTGGATTCTTTTCAATGAATTTTGGTGAATGCATTTTCTGCTATTCATGAAAAACTATCATTCAGTGATTTAACAGCTTGCAAATCTGCCCTCAATATCTTTTAGGTCCAGACTGAAATGCCAGTTACAGTTGTAGAACTGGTAAAACCTACCCGCATTAGATAGCTGCTACCAGAAAACAGAGCAAAAACAACAACAAATTTGGGCTGGAGATTTAGCTGTCAGGACAACAGCTAAGTTACAGAGCTATGAAGAAAGTGTCAGTTTTGGAGCCATAGTTCCATTTTTAGGAAGCTGAATCTATTCACTAGGTTTTTTTTTTTCCAAGGAAAAGAAAGCAAAATGAAAGGGGTCTGGATAGATTTCTGGCTTCTCTACCAGTATACTTGCACAGGAAAGCCAATATAGTCCAGGCAACAACTGACAGACGTGAAGAGCATAGAAAGTGCCATAATGCAGCTAAGCCATGAAGCTGGTTGCAAGGAGGGAATTTTTATTTATAAATAAGAAATGTCAGTATTTTCATGTTTCTAAAAACCTTAAGATTCTATTTTGTCACATTGTTTCACACATCACCTAACATAAAAGAAAATACTCATTTAGAATAAATGTTAAGATAATGATATTCAGGACTTCAGTATCTTTTATTTCTTAGTGGTAATGCAGTCAGTTTTTCATAGCTTCATTTATTTTCATTATTCACCAGAGACGTTACAAAGAAAGACTGTATTTTTAGAGGAAAAAAACCATTTAAGCTGTTAGGTTCAACAAGGTGACTAAGATAAAGTGAAAAAGAAACAAGAGACTGAAGGGCTTACACTGCTATATTAGCCAGTATTTCAGTACTCAGTGCATCTGGAGTAAATGAGAACCTAAGTGCCTTGATTACACTCGTGCAGTGCTGCTGGTGTCAGTGGACTTGGTGGCTACACCTGAAAACAGAACCTTCCTTCCCTTTTGCTTCATTCTTTGTGATACTGGAGTAAGCAAGAATACAGATATGAATAAATGTTCAAGCTTGTATGAAAGCTGTTGCTTTTCTCCCTTAACTATTGGCTCTTTTGGGGAAAAAAAGAAGAAGAAAACAAATGCCTGTCAGGGAACAAGAGATTCTACACACTAAAGTGTCCTGAAGAATCTCCATAATTTCGGTCAGAGAAGTTCGTGGTCTTATGTTAGGAACCATTGCTCGCTAGCATGTGGATAGAGATCATGGCACAGAGTGGAGTAACCATCACAAATAAATGGAAAAGGAAAATGGAACAACTGTACTGGGCAGAAGCTGTTTTTGACAAGCCTTCCTGAGAAATAAGGAAAACTGCAACTTCTCCGCATTTTTTATATTAGATTTAAACCCACAGCAATGAAGGAAGAATGATGATTAGCATGTCTATTTGCCAGCTCTCATACTGAATTTTTGGGAAGACTTCCTTCTTTCTTACAAGCTTCCTCTGAGAAAAGGCAGCTTTTTCTAACAGGTACTTGTCAGTAAGGCACATGACAAAGTTAATCACAAAAATCTCTGTCCAGATAGATGTGCAACAATTTAAGTGATTCCTACAAACAGATGTATAAACTGTTCAATCACGTGTCCAAAAAAAAGATAAGCTTCCATAAAGTATACAGTAAATAAATTGGATGACAGTTTTGTAATTATGCTTTGTTTTGTAATTATCTGCTATACTTTTTTTAATGACTTTTAGTGCTCTCTGCAAGTTACTATTTTCTCTGCGTTCCAGGTACACAAGGCCTTACTGATCTCTCAACATTTGGACTGCTCATTCATTGATCATGCAGCATTCTGAGATAGTTCAGATCAGGGAAGCACTGGTATTAGTATCTCTGCAAAGAGATTAGAATTCAACTGTTAGCATGGCATACACTTCCTAGTGTATGGTGTCTTGCTATTAAAATATGTTGTATCTAATCTACATTTCTATATTGCTTTTATTAGTTTCTGGACATATGTAGTTCATAAGAAAGTGTACTCACCAAGAGCTTTTGAAAATTATTTTTACACAAACAACAATGTATTAAACTCTGTATACACAAACTGAAGCAGGTTCTGAAATATGTGAAAACATTTCAGCAGGCATATTCTTTGAAGGCCCCTTCCAAGCAAAATGCTCTATTCTATTCTGCTAGAAAATTAATGTAGTTTAGAATGGAATTGGCAGGTATGTAATATCCCTGTATTATATTATTAAAATATCTGTACAGGAAGAAGAACTTTTAGGCCTTTTATTAACTCACATCCTTATTTGGCAACACAAATTTGATCAATCTGAGTTATGATAAATTGCTTTCAGTACCAAAACTGACTGTTCTATAAGTGTAGGTGTGGTTTTTATACATACCGAATACTGCCTCTCCTCTGTATAACCTCCATAAGTTCTATTGTTGCCTGGATAGTTAATGCTGTCATACTGTCGGGATTGCTGGCTGGAAAGATAGTCTGGTCTCGGTGACTGAGCATACCTGGGACTATGCAAAAGAAAGAAGATGTTGTGAAGAAAGGGTATGATGTAAATTAGTTGAAGTATTTGTTTAAATAATAAAAAACAAATAAAAATGATAAAGCTTGTTAACTGCATACGTGACATTGAGGCTATTGCAGTAAGACAACAAATGGTTCTGTCTTTTAAGTTTCTTTTACTGCAAAAGACTGCTGGTCCTGCAAAAGTGAATTTAAAGACATTCATTTGGGATTTTTTTTTTTAAACTACCACTGAGCAGTGCCATAATACGTCATGGTAAGTCGACCATCAACATCTCCCATGTTCATATTTTAAAAAATATATATAAAATCAGGTCTTCTTGATGGACCGAAGTATCAGATGGCTCCAGACCTTCTCTGCAGTAGGACCCTGCTGCTTAAGAGGAAAATGTTCTGCTATCATTCATTTGTCCCATGTTCTCTGCAAAACCTGCAGGTAGTACATGCAACAGTGGGCAGGTGTTGGTGACAAAGACTAAAGTGAGAAAGCAAAACAAAGGAAACTGTTTCCTAAAAAATAATTAACATTTTCAGAGTAAAACCATACTTTTGCCTTTGGATAAACCAGTACTCTAGAATTTAGCTACAGAAAGAAATTCACACCAACTTTTCCATTTTAGTTATTATATTAGGAAAGCAGACTACATCAACATACTTTAAAAACATTACGTAATACCAATGTAATGTGAAGTCATACAGAGAAAGCTGACAAATTTAGTCCTGTCTGCCAGCTCATACTTACAACCTTTTCTATCACATTCAAGCCACAAAATAACATATGCAAGCTACCTAGTAAAATGCTCAGACGTTTACTGGATGCCTGTCACATCGCTAGCAAAACTACACAAACTATACGTAGGTTTGAACACTGATAAAGTGAAAATGATTTAAAAAATAGAAGAAAAGATGTAAAAATAACAGCATACCTAGAATTATCTAAGTGACTTGGGCCTGGGAGATCATCAAAATCTTGTCTTCTCAGTACAGCTTTTGGCAGTTGTCCAGTCCAGGCAACCTATGTGAAAGAGTTGCACACAGCAAAATAACAAATTACAAAAGTAGTTCATTAGGTATGGTATATTCACTGCTGTCTTTGGTGGAAAGATGTATAGGATGACTTCTTCATTGGAAACAAAGTACATAACAAACACTATAGACGTGCTTTAACACATATAAATTCAATTTGTCTAAAAGATTCAGTAGAAGGAAGACTTCTAAGTATTTATTTGAGTAATGTGGAAAATGTACGCCTAAGACACAACAGAGAAGTACCCAGGTTAGTCTGCAGTTAAGGTAAATTAGGTAGTAAGGGTCTTATTGAGTCCATTGAGTTCTGTTGAGTCTCTTATATATAAGCATTACAAGAAAATGCCACTCCATAAATAATAGCGAATCTACCTCAGATTTATGCAACACCAAGTCTAAAATTAAACTAAATGCAGTGATTGATAATGAAGATCAATGAATATCGCTGCTTAATTTAAACTGGCTTCTGTCTTCCCAGACATGTTTCTATAGGAAGAATGAAAACATCACGAGGAAACAAAAAGCCTGTTTCTTCATGAAACTAATAAATTATATTCATTTGCTAAAGGTATTTTTGATTAAGAATCTAATGATCTGAAGCAATTTTCAAAATACAGTACCCTCAGGAGAGGAGCAGTATTCAGGGAAGATCAATTGCAAGAGCAGGAGCTGAACTATCATACCGGACTCTCTGAAAACAACCCTGTCCCAGCTGACACTAAGACACAGATCACTGTTTCCTCTCTTGCCTTCCTCAAGCAGCTTTGTTTAAGGTTCCCTAGTTCACAGAATAATAATGTGCATGAGGCTGCCACGTTGGCAGCTCACATTTGCATGACCATCACATCTAACAGGGAGATGAGGCAGGCAGAAACATCTGTCTCTGGGCTGCAATGTACTGTCTGGATTATGGGAAAGTAGGACATACTACAGCCATCATCCAGAATAGATCATTTTACAACAAGATTTCTTTCCTCAACTAGACATGCAACATTTGGTCTAATTCACACCTTGAAAATTATAGCATTAATTACATGATATTCAGAATTATTTACAATCTAAGCAGCACCACCTGCTGGTGAAGGTGGCTCATACCATTTTTTCCCATTAATACACTAAATTTCCAAGATATTAATACTTCACAAATGTATTTAACAGAAAATAATAAATCTGACTACATTCCCTTCTTTCTTTTCTCTGTAGCTCATAAAGTGTCCTCAGACTGTATACACTCTCTTTAAATAAAATAATCACTTCAAATACAGAACGAGGAAGTGAATACCAACACACAAAAACACTCCATCTTTATTTTTATTTCACACTTCCTGTTTTGATTTTGAAATGTATTTATCCACCTTCTCTCACACTAACCACCAGTTCAAGTGAGAACCTCTGTTGTAAAATACACCTTGCCTAATGGAGGAACCTGGCACAACAGTTAGCCTAGTCCAGAAGGCAATGCCTGGCCCTTCATGGGTTCACATTCAAAGAATATTTCTGGACTACTTACTTTCCCAAAAAGCACTATTTTTTTGCTTAGAACTTCTGCCTGGTTTCATTTGACACTGCTTAGATCTTGCATTAAAAACAGAACAGTCGTTTCTTACACTGTCTCTTCTCATACAGAAATCATTATTGATGACTCTGAACTCTGGACTACATGTTCAGCCAGTCCTTCCTCTGGTGACATGTAGCTAGTAAACAAATGAAATTGTAGGTGCAGCTCGTCAAGCAATGGGTTCAAATCTGACAGTAACAATCTCTTCCTCTCTGGCTGTGTACTCCTGCCCTTTTTCTTGCACTGGCACTACTACCAGTAACAGCATGCAATGACCAAATTTATGAGCTGATCAGGCTGAAACTAGCTCAACCTGGTAGCTAGAAGAAAACAGTGATGAAACAAGGAAAGAGACCAGAATATGTGGCTTGAGCTCATGTCCAAGTTCTCTCTCTTTTTAACACTGACACTCTAACTGGCCTAACAGAAAACATTTATTTGGATATGGTTCCTAAGTAATACCCAGTTCTTTGTTTTCCCCTGTGCAAGCTAAATGTATTTCATGCTTGATGAATAACTTCACACATTTAGACAATCTTGGAAATCAAGTACTGGACAAATAAAAGTAAGATCTTAAACTCAGGTTATCTTTAGTTTTACAAGAGGGCAACTCTATGCTATTCATACACCATTCTGTTGGACCACAAAGTCACATTCAGTTTCCACTAGAAAGAAGAACACGTGATGTGCAGCACACAACATCTCTTACCCTTGGTGGTGGCTGAGAAGCCTGTCCCAGGTTACCAGACAGTTCATGACTAAATGTAGGGTTATGGTGTACTTCAAGGTATGGAGAATTTGTCTGCTTCCTGGTGGGGAGGAAGAACATGAATTCATAGCATTAGCAATAGTTTTGTGGGTCATAATGAATTGTTTTGGGCAGCAGATTTGTTTGGAAACTGTACCATCAGTTGAGATTTATTGGGGCAGTGATACATGCAAGCTATGTAATACTGCAGTTCTTCAATAACACAGGACACACCAGGAATACATGGTAACAGGGAACAAGGAAAGATGGAAAAAAATGAAATATTTAGTATGGAATTGGGAGACTCCAGTGTAAACAAAGACAAAGGGTTGAAAGCAAAGACAAGCTCAAATTGCCAATGGTTAGTGTTTAATCTGCAAGACTTCTCAGTGTTCAGCAATCTGGTTTCCCTTTTTGTTTTCAAACATGAGGAAAGCAAGCCAATCCTTCAGAGCAAATAAATACATCAACAAGAAAGATTTGGTAGTCTTGAGCTAAAAGTAGTAAATGTACATAGTAATCTTTACAGCTTGCATAAGGAAGAGAAACAATGACTTTGAGTGATCTTGTGAATAGTGTGGTAAAATATGAATAACTTAAGATGTTTGATTTACGATTCAACTGCGAAAGGAATACTTTGGTAAAGGATGCTACATGGTAAACCTGTTGATCTAAATATCAAGAGGTTGCAAATTAATCAGAATACAAAACTTCTTTTGCTTTACTTTAGTTTTGATGATAAAAATCCTTTTAACTGTATTCAGAGCAACTTACCTGGCTTTTTTACCTTTACAGTAGTAAACACACTGAAATATTGCAACAACTAAGAAAACCAGGGCTACTGCAGGAAGAATAGTTACTAGTATTAAATCCAGTGTGTTCCAAAGCTGGTTACATTTGGGGCCCATGTACCAATACTCCATCCAGCCCTCTCTGTAGTAATCACATCTGCAAATAGAGACATTCAAATTAAAATGATGTTGCTAAAATGTAAATAACAACAACAAAAAAAAGAAAAATTATCTTATTGTAGAATTACTCACTAATGGACACTGCAGGAGTCCAGAGATTCAGTATTTTTTCAGTTTGTCTAAAGATGTTTCTGATCTGAGATTGTCTACTCGTCTTATTCTAGATATGATGCAAATACAGGGTTTGCTCAACCACGAACCTCATATCCAAATTGGCACTGCAGTAATTCAAAGGTAATAAGCTTTGCTGAGAAGAGAGTATGTAACCTTAGTAGTCACAGATCAATTCTGCGTCAAAGGCCTTTTCACCATCCATAAGCAGGTGAAACCTTCACTATCTCCAGGACAGAGACACAGATATCTTATACCTTGGTTCATATGCAATGCCTATACTGAGCTGGATGTGATATAAATATATACATTTACAGTTTCAAGTAGCATTTTATTTGCTGGCATTGCAGGAAAATTTAGGCAGTATTCAGTTATCTAATCTGATATATTGGCTAAAACAGGAGGTCAGCTGCACATAAACAACAGAATATTATGACTGGGTCACAGAGAAATGAATTCTTTGAGTCAATTAGTTAATTAGATGAGCTTCCTAATTCTGACCAGTTATTTTCTTGCTGACTTCCTACAAGTCTAAGCGCCACATTTTCTACTCATATAATGATTTTTGTTTTGAAAGGAAATAAGCAAGCACATCTTGGAGAATAAGATGTTTAAATACATGATTAAAAAAACCCCCACACATTAATTTTGATTAATCTGAGAAAAAATCCCACATTATTACATATTTCAGTTGTAAGGCAGAATATTCAAGACAATAGCAATTTGTGGGGAAATTGAGGTGGACAGTGATTATAAAAATGATTAATTACATAGTGTAAAACAAAATAACTTCACATTCAGATCTCAGCTGTGATGCTTTCCAGCAGTTGTGATTTCACGCAGACTGTGAACGAGGATCAACATTTACTGTCACGAAGCACAACACTGGGTCTACATTTTCTTCTTTATTAACAGTATATTACACAAGCACATTTACACGAAAAAGACCACTACGACCTACCTGCAAAAAGGTTTTTCATTTTTACATTGACAAGGAACACTGGCAGGACAGAAGCTGCCGCTATTATGACAGTCACTGAAGTCCTCAACTCCAGTGCAGTTGGCTGTAAATTAAAAACAACAAAGAAAAACAGCTTAAGACCTTTATATGGTGCTATACGATACTGTTATCAAGGTGTATTTCCAGTTACATCAGAAATTTAAGCTTCATATGAAATACTCTGCAAAAAATACTGTATCTTAATTTCCAGTGGCTTGTCCCTTAAAACTTTTGAAATGATTGGAGAAATTAAGGCTTACCAGCTAAAATTACTCTGAATTTACAACAACCTTCCAGATAGCCAGCAAAGGGTATGGTTGATATGATTACAATTTTAATCACATTATTTAAATGTGGCTATATATGAATTGTACTGTGTATAATCTCTGGATCGTTGGTAAGAACTAGAAATCATAAAACCCATTTGGGACTCAAATTCTCTGTCTACCATCCCAAGCAAAACCTTTTTGTATGGTTTGCTTTTAGATTATTCTTCCTCAGTATAAAATAAAGGATTTCTTTTGCATTAATGTATCTTCTCCTCCAACTCTTCTGTTATCTATGCATTGTGAGTTGTAAAGTATGTTCCAAAAGTCAACTGCTTACAGTACTACAGTAGCACCTGGCCATCTGAAAATAATTACCTCACCAGGAAACTTTTGTCAAACCTCAGAAGTTACCACATTTGACATTTCAGCCCTTTACAACCCTACACATTCTCTGCTATCTGTTTCTTTCTTACATAGGATGTGGCCTGAACACTGTACTCATCATTCACACCAGCAAGCTGCACACAGAACCAGAGGTTCTGGTACAAAGCTGGTGAAGTCTAAGATTTAGGAACACACACCTGAAATCTTTACATGTAATATACAACTAAATGACCAACCAAAAGGGACCACTGGAAAAGGTGAGGAAGATCATCAGAACTGAAAGACTGTATATTGCAAGGCTAAGTACCATTATGATTCAGAAAAATAACCAACACAACAACCAATACAGCTGAATATTATTTGCGTAACTTTTCACAGTAAGATAAACTTCTAAAGAGCGTCCTTTGAATTAACATTCAATTAACATTCACATTAATATTCAATTTCATTAAACAACACTCTGCTGAGTCACAATATAACAATATTTTTTCTTCTTAAATGGTTAAAGAACACTTAAAGGAAACGTTCCTATAAAACCAGAAATTCCATCCAGTTCTATAAGTAACTGAGTCAGAAATACTTCCATATAATTAAGTCTTCATGTAAAACATTTTTTCAATGCATTCTGGCTTCATGCTCTTCATAACTGATCATTTTCTTCATGTCAGCCTCAAAAAAATCCAAAATTTACTTTCTATAAAATGGATGTACAACTTTTAAAAATCCACATACTGAGCATCTCTTCCAACTTAAAAAATAAGCTAACTGTCCTACTTGTTTAAAATATATCCCATCAGACCGCTTGGCTAAAATGGTCCAAAGCACTTGGCAGAAGAACTCAAAATCTTTGAAACACTTCATAACAAGAAGCAGTTAACACACAAAGATCTTAATACTTCACTGTTCTCCCATTATTCAAAATTATCTCCTCCTAAGTTAGAAGAACTTACTCAGAAGCAATGCCACTGGGCTTGCAATATTTCAGGAGTACTACTAAAAGTTAGCAAGTATTCAACAGAAATATTATTCTTCTAGCAAACTATAAAGCAAAAATGCATTTCTTACGTTCTTGACTCAGACAATCACCAGCCACCAACAGAATGAAAAACAAGACTTTAAGGACGGACATCCTGAAGCCAAGTGTGACAACAGACGGCTTTTCCCAGATGTTGGTAGCAGCAGAATGAAGTTTCTGCTACTGCAGTTGACCACAGCATGTCAAAGATCATGGATTTTGAGCTTGTTTTATAGCATCAATCTCTATAAAAAATTACTAATTAACTTGCATCAGATACAACTTCCTGACAATTGCTCCACAGAAATTCATCTTACGGTAAGCGAGTAGTTCCATAAAACGTTCATTACCCTTTCAATTTCTGAATACATATGTAAAGAATTCCTTTAACAACACGACTTTCAACATGCTGAGGTATGTGACACAAGTGTTTATCTGTTCTCCTTTCAGGTGTACCTTGCCTTTTCAAGATAGCAACTCTGAATGTATTTGAATACAGAGTTCCTTGAACATACAGTGTTTTAAAAATGCGTCAGAAGTTTGTTATTTGTATTTGTTATTCGTCTTAAGATGTTTGTGCTTTGAAAATGAAATCTGGCTGCAATGATGGCTTCTCTGATTTCTAGACACTGCTGCAGCTCCTACTATATTGCTGACACCTCTTTCTTCAATCCACAACCAGCTTAATCACAACACATGGTTGCAATCTTTTTGTATTTCTCACAGTTTCTCAACTTCTCATGTCATGATTTTTCCAAAGCCTTTCCCACAGTTGGACACGAAACAGTATGCATATACTTCCTCATTATCACCACAGTAATTATTAATTTCCTTTTCAAATCTGATTGGAAAATTCATATTTCTGAACTGACTAGACAAGATTTTTTTTGCATTTTCTACCATCTCTGCATCTCTTCTTTTTACAGGTGTGGCATTACAGTTTTATTTCAGTCCAAATTGTGAAGGTAAAATCATGCCTGCTCTCCATGAATAACTGCATCAGATTTGAGTCCCAAGCACAAGAGTTCAACTTGCTACATTTGGAACTTAAACAAAAAAAACTTAACAACATGGACTTCCTTCCCTATATTACTAAAAAAATAAGTAGACAATATCTATATACCTACTTCAGTGACTGCGTGTTATTGGTCTTTCCGAAAAAGTTAATGCCTAAGACATAGCTAGGCAGAGGTTTGCGTTAACAAGTCCTGTATATGTTCTAGCAAGAACCAAGTGAGAACAAAGAAATCTCTCAGTTTCTAGGAAGTGACCAGTACTCTCTTGAATCAGAAACTGGGGTTACAATTATTAATTTCACCTCAGTGAATGTTGATGCTGTTTGCTCCTCTGCCACTCTACTGCATGAACAAACTGTTCTAAGGTGTTCTTTGATAGGAATTTCTGCAAGTATTTTGTTGTGACTTTAGTGAATTAGTATGTCAGAAAAACTTGTTTAGTTTACATGAATATTTACTTTTGGTTTTCTCAGGACCTCTTCAGCCTCATGCTTCTGATTCTGGGACTGCTTTCTTTCAGACCTGGCTCTGACACCTGCACCACAAGCTGCTTCCAAATTTGCCTGGTTAACAATTCAGGACGGTTCTAAAATTCCACCTCATCAACAACAACTTGGACAGGAACGTGGCATCTTTTCCCATCATATTGCCTTCCCTTAACAACTTTTTAGAGGCTTACTAGAATCTTTCCTGGTGACCAACTGCGCAACATTTAGAAGGGCATTTCTCCTCAAAAACACAACATAAAATTGTTTCTGAGTAGTTCAGTTTCAAAATTAGACAGTCTGTTTAGTACCTTAATATACTGTTAATGTAAAGGATTACTTTAGTCATGTTGTACTCAGTTTACACAGTACTCATGCAATATCCACAGTAGGCCAAAACATACACACACACAGAGCACAGGACAATTTTGTCCTACCTTAATGTTAAATATTTGTTCCCTGAAAATAATTCTCTATCCTCGATCAGCAAGTCTCTGAGTGAATGCCTTGTCATCCTGAAGAACAAACAACAATAAATGGAGACACCCCCACAGTCTGTGAGAGTTTAGCTGGCTTGTAGTTGAAGTACAAACATTAGTTTTAAGGACAATTCCTCATAACTCAGAAAACACCAGCACAGATTTTTTATTTTTTTCTTTAAATTGGGAACTAGTTGCTTAAAAAGACATACCAAGCATAGTTAAATTACCAATGAAAGGTAAAAATTAACCTTTATTTTTCAAAGGATAAATAATTATCGGTAAAAATCAATGCCTGGTACATCCTTCAAACAATACTGCTTTGAAAGTCAGATTTTCAGCCCTGTCAGAAGGGTGTTCCACAACAGATCTGGTATCATATTGAGTTTTCCTCATCCAAGAAAAGAGAAATTACCATGTACCCTTATAAGAAAACGTGTAATCTTTCTTCAGATGTAAGAAAGCAGAAGTACCTGTTTGTATACATGCTTCATTGTTCTAAATGACATGAAATTTTCCCTCTGGCTCCAACTCACAACTACCGAATGCTAAGCACTAAATACAGGCACTTCATGTTGGGGGATAAACAAACAGTTCTATCTAAGGCTTTTAAATTTGATTAAAACAGAAGATTCAGGAAAGCTTTAATTAGTAGATTTTACCCAGATGAGTTGTTCTAACAAATCACACTACAAAATAAAACAACAGATCACTGGCTGTCTATCGCGCAACCGGATTCTACTGAATGCAACAGGTTCGGACAGGGCTTCACAGAGGGTTCAGAGAGGTCAGCAGTAGGTTTTCCTTTTAAGTTCCTACTTACGTAAGTACCAAACAAGGAACTAAGTTTATGCTGCATTGTCCAAAACTGCTTTAAGCTTTTCACTTCACAGCATACTAATTTCTTTCTCATACTGCCCCGTTTCTGGAACATTCGTCAAACCAAATTATGCATTCTACAGCTACAATCTACATAAGTCAACATCTAGACTAATTCGATAAAGCTGTGGAGTCTCCTTATCTGTATGCTGGCCTGTGCAACCTGTTGTAGGGAACCTGCTTTAGCAGGGGCGTTATACTCAATGTCTCTGGAGGTACCTTCCAACCTGTACAACTCTGTGACTCCATGAAAGTTACTGACTGAAATTACAGGTCAAAGCTGGTCAACTGCTTGTTAGCTATAATCTTAATTCCAGACCAAGTTCAAGACAGATTGACACACCCTATACTACCATTGAGTTGCAGAGGTCCCAAAGGAGGAACAGAAAGTAAGCTCAGATATTATTATTAGAACCTTTTATTAGGACCACTACAAATGAGGCTTATGAAAGTTAACAGCAGTTAAAAACATGGTAGCCTCAGTTTAGATCTATTATCTGATCACAGCAATGGAAACACCTAGCATTTCATTCAGTTATTTCAGGATTTGCCAATTGTTACATTTCCTTCTGCTTAGCACTTCAGTCTGGTTTGTACATTTGCTATTGTCTACGGGAAGAACTCATCATTAATTGTATAACCACAGTGCTAAATACAATAACTTCTCAAATGGTTATGATTATGCTGCTTTCTTGACCATGGCTTACTACAAGCAACTTACCTAAGCTTTTTTTCACCGAAACCCTGCAATCTAAAATAAAAATTATACACAATCTAGTCTGTATTAATGCTTCTTTTCAGAAGAGTACGTGCTGTAATACCACTTTTCTTCTAATTTAACATATATATTTTTGTATTTTAAAGACATTGAGGAATACTCACAATTGTCACTATAAGGTAGCTACGCTGATGTATTAAAACAACCTTTTCAACATCTACCAAGTTATTCAAGAATGATAATGACAATATCACATTTAAAATGGGCACATTCCTTGTTTGCACATTTTTTTCAGGCAGTCATACTGTAGTTCACACCATACGTAACATTATTTATCAATATTTGGATTGAGAAATTATTTTACCTGGGAGATCATCATGGAGTCATACTGAAGTAAACATATTTTCTATGTCTCAGGCTTTAAATAGAACGTGCCCATTCCTCCAGCGCGGGTAAAAGCCTTTTTTTCCTCTCAGTCCTGACCATCAGTAGTCTTGAAATCATCCAAGAAAAGAAGATGGAAGCACTTTTCATTATTCAACACACACAAACAACTGAAAACTGAGTTTTGACATGTATTGCATGTTTGCACTGTACGGATATGTATTGATGACTTCTGCCAGGAATGCTGTTCAAGCACTTCACAAGAGAGGACTTTTTTCTTCTACCCAACAATAGTGAAACATCTGTAACTTGGTCACATTTACCACTTAACTTTTAAGATGTACTTTAAAGAAAAGGAACTGACAATTGGCCCTACAGTTGAGGAAACACAGGAGTTAATGTTGACAAGCATCTTATCACCCTTTATTTTCAGATGCTTCACAATATCATCACAAAATAAGGTATCACAATCTGTTTCAGGTAAATAAAAATGATAGCATCAACAAATGCCAAATCTTGATATGAGCAATACAATCAATTATAAATAAAAAACCACGCAGTAATTGAAAAATGTGTATATTATAAAATATTGCCATGTGATCCAGTTCTTTAAAAGACATTGGATTTTTCAAAAATACAGAATATACATTAAAAAAATTACATCCTATTTTCTTCTGTTGTGGTACTGTATAAATTCAACTGCACTTTTAGGATAAGCTGTAAGTTTATGTGGCCATAAAATGCCTCTGAAATATGTAAAAGTGTTTCACTAAAATCTAATAAAGCCATGTCTTGCATTGCAACCTACCAGGTGTGCTTAGGTTAACTGCTCATTATTCAACAGGTTTGAATACTGAATCTGAGCTTATTACAAAGACTGCAAGGTGCACAGACTTAAAAATAGGACTCACAAGTGTGTCATAAGGTACACGCGAAGCCATGTTTTTAAAGCCACTTCACAGGTCCTTTGCCATAATTAATACAGAGACATGTTTAAAGTTCTTTCTACTTATCTGGAACAAGCCATATAGAATGTGGAGCTTCAGATGTCTCAACTGAAGAGGGACATTTCAGATTTGACCAAGAAACACTTCTGAGAACACAATTTGAGTAACGAATACTCATCACCATTTTAATATTTTTACAAAACCAGCCTAGCAATCTGACATTGCCTTTCTTCTAGCAAATATATTCCAAATTTCTGATTTTATCTTACTTTTAACCTCTCAAGTGTCTGACATGGGTGGACAAGACTGACTCCATCAGAAGTTCACGTTAGCATAGAACTATTGCTTAGATTAGATTGCTATAGATTAGTATCTATTATCTAGGTTGCAGAAACACCCCTTGAGAGACTGGCTGTCATCTTCCTGAAAGCAGAAAATGCATCCAGCAAGGATGCAAAGCTTTTCATACATTTTTTGCCTTCTCTTCTTTGTTTTGAGATCCTTAGGCTGTACCTGCCTCAGTGCAGAAATCCAGGCCACTGATTTTAGTCCCAGGCCTTTGACTGTGGGGATCCTGAACAAAAAACAAAATCCCTGTCTCATGTGGAGGAGAATGTGTAACAAGAGAGAAATCCCAAATGACAAAGAAACTGTGCTAAGAAGTGACAGTAGCAGAACAGATCCTGAGGTGGAACAAAAGCTTCACACACTCGCATGCTACCTAGATCCTCCCTTGCACCAGGAGGAAGTAACACAGCAATACTGCTCTTAAGAATGCCAGACCTGTATTCCTCACACTATTTACTCATCAAAGTGAGTACAAGCAGAATTTTAAGTTATATCCCAGAAAATGCATCAAGGCTTCAGAGCAACAATTTAACTGTGAAACAGTTATATCAAAATTTTGTCCTGAGGAGTAATTAAAGACTGTTTTACAGCATAGGCACGGCTTTGTGCATTGTGTCCTTTTGCAACATGAATTTCTTCTGAATTCAGGGTTTATAACACAAACTGTTTGGATGAAGCATCTAGGACTGCTCAGCTTAACTATTAGGAACAAACCTTTTCCAGACTTATCTCTATCATGAGATAGGAGTATTAATGCCCTGAAATTAAAAGCACTGGAACAACTTTTTTTGCTTTCAGGTAGAGGAAAAACTTGTAAGGCCTGCTCTTGCCTGGAAAGGACACACATGCTCATTCCTTGGCATCTCCCTAATGAAACTTTCTACCCTCCTCCCAGGAGATTAATGCACAGCTTTTTCATACTTTGTCCTAGGAAATGTCACCACAGTAAACCATGCAAACCTGTATCATCTTACCTTTCTTGTTGACCTGTGGAAGAGCTTCACACAAAGGACCTAAATTAGAATTTAAATAGAATCCAGGTGCAGAACAAGTGGTTTTGCCTTCATTTTTTAATCCAGAAGCTGACTAACGGACCAGATATGGAGGCAGATAATTCCTGCCATCCCATCTAGCATTTGAAAATGATCTTCCTTTAAATACTTTCCCTTCCTGCCTTCCTAACTTTTCTACTGCTCTCTCTGTAGTGAAACACTGTTACATAGGAGCTCTGTGCAGACTGACTTAATATTTTCTGAAGCATGGCAGTTTCATTGGCCTTCTATGTGATTAAAGAAACAAAATACATGAAATTCTAATTTATGGATCCCAAGTGAATTTAATTAATAGAATTATTTTTCTTTAAACCTTTTATTTACTGACTTTACTTTGTATTGGACTCTGTACAGAGTAAACACTTCACCTGAAATCTGGATTACAGAATATTGATACATCTGTTTCTAAACCAACACAAAAGCCTTACTTGGCTCATCTGTTCATTCAGCATGTTCCACTGTGCAATATCTCCTCACTAGTTCTGTTAGCCCTACAGTGACACTAGGAGCACTGACTTTGAAGTTGCAGCCTCATAAGAAGGAATCAGGCAGTGAAATCTATTCTTATGTAGAACAGGGCAAATATCCTTTCAAATCCCATTGCTGAAAATACATTCATGTGAAGCAGTGTTTCTTTTCAGGTTTCAGACATAAACCAAACTACCTGTTTCTGTCATGGTATTCTCACTTTTTGTTCTATTTATTACTTTGGCAATTTCTAGATGTTTATCAGCACTTTCAACCATCCACACATTTCTTACTTTAAACTTTCAAGCTCTTTTCTAAACATTACTTATTCACTCTATATAAATCAAACAGCATCAGCTTCATGGATTCACCAATTTGCATACAGTTCCTCAAGTTATTAGAAGTATGTAAAAACTAATGCATAGTCTATCACAGATGTTTTTAAGATCAGTTGTTTCCCAACATAAGTGACATTTAAATACAAAACACGAATGCACAAGAAATTCAGTTTCCATTCATATTTGTGAAAGAGGCAAACAAGAACAAATGACTCAGCAATGAAGGAAAAAAAGTGATTTGTTTACGTAAGCATTAGAGATAATGTAATACATATGACAAAGTAATCAGTTAAGGACACTCAGGCCATTAAGAGTTGTTCTTCATCCTAGAGCTTAAAGTGAAAAACAAAGAAGCCTCTCTCACCCTACTCATGACATTCCTCCTTTCTATCAGAGAACATTTGAGCTGAAATATTGCTCAATATGTTCACCTTTTCAAATACCTTTTGTGAAACGACATTTATTAACAAGTTTGGCACAGAGAAATTTCACTGTGAGAAGACACAGACAAATCTCATTTTCTCAGTGTCGCAGTAATGACACTGAATATGAGTGAATTCTCACTGCTTTTAAGTAGTGAGAAACAAAATATTCATTGAACAGAATCGTGTAAGTCAATAATACAGTTCGGAATATAAGAAAATACCTGATTAAGTTATACCTCACACAGTATGAATCACAAGGCTTATTCCTTCCCTTCTTCCCTCCCCCTTATCTGTAATACTTTGCAATGATTTGTAATCAGATGTCTTAGCTTCTTGTACTGTACATATCCACATCTTCTGGGCTGGACTGGCCATGGTCCATAAGTTTTGGGTCAGGTTTAAACTTTCTTGTCTTCACTGTTCCTGTAAGAAATATTAGAGAAACTTACTGGAGAAATAACACAACCCACATCACATGGTGTGAAACAAAACATTATTGATGGAAAAATCAAAGATGTATAAGAATTTTGAAACTGTAACAGGGAGCACAGTGAGAAAATTAAAATATTCCTGTAGCTGTTAAATGATATTGTCTTCAGTATAATCTTGAGAATAATAAGCTATAGCAGTCTGTTCTATTTTAAAGCAAGGATAAGTACAAACTGTATCCGAGTATCTCAAAATATGCATTGAATTTGTATATTGGACCTGAGATTATAACTGGAATTTTTCATTCACCTGATGAAGGCAGTGGATCTTTAGTACTCCAAGACTCTATAGGAGAACAGTCTGTCCTGTTAGATGATTGTGATTCAATAGCAGATTCAGACTGTATATTAGATATTTCTTTCTTTTTCTTATCTTCTTGTGTAACCAATTTTGACTCTTGCTGAAGCTGTGAACAAACATTAATGCAAAATAAGCTTGTATTTTATAAAATTACTCTCAGGTATGACATAATGCAATGACATCATGCAACGACATTCAGTCAGTAACATTAGTGAACTGCATGCACTGGACGCACCTATAAAAAAGATAAACTGCAATAAAAACCCCCACAGCTTTGATACTCTAACTTGAAGCTCAAATTTCAGCAAGTTCATTTTTCCATGAGTGTATATTCAAATCTGGTGCTCTGTTTTAACCTGAGACCCTCTAACTGCTTCACAAAGAAGTCATCGTCCTCTACAGCCTTTACAAAGACAAAAAAAATAGAAAAAAAAATGTAGATCTTACAAAACACTTAATACTAGACTACTTACTACTGATAGACTAGATGATCTTAGATGTCTTTTCCAACCTTAATGATTCTATTGTATCCTTAGCTAACAGAAGGGAGAGAGACCAATCATCATGTCTCCCTAGTAATGGAAAGGAATACGTTGTTTTGGTTACAGGCTTCACCAAGTGGAAAAAATTAAGCTAACACAGAGTAGCACCATACACTTGTAGCAAAATACTCCTAACCATTAAGATGTCTGAGAAATTTTCATTTCCTTTAAAAACAGCAAAAATAATACCGTGCAGAACTGAAACTTTATTTAGGCAAATACTATCTTTTTCTAAGTGTCTTAAATGTTTGCTGGACAGAAAAAACTTTCCAAGTTACAGGAAAAAGGAGGTCTAATTCACAGGGTAACGTAAATGGACTACCTGAAATGGTTATGGAGTTTTCTTCATTCATATGTTTAAAGACAAGTTAGTCACATCTACAGTGATTCTTCTTCGCTAAGCTAAAAAATGAGCAGTAAGAGAAGCCCAGTCTTCTCTTGTGCATCTTACACACACTGTGAGAGCACACAGAGGATTTCAATTTCCACTGCTCTGAACAGTGCAATAAATAATACATTAATTAAATATTTGAATTATAAAAACATCAGAGAGTTTTCTGTACTTCACTTAAAACAATTAGTGATCTTAAACAGTATCAGCAGGACCTTCTCACTTACTTTCTTCACCCTCTGAATTTACAATCTGCAGTCATTACATCAGAAAGCCTACCTTGGAGGCATCTTCTTTCTTGGCCCATAGGGATCGTACAGCCTCGTAGGTTTTATGGCTTGCTGAAATTACCTTTTTCCCTGTTACCTATTAAAAAAAAAAAAATGCATCTTTAAAATAGCTTTAAAAACAACAACAGATATGTAGACCACTCAAACGCAACACAGTTCATGAGAACATGCTCAACACCATGCTGAATAGGACATACTTTAACCATCTGCTTCTCAAAATCAATTGTATATTTATTTTTTCATCAAGGAAGTCCCATCTATCCAAACCAAAATCAAAACATACTCAAAGAACAGCGTTTTGTTAATGTTAGTACAATTGACCAAAACAACTATGAAAGAATCCAGACTTGCCTCAATATTCTGCAAATGACAGTAATATTATTATTACAAGACAGCAATACAAAAGACTGAAGAAAAACAAACAAAAAATCCCCACCATAAGATGACCCAGTCCGTGTAAGTGAGCAGGGTTCTGCTTTACACACCTGAATCCTTCAGTCTTTCAGATTTTAGAGAAGTAATTTTCTAACAATGCAGTAACCGTGGAGAAACTTTACAAGTATTCAGTAGACACAGAATATTTCATAGCTACAGCTACAGAAAAGCTGCAGAAGTTGACAGAAGTAAATGGGAAAACAAGGACTTAAGACTCCACTACAGAATTTCTATTCATTTCTGTGTCTTCCAACCCTGACACTTAAATCCCACTCTAATGAGACAAGGAAGTTCCCCCAGTGCCTCCTGAGAAACTGTAATCCTCAACAACTTGTACGAATGAAAACAAATACTTCTGCTCAGCTTAGTCATAGAAGGCTGCCCAAATATTTTAACTACAGAATTAAGTCTTTACTATGTCTCCCTAAATATTCCAGAGATATTGTTGAGATATGATCCAGAGATATGATTCCAAAAACCAGAGATTCAGATTAATTTCAAGACCAAGATGCAACAACCAGAACTACGTCTTCCTACCTCATACACTTCATTTAGAAATGCAGTTTTTAAACTACAAACACAAAGACTATTGAGGAACCAAGAAGACTTCTATGAAAACTACAGCAAAGGAAGAGATGTGGTGACATTTTCAATTCAGTCTTTGTACAGAAATGTACTGTAAGCAAACAATTCTTGCATGCAAAATACGAAGTGTGGTGCTGCTTTTCTACATAAACAATGGAGACATTAATCAGGTAGGCAACTGCAAGATGACTGTAGTTTGAAAGCAAGGAATCTTATAAAAGGTGTGGTTGTATTTCAAACTGCACATCTGCCAAATTCAGCAACTTTGTATTTATTTTCTATTTATTTTTATTTCAGCGAGACAAAAACACGTTCATTCATTTGAGAAACAAGGACTAAAACTGAGAAGCTACACAACCACACTTTCAAATTCAGTCATTTTATTTACTTCTGATAGTTACACAATTAACAGCTGTGGTATACTGTGTTTTAATGAAGATGCATTTGAATTCCAACTTCCAACTTAAATCAAGTGAAACTGGAATGCTGTGACTAAATTCACTGTTAATTCAATATTAAAACACAAGTAAACTTACCTTAGCAATTACTACTGCCTGAGCTGGGTAACAAACTGAAATTCCTACCGTAGTAAGTCCCAAGGGATATGCAATTTTCTTAAATCTAGAACCTGTACAAAGCCAAATATTCCAAATAATTAGACACTAATGTAACATAAAGCTAAGTGGTCGTATTAATTAAACACAATCGTTTAACCTCTAACATTTGTTTTGCATCCAGTATAAATCCACCATGGCTGATGGAGAGAATACAGAATGTTATTACAGTTCAGTAAATGGCCAGGTTAGCAAGAGATACTGATATACTCCAAGTTGGGTTTCCCAAATGAGAAAATCCCAAAGCAGATTTGCCAATATTGTAAAATAAAAAGAGAAGAGTGTCAGTTAGGAGCTGCTGGAGCTTTTCAGAAGCTGCATTCATGCTCTCTCAAAGAAAAGGGCTGAACGTGGAGCAGCCAGGGACATGAAAACTTGGGCCTCTTTCCTCAAACATGAGGATGGCTGAGCCAGACTGAAGTGCCCCTTTGCTGACAAGAAGCCCTGCTAATAGATTCTCAAGTCCAATTAAAAACAAACAAACAAACAAACAAACAACAATTTTAAATATCAGTCCACCAAAAAGTAACAAGGATACAGTAAGAAATCTACCAATCTGTCAAAAATTTTATGAATCCATTTCCTTTACAAAACATTGAGATAATGTGCACTCAGGTACTATAAATGAACATTTTCTGAACATTATTTTCTAGCAGCCTAAGTATTATTCTTTTCATATTTATCTTTGAAAACGAGGAGACTATCTCTACAAGAACTCTTCTGACTCCAAAGTTGCCCAAATCACACCTTGTGATGTACATTCCCCTGTGCCCATCAGCCAAATCCCATGAGCTACTTCATTCTGCTCTATTGTTTCAGCCAACATCTAAAATAAATATTTAATAACACCTGTTCAATTTATCAAGGAGGATTTTCTTTGAATACTAGCTGCTTATTTTCTCTATTTCAGAAAAATCTCTGGACCGTTAAAACTGCTACATGCAACATACACAATACACCAGCAGTGAGAATAAGCACAGAAGCCCTACCTTTTCTTGCCAGCACTGCACCAGCTAGGCCTGATATTGTAATTATGCCAACTCTGGGAAGAAATTCTGGTGGTGGATTCTTCAGGTAAACGTAAGCATCTTAGAATTAAAAAAGAATTAGAAATGTCAAAGAAGTAAAGCAAATGAACATTAATCTCTATCTTTGTTTCCCACTTTGGAAACAATAATGGAAGTAAAAATGTAAGTAGCCAAAACCGAAAACTGTGTAAGGATGAAATTTTTGTTAATGAACGAAGAAGTCTTTTTTCCCCAGATGCATCCTCTAACACCTGTGATAGCTGGGAAGGGAATCCCAGTCCTCCAAGCATAGCAATAAAGTCAGTGATTTTTCTCCCTAGAACCATTTTTATGTTTTATCAACAATCAAAAAATAAAGCAAAGGTTTAAGTTCGGACAGTACTATTAGTTAACATAAATTAAAAACATTTTTGAATTTCCCTGTATATTTTTATAGAAAATTACTCTTATTTCCAATTTCTAACGCTGAACACTAACATGCAAACACTACTTGTGACTTGTGCAAGAATAAGGTTTTTTTACAGTGAAGATAAGTTGTGGAATTTTCATCCCTGGAGTTGTTCAAGGCCTTGCTCTGGCCCTGCTTTAATCAAGGACTGAGTGATGATTTACAAAGGCCCTGAGCTGAGGGCTCTACAGACAGTCTACAGAGGTTCCAGCTTCAACAATTCTATGATTCTAAAAAGAAATGAATGGCAAATAAAAAGTACCACTCAGAAGACTCTGAAGACATTTGCTCCATTCTGAGCTCAAACGTTTACACATAAAAGTAAGCACTGCCTACAAGCCATCAATTCAAGAGTCAGTGCCTTCCTCAGACTTCAAAAGACATTCTACAGAATAAATGCAAGGCAACAGGAGCGTAAGACATGTTCTCTGCACCTCCCTTCATCACAATGACATCTAACATTTTGACACTCCGTACAAAATCCCGAATCTGCCAGAACAGTATTTACTGTAAGGTCACAAAATATAGAAAGCTAAAGTCAAAGGAGTGAGAAATACTACTCAAAGAGTCATGTCTCTCCCCTAAGGACAGAAGTGGAACTTTACAGTGATATAATGAATTAAAAGTGGCCCCAGCCATCTTCTTCCCCACACTCCTGAAAAGTACTGCAGTGCAGACCCCTTCCATCCCCTCCCTCCCTTTTATTTTGTTCAAGTAACATTTGCTGGTTAGACCAGTTCTTGAAGCTGCAAGGAGACAGAACAGAGAACATCCAATTCAGAAGTAGCTGACTTGCTTACCTTTACCAAACTGAATTGAATCCACTATTCCATTTTTAGCAAAGAAAAAAACATCCTACAAAAATAATAAAATAAATTTAAGTACTTCGCAAAAGTAGAAGTCTGTAGTACGATCCAGCCAGCTGCTACGTATGGCTCAACAGAGAAATAAGACAAATATTAGTCAACTTTAAAAGAAAGCCCCACCAGATCTGTAAAGTTCCAGAGGCTGTGCCGAGACTACCTCCTTTTTGCCTAACACATTTAAATTATTTACATTTTCCTCCACATTTAACTAAACAATTTCTCTTTGATTTAATGAGAATTTGTTCAAAATTAACATTTTAGGGACAAAACTGTAGGGCAGCAGCAGATCTGCACCCCAAATGTGCAACAGAAGAAAGTTTCATTACAAAATATCATTACTACTTCCCCAGAAAATCTTGCCCTGCAAAACTATTTTTGTCATTTAGATTGCAAACACGGTACTCAGTTCTGCTGAAGATAAGCAATACTCATCAGTATTAAGATGTCTGCTCAATTATTTTGCAGGACTCCTTTCAAATTGATAAACTTACCTTATTACAAAGGCCTTTTTTTAATCCTGTTATTAGCACCACTGTCCTCAGGCTGCTAAACAAATCAAGCAAGTTTACTTTCTTTAGGAAATTTAACAGAATATCATCATTTTCCTCACAGAAAAAAAAGCTTGCAGTAACAGTGACTTGGTGCCACCAGAGGTCACTGCTCCCTCTCCTTGACTGTTAAGGACATGGAATCGAAGT
The DNA here is from genome assembly GCF_039878825.1 of Excalfactoria chinensis. Lineage (NCBI taxonomy): Eukaryota > Metazoa > Chordata > Aves > Galliformes > Phasianidae > Excalfactoria > Excalfactoria chinensis. Next base: position 77,521,655 of record NC_092828.1, on the reverse strand, counting down.
TTGATACAGATTTATAACTAAACTGCTTCAGTTGTTTAGTCACTGGCCATACTTTCACAGATCAACACAATCAGAGTTGATTGAAAATACACATTTTGATTACTCTTTTTTTTCAGCTACTCTGCTGTATCTCTAAGAAAAAAGTACAAGCAGAAAAAATCACTACCTGCAGCATGAGAAAGTGCCATTGACTAGTGGGTAAGAGAATGCTGACAGGTATCACATCTTTTTCTATACTTAGAATATTTGATAACAGAGTTGCAAAATACTGTTGATGGACACTCAGTAAAAGGCTGCTTTAGCAGTTTGATTGGATGCACATTGTTCGCCTTCCCTAAAGGAACTGTTCCTGGTCTTTTGAAAGCAGCACTCTTTCTGGGACTGTACCTGGAATTTCAGACACCCAGACATAACAGCTATGCTGGCAGGAAGTTACCTACAAAACTCTTACCACAAAAGTTAAGCAAAAAGTATTTCTAAAGCTGACAGCATGAGTTGGCCTTGACCCACTTTTGTATCGACTGAAAGGGATCTATTTGATCTTTCTGACATCTGCACTGGAAAACAGGGAGAACACACAAGTTCCCTGTTAAAAGAACAGTAGAGAAAAATGAAACAACTGTTCATTTTTGCATTTGAAACTACAGGACTGTGATAACACAAGAAGTTGCCAAAAAAACCCCAACAGGGTCAAGTAGGATATATATATATATATTTTAACCTTTTAGTCTAGTACTATTAGGAACTGTAGGAAACCTTGGGGGCAGGCATTTCTTACCTTACACCATCCAATATAGCGGCCAGTTGTCTGTCTTATTGAAGAGAATTGCTTCTGCAAGCGACCAGGCTGTTCTTCAATGTATTTCGATTTCAAAGGTGGCGAGCAGTAAATTGGAAGCTGGAATCACAAGTATAACCCTACTGCAGGGAGACCATTCTGTAAACTGACCTGCATTTACTGACACTGAACAGCACTTCTCAAACCCACAAATCTTTAGCCTTCCCATTCCGCAAAGAAAGACTGTATCAAATAGTGCTTTTTTACATTTAGAAACTTAATCACACAGGTATGTCTACAGGTCAGTTCTTCACAATTGAAAACAAAGTATTGTACATGCTAGGAGAAGTAGAACTACTGAGTGACAGAGATGTATTTTATTAATGATAAGCATAAGAAAGACAAATTGGAAGAATCATGTAGTTTGTTGATCGAAATTGTACAGTACAAAAGACTTCTTATCAGAAAGTATTATACTGTTATCTCTAACTCTAGAAAACAACAGAATGATGAACACAAGGTAAAATTCCACTCATTTGCACTATTCCTTTCTATTTGTGCTGTAGTGGTCAATTATTTTGGAGGCAATTTGTGTAATCACATAATACTCAGTTATACTGTCTTTTATTTACAAGTTAATGATAATCAACAGCAAGAAATCAGAAAAGCAGTAAGAACCGCACGCACCTGGTTTGGCTTCAGCAGCTGACTTGTTGATTCCTTTTCTGTTGCTGCATACACCGCACACAGGAATGGTAGGGAGGAAGAAGCAGCAGCCAGCCTTGTCACCTGAGAGATGAAAGAAGGAAGTCTTAATGTAGAAATAAGACTTCATTCCGTCCAGGATTTTGCTATCGCATTGTGCTTGACCACATACAGGGTTAAACAAGTCATTTTCAAAGCCTTTCTAAAATAGGCAACTTTCAATAAATGCTTGGTACACAGACACTTTCTCAAATATCAGTGACAAAGAAAGAGCTAGAGATGACCACAGTTCTGTGCTCAGTGTCATTTTAATGCTTTCATTGCTCCTTACAATAAATTAAGTTCTACTCTCGTCAATGTTTAACTACTCCAAGTCAGTGAATGTCATTTTTGTCTTGGCAAGTTCAGTGTTACTTGCAATAATCTGCCATCTCCCAGTTCAGAGAATGGTCCATCTGCTGTCTGGAAAAACCGCGTGTCAACAGTAAGCAACAAGATCAGAATGAAGAACCACCTGCTTAACCTGTCTAACCCTGTAAAGTCTGGTCATAACAGCTCCAGGTCTACTTAAATTTGGAAAAAGAAGAATCCTTAACTCAGAGGTGAACTCAAATACTGCTTCATGGGAAGCTGCTTTTTACCTCTCTGCCTTAAGACACCAATAGGATGCGCTCCAGGCACACGGTGCATTAACCACCAGACCAACACGCACTGAAGCATCTGCACCTTCCATCAGCAACGACTTTTCTGCTCTTCACCTGAAGCATTTCTTAAACTGCAAAAACGTGAAAACAAGGATGGAAAGCATTCTGGGATCTGCATGGTGACGGCAGGGGTAGTGACAGAAAACCTGAAATCCAGGATAGAACCCCACACCTTGATTTCAGGAATTCCTCACCATTATCTTCACTTTCAATTGGAAATATCTTGCCAAAGGAGCAGGATTAACTCCACAGCATTTAGGTACAGTAATGACACCAAGGACATGGTTCCACAAAACAAGCACCAAGAGTAGAAGCACGGCCCTGAGTGATTCGGGTTCACCCGAAAAGCCACAGCACACAGACTGAACCACCCAACACAACAAACCTTCATTGTTCCCAAAGCAAACAGTGTGACCATCAGACCAATGCTTTCAGATCACACATTCACAGCCAAACAGAAGGCAGCACAGGACTGCTATGAAAGAAGGAGCAAACAGCCTGCCAATAGTTATTATTTATTTCATGCTTTTTTCCAACATAGAAACAGCACAAAAATGCGTAGGGCAGATTTCTTGTGATAATGGCTCTTAGAGCCAAACAACACAGTCTGAGCTCCAGCAGATTTACGGAGGCACACCCATCCCCTAGGAAAAGGCTGTGCTTTATGTGAATTATTAAAGAAAACTATTTAAGATGCACCGTAATCCAGATAACCTACTTCAGAACAAGATGCAACACTCCCATTTCCAGTAGACGCTACCAGGAAATTTTGAAGTGAGAAAGCATTCAAGAGTTACATTGTTCACTTAAATCTGATTATTTCGGAGAGTTACAACGAAGTTTATTTGTGGTAAAAGTAACAGAGAAAGCTACAACGTGAACAGTGAGAGTACTCCAATTCCTGACTGACACTAATTGCTTTACTTTTGGACGCCTGAAGACAAACACATGAATATTTAAAATCCCAGTGAACAGCTCTGCTATCTGACACTGATCTTGGCAAAGTACAGAAAGGTTTAACTCATTTAACTGAGGAGAGAGAAAGCAGCATCACCTCAGCTACATTCAGTAGGCTTCACTGTACCGAGTTGTTACAGAACCAGACAATTACTGGAGTTGGAAGGGAGCCTTAAACACCAACACTCCAACCCCCCTGCAGTGAGCAGGGACACCTACAGCTCCATCAGGTGCTCCGAGCCAAGTCCAGCCTGACCTTTCTAGAGCCTGCAGGGATGGGGCACCACCACCGCTCTGCGCAACTTGTGCCACTGCCTCACCACTCTTACTGTGAAAAACTTCCTTATATCCACTCTAACTCTCTTCTCTTTTAGTTTGAAGCCATTTCCCTTTGTCCCATTTGCCTAATGAACATTGCCTAATTAATTCACTATTAATGCCTTAAAATTATTTTATTAAAGATACAGTCAAAGGATAGCAAACATTAAACAAGGAAAATAACACACTGTTTACGTAAGGAAGTCAACAGATAATTTACTTATGAAATCTTCTAAAAGTTATACATTACCAAGCAATGACAGAATGCTGTTATAACTAAGGTGAGGAGAACAAAACCTCTGTAAAAAAGCCCAGGCTGTAAAATACATGGGAATCACATGGTTCATCAGTAAAACAACTCCAGAATATCGATAACCGATTCAATCCAAAACAATCTTCCTGCTACTAAACTGTTTAATTCATCCTTTAAAAAAAAGTTTAGTTTAACATCTGACCCTCATTTTAATAATAGTTCTGCTTTTGCCCGAGTTAAAGCTCTGACCTAAGCCTTAAGGAAACAACAAAAAAATCATTTAGTTCCTAATAGCAACAGATCCAAATACCAGCAGACAGAAGAGCCAGGAGCCCAAATAATACCTTCTGGAAATGAATTTAATATGAATATAGATCTAAACACTGCCAGAATTGCAGATACTAGAAGTTATGCACCTTAATGCCTTGGATAGGAGGAGGACGAAAAAGAAAAGAGAAAGGTCAACAGCAATAGTCTAAATAACACTATTAAATAACAGGTGAGCATCACAGTACAGCACACCAACCCACTCAGATCTATACCCTGAGCTTCACCTGGCCGTGCTATGAAGCCCCATCATTTCCTTTCTCAGCACAACCCAAAGCAACAGCCCCGATCTTTGCTCTGCAAAAGAAAATGGGAAGATTCACACGTGAGCAACCTACTCATCAATGCGACTGCATGGAGTGGGAAACCTGACTGCCTACACGAGAGAAAGCAGAGCTTTGAGGGCACGCCTTGCCCTGTTTAAACACTCTGTTATCCGTGATTGCTTTAGACACTCGTGAGCCCGTTTGTTACGGCATGTCTTTAATACTCGTGTTTTAATGATGCACTACACTTCGCCACCCTCCTACCTAGCAAGTATCGTGATGACATTCGATACCTCGCGTAAGGAGCAGAAGGCGTTTCAGACAGCTGTTGTTAGACGGAGAACAACCGGAAACAAACTACTTTTCCTGCAGAACTGAAGCCCTGCGGCAGCCGCTCCTACAGGCACAGGTCCGGCGGCAGAGGGCTCGGCTTCCCGCTCCTTTCCCTCAGCGCCAAGCAGCGGCCGAGGCGCGCGGTGGGAGGAGGCAGCCCTCAGCTCCCACCCACACCGCGCGGCCGCGCAGCCGACACCGGACAGCCCGCCAAGGGACGGCCGCGGGAAGCTCAGCACGGCGACCTCGTGCCCTCACAGCCCCCGCGGGCCGCCCCCGGCTTCTCCCGACCCGGTGCCCTCGCAGGGCTACGACGGGAGCCGAGCAGCGAAGGCCACAGAGAGACGGCGGGATGCGTCGCTCCGCGGAGCCCTGAGGGACGGAGAGATCGCGGGAGACATGGCAGCCTGCCCTCGGGCCCGCCCTCGGAGCGGAAAGGGGCGCCCACACCTGCGGAGCCGCCGCAGCGCCGCCCTCCCCCCGCGCCGGGGGGCACTCACCTTGGCCGCCATCTTAGCGACAGCCCCGCAGCCGCGTACGGCGAGCGGGAAGGGCCGAGCTCTCGGCCGCGGGCTCCTCCCGGCGGGGCGGGGCTCCACGGCGGCTGAGGCGGTGGGAGCGGGCCGGAGTGCTCTGCCGGGCGGTGCGTGTGTGCCGGAGTGCGGGCCGGCCAGCCTTGCGCCGAGAGCGGCCTGCAGCCCTGGTCCGGTCCTGCTCACGGCACGGGGCTTTTGTGGTTACTCTTCCTAAGTGCAGTTATTAGAGAGCACGCGCTAAAACAACGTGAGCACAGAGTTTAAGTGCAGATAATTCCGTTTATTGAAGTCCAAATTTACAACTGAAGTTTACAACTTTTTTTTTTTCTCCCCCCAAAACAAAAGCTTCGTTTGAATTTAGGAAGAATAAATGTTCTGTTTAATAATGTACAGACTATATCTCTTAAATAAGTTAATATCTTTGAAAAAAGAGCAATATGTTCCTTTTTTAATGTTGCAGTGCAACTTACAACTTACACGTCTGTGCAATGTACCATGAGGTATCTGCCCAGTGAGCAACACACAGTGAAGTTTTCCATTCATAAATTTTCATTGTAGACACACAAAAAGTTAACAAGTTCATCTGTGATAGAAAAACGCAGCCAGTTACAGTAGTTCACACAGAAGTCATCTGAGAAGAGGAAAAAAAGAAACCTAACGTTCACGGCCTATATAAACTATTGGATCATCTCTCAACATAGACAAGTAGAAAATTAAAAATACTGTTGTGAAACCGAAGAATACTGTATTATCCAGGGGTTGAAACCTAGCCTAACCTGTATGCTTCCAGTTAGAGCAGGTAATCTCTCTCTGTTTCAATGAGCTGAAGGACTTTACTATGGTATCGGTAGAGCATCTGCTCATAAAAGCGCTTAAGCAAGATGGTAATTAGAGAAAAATTGCAGGATGTCACAAACTGTGATACAACTCAGACACCTTCCCTGGCGTGGGCAGATGGTTCACCGTGACCTCTCAGTTCATCTCACAGTTGTTTGGAAAAACAAGGCTGAAACATGGAAGATTCCAAGTATTTGAAGCTTTGACGCTTCAAACATTTCAAGATGGCTCTTA